>NC_137459.1:258600814-259039246 GCF_964235325.1 Thermobia domestica | reverse complement strand
CAACAGTACCCTTCTCATGTAGCCTTGATCTTAAATTTTAGTCATTCAAAGAACCAGTAAAAACAGTAAATCAACAATTTCCAGAAATAATTAAATTCAGTATTTCAATGCAACAGCATAGCAATGGGTGAAAATATTTCTAGTTTATCTAACATATTCTATTCTTAATTCAAAAGCACGAAAAAAATAGTTTAACACATTCAATACTTAAGCACACTTCTCAACTAAAAACGTATCAGGCTGTCTGTGAATATCATATGCAACCCTCAAAACAGTTATGAAATGTTAATTGCATAATTTTCTAGGTGTAAAAATTAACCATAATAATTATTATTATTATTACATACACAAGGCATCCCGGTCTCTCATTCACACTATATCCTATAATTTAGTCATGCTAATAGTTGTCGCCAATTGTGCTGCTGTTTGCCTTCTACCTGACGCTGTAAAACTATAGTGTTCCAAGTGGTATCCCTTATTGTAAATTGAATATTTCAATTTGTATACAAAGCTAATCCTAATAGAAACAAACACACTATTAATGTCGCTACCTACACTGATTAGATGATACCAAAGTTGTCCTAACGTGCATTACATATATCTCCTTTACTAAACTTTTTTTTTATATATACATATAGTCGCTATTGAACTCTCAGTGGAAAATAATTGTAGGTTTTCAGTGTTAAAAGCAATATCCTTCAGTCAAGCAATCAACTTCAATAATAAGCTCTTCCGTGGCTAAGCGGTAAGCATACAAAAACCCGGATTCGATTCCCGGTGGGCTCATGTGGTTCAAATTCCACGTTAATCAGTAGATCTACGTCTCATATAGCCTCGCTGTTAAAACGGACGCTAAACTGAAATTCAATTCTACTTCAATAATATAACACAATTTATTATTTTCGATCCATTTCCTTGAACTTACTGTATTATGTATACAGATACATAAAAATCTAATTCCATATTCAGAATTTTATCCGCTAACTGTGTCATGTTACGCTTGCAACATTATTTACCTACAATACGTTTCTTTCCTTATAAAATGTTTGGTACCAAAACTTCGTAAGCAGTAAATAATACTGTCCATAAACTAAGTCACTTCTGAAACGAAATGCTTTCGTTTATTTCAAGTGTATTTCTAGTACAAAATATTGTGCCAATAGTTCTCCCATGTCCTCCTTCATTCTCGTTCCACCAAATTATAAATGTATACTTTATTAATTCCTCTAATTTATCCGAAAATATAATCGTAAAAAAGTAAACTCAAATACAAACAAAATCTGCAATACTCAGTGGTAAAGTTCGTCTCTGGTGCAGGGGTACTTGGTTCAATCTCAGCTCGCGTCGTGTGGACTTTGTGGTGGACAAACATCGTGCTCGTGGGTTTTCTCGGGGTTCTCCTGTTTCCTCTCACTTTCTCCATTCCACTATTTCATTCATTTCTCATCATCGCCATCTCCTTTAGTTTAGCCGGTATATTCGTTAAACGTAAAACTTCAAATATTTCATTCCACTTTCGAAATACAAACACGTACATATCTTTACGTCAAACAATAATACACAATCAGTAAGAAAGAAGTGTGTTTTCATTCTTCATAATATGTCTTATTAACTATTTGTGCGTTTATGTACAGTTAAATAATGAAATATATTTTATCAGAATACCCCAACTACTCCAGCTAATATATAACATATATTTCCTAACGGGTAAAATATATATATATATATATATATATATATATATATATATATAAATTCTTTGTGTAAGAGTTCTGAAGGTCAAACACACACACATATACACATTCAGAGAGGAAGAGAGAGAGAAAGAAAGAGAGAGTGAAAAACAAAAAGTGAATAAAACCCTTGCTACCTGTTACAAAAAACACAATCAGCTGTCCCTGCTATTGTACCTGTATAATCGTTTTCTTAATAGATATAACTAAGCGACTATGGTGGTACATTCACATGAGTTCATATAAATTACATTCTGCAGACATTTCAAAGATGTAAGTTTCCTCAAAAACAATACGAAACAAAAAAATAAATTAACATAAACCCTCGGCGACCTTATTCAGTTGCGCCAAAGAAAAATCAAATGATTTTTTCATCCTTTTTTTCCGTTCCGTCTTTCCGCGTGCTAATCGCCAAAGAATTCATTCACGTTTTTTTCCCTCTCTTCCAACCAAGTAAAGAGAATTACTATGCTGTATCACATCCATGTAATACAATTAAATATTAAATTAATTTATTACTAATTCTTTATACATACCCTATGTACTTAAATGTTGTCATTACACGCAACAAAATTATTCTGAACTTATGTAAAAGTAGAAATATGATAATCCCTACCAAACAATTACAAAAGATCACTAATTATATTTCTTACATACAAATCAACTCCGTATATGAATATAAGAGAGTAAGAAGCAGTTAAACCGACCAGGTTTTGACCTTGGAAATTAATGGTCTTCAAAGAAGAAAAAATGCTTCCTGCTGTCCTGGAAGGGTGAGTATGGAGGGTAAGTAATTGTCCTTGAGCCGTATGTTAATATTAATGGCAAAAGGTTAGTAATTAGCATACTATCACAAGTTTAATTCAAATAAAAGGTACATTACGAGTACTTATGAACTTCAATTACAGTTCGGCAATAAAACTACATACGTGAAAAGGTAAGTTGCATACAAGTAATAAAAGTGTAAGTACTTTGGAGGTTACATATGTTCAAAGGGCAATACAGTAAGTAGACATAGTAATACTAGTTACAGATAGTGAGTATAAGTACAAAACACTAAGTACTTTCAATGTTACATACGCAAAAAGGCAACAACGTAGTAATGAGACTACGATCCGGTACAGCATAATTACATGTCAGTAATTGTACCTAAAGTACCGGTAAAAAAAAGCCGTAATAATTCAAGTTCAATTACAATTGAACCTTTGTACTTCAGTTTATTACTTCAATAAGAGTACTTAGAGTAATTACAATATTCATGACTTCAACGACAGTATGTACCAAAAGTGTAAGTACTTTCAAGGTCAAAAAAAGGACGTATGGGTATACATCTACTGACCGTTTGCCACTTAATACAACACCAACGGTGTTTATGTGCCCATTATAAGCAAGGCATCGTTTTGGGCAATGAAAGCTGACGGAAAAGCGTGCGTGCAATCAGACCAGCGTTCACCCTATGCCGTCGAACAATAACAGACAACTCTATACCCAAAGCTTCAGCGTCAAACTAACTGGTGAATGATATTTTAGTCTCTTAAGTCATATATTCAATTCACTTTATATATAAATCAAGATTAATGTTGAAAGAACAACGACAAAATCACTGAACTGCAATTAGCATTTGATGCTCGATGCTCCTTAGAGCTCCCTCGTGGTTCAGCTTAGTGTCCGCACCTCCAGCCGGACGCCTCGGTCTTAACTCCCAGTAGGATCTGATAAAGTTGTGATTTCACTTAAACTGTAAGTCCGTATATCACATAGCCTCTATGCTGAAAGAGATATTAATTTTACAAAAAAAGAAAAAAAAAGAAAAGCGTTGCTCCCTCTATTTTCAAGCAAGTAAAATATTTTAATGAGCTAGGATATCTTAAGCAATGCATGTTAGATAGCGTTTTCAACACGCAACCAATTAAACTTAGGATCTCCTTTAGCGTTTTTGTTCGTATCAGAGATGTATCAGGTTCAAATTCGAGGCTAAATATCGTGACTCAGATTTTGCCAGTTTCCCATACTTTTACTAATTGAATAACACTTGTAAGAACTTTAAGTATAGAACCCAGCTGCCCTCCATTCACTTCATTTTCCAAAGTTGTTAAATGTTAAGAATTTCAGTTTAAATTGGTTTTACAAGCTAAGTGTGAGGTTTGTTAAACAAATAAATAAATATTATCCATTGTTCATTATGATTTAACATAAATGAGTTGCTTGAGTGTATGTATTTCAAGAGAATCTTACTTTTTGTTACAACTTCAATCAAGGAAACCCTTTATTTTGCTCGTAGTACTATCCCATTGCTTGTCTGGTTTGAACGTGAAATCTTTTAACAAAATGGTTGGCAGAATTTATAGCATTACAGATAAAAGAGCCTGCTAATCATAAAATAATAGTCCCTTATTCTTTATAGAAAGGGATTATTGATTTTAATTTCCTAAGTAACTCAGCACGTGAAATCAATATAAGTCTCTGTCTCCAGCGAAATTAATATTTATTCTGCTTGTAAGTGTGAGAGCCCAAAAACAGTTTTTTTTTTTTAATGGCATTGCTTAGAAAAAGCCTAGTGAATAAACTAGAAGAAGAAATTCTATCTGTGAAATTGAGAAATAAATTACACATATTATGATTCACTGCCTGCCATGTTGTGGGGAGCGGGAAATAATCCTTCCCGCTGAGAAAGTAGCAGAGTACGCCTATTCTTCAACTCTCGGTAACACAACACGAGTATCTTCCGCGAAGTAAACAGTGTTAAAAGTATGAAGCTAAAATAAAACGACTGATTGTATACAATTCTTAAGGTGCCCTTTCATTGATAGAAAATACGATGAAACAATTGAGTGGATTAGATCAAAAATTGTGTATTTGTTTAAGATTGTATTTATTTTTTGTATTTAATGAGTTTAATTTATTGGTACCTGTATTATTTAAAAATGTGATGAAAGTTTATATAAATATAGAAAAAATACTCTCTACTTCTTGTGGTACAGTCAAATCAGTCGTCCTTGGTGTGAGAGAGCCGGGTTCGATTCCCGACGGGAGCTCATGTGGTTCGGATCCCACGTTAATCAGTAGGTCCATGTATCATATAGATTCGCTGATGAACGGGTCTTGAAACTCAAAATCAACTCAACTAGAATCAGTCATTTGACAAACCCGACGTGTCCATAATATTCTATTTTCGGTAAAATGAAAAAAAAAATCCCTGCTTCGTATTTCTCTGCGTTTAAATGATTCGCACTATTGAATAGCAGGCTATTGAAGTCTTTTGATTAGATTAAATGTTTTAGTCTTCACAAATAACATTTTATATTATATTAGCAGATATATCACTGTGAATTAAAGTTTAAAATTAAAGTAAACAAAGTTTTGAATCAGAGTCGTCATTTGGGGAGGGTGGGGAGCAATTACCTACTGAATATGAGAAACATATGTGTTCTTAGTAAATTGTGTACTAATAGAAACATGAAAGTCTTATGTCAGTGGACATTTCCCCTTCCTACCCGGCAAAACCTGAAATGACGCTATTGTTTTGAATTTATAACTGACTTTATTAAATATGAAAGAACAAAACATTATTCAAATATTTCACAAAGTTCTACCTAATACGCTAGTCTATCTCATCTTAGTTCTCTTTATTAACGAATTTTGAAATTTCATGAAAAATTACAGGAGTAGGCGGAGCTAGGAATTGTTTGCTGGGGGCAGTGGGGGCAGACCTTTTGGTCGGTCTCGGAGGTCTTCGTAGGTGGCCTTCTAATAGGTGGTATTTTTAATTTTTGTCAAAAGTTGGGACCAATGCACTCCCTACCCCCCGTAATTCCGCCCATGGTCACAGGGCAGAATAAATTGAATCAGTCATTGCAGAAAGGGCACATCTTCTGTATTATTAGTATAGAACATGTGCCCTTTCTGCAATGACCGATTCAATATCCTTTCAGGGTTTGTCACTGGTAAGTACTGTTTTGTCTTCTCCCAATTTTCTTAATGTTAATTGGAATCTGATCAGATGGATAGGATCGGAAGGTACACGTTTTCCAGACCATTTAACATATATATTAGCACACACCGACAACACATTAACAGATGAAGGTTAAAAGCGCGTTTGGTGAATGTAACAGATATATATGTTCCCGCATGCACACCAACAGATCTGCGGAATGTTCAAGGAGAAACACGAATAGTCTTGGATTAGACGGCTTTCTCTTGGTTTCTGACATTCCGGTTTCCGTTACGAACACTTTCCATGCACCACCAGTGGTGCTATTCAGCCGGTTCGCACCGGTTTTCTAGAACCGGTTGTTAAAATATTTCGAGTTCGCAGAACCGTTTATTGCATATCCAGCAACTCCCTACTTTCTTGAACACTGAGTACTAGGGTCGATTTGGGTATGTAGAGAACCGGTAAGCTCTGTTGGTCACCAATACGTTGGTCTTGATGTCACAAAGTGAAGTGTATGCGAACAGGAGTCGGAAAACCGATCGACGGTCCCGACAGTGTTGTGGTCATTTCTCGGGTCACCGTGCACCACTTGAGAGGCTTCCGGTGGAGATCTTTGGGTCTCTCCTCATCTCCTGACTTTTCTGCGTAATTCTATACCGCATACTACCCATCAAATCACAGAAATTCTGCAGGATTCTGACAAGAAGTGACGAGAACCGGCCAAGAGGCACGGATTGTTTACTTGTGTGAACGCGTATGTCCGACCACTGATGGATCCCTCGGGCAATGTTGGTATGGGGAAAGCGAGCAAATACGCTAGTTCCCTAATATGTATCCCCGATGTTGAATTTGAAGTTGTTTCAGTGCTGGGCCCAACAGAGCCAAACACTGCTGAACGCTCGTGGCTATTTCGATCCATGTGCCAGTTGTGTGTACGTGTGTGTGTGTGGTTGTGTGTGTGTCAGGGAACGAATTGAACTGTTCCTCCCCATAACACACTCCTAGCGACGGGTCTGCTGGATATCAGAAGCAAGCTCAAGAATGGGTTCCAACTGAAACCAAACAAAGTTCAGCTCACGCTTGGGTCGAAATAGATGAGGGCGATCAGAAGTGTCTGACCATTTTGAGCTCTGTTACTGAAACAACCTCAAAAGCAATATAGGGGTATGCATATTCGGAAACTAGCGTGTCTGCTCCCCATACCCACATTGCCCGAGGAGCCCGTCGGTCATCGGAGATACGCGACCCCACAACTAAACAATCCCTGCTTCTGGGCCGGTTCTCGTCACTTCTTGTGAGAATCCTGCTGGATGTGTGTGGTTTGATTGTAGTGTGCGCTATAGAATTATACAGCAGGGTCAAAAGATGAGTATAAACCCAAAGGTCTCCACCGGAAGCCTCTCCAGTGGCGCACGTGACCCGAGAAGTAACCACAACACAGAAGGTACTGTCGATCAGCTTTTTGACTCCTGTTCGAATACATCTCACTTTCCAACTTCGGGACCAAGATATTCGTGACCTACAGAGCCTTTAGATTCTGTACATACCCATATATAGACTCTAGTAGTCACCGGCCAAGGAAGTAGGGAGTAAATCTCATTAATAAAAATGCCGTATTGTATTTTCTGTCATAAGTTTTCCTTTCCTTCAAGACGAATTTGTTTGAACGTGGCGCTACAAAATATAATAGAAACATTTCGTAGTTCGAACCAAGGTGATAAAATTGACCCTGCGTTCTACTACGCAAGAACTCTTGTATCTACCTTGTACGGTTTGTTTTCTAAGAGAATTACATCTTTCTGTATACCTATCCATCTACTCTCTCTCTCTCTCTAAATATATAAACCACATAAATATACAGATGGTGATCAGAAAGATGGAAACACCTGTAGTTGGCAACACTTCCGATGTATGGGTTGGCAGCCGTGTCGTGGCGCCCGCAGCGCCGGACCGCTGGTGGTGGTGTGTTATGTCTGTCTCCATACTACGTCAGGCGCAGTGGAACAGCAGTGTCCAGTGGCTGCAAGAGACGGAGGTAGTGTAAAATGGGAGACCTCTCAGATTTTCAGAGAGCAAATTGTTGGTGCGCGGTTATGTGGATTGAGTGTGACGTCAGTGGCTACTGTGTTAGGTGTGTCGTGTGGGACAATGCCGAAGGTGATGACGGCCTACACAACACACGGGAAAACTACATCAGGGAAGCGGAACAGTGGGCGGAAGAAAATCATGAGTGACAGGTCACGCCGGGTATTAAAGCGCATTGTCACGCAGAACCGTCGGGCCACTGCGGAGAAAGTGACGGAGGAACTCAATCAGCACCTCCCCCACCCTGTTTCGACAATCACAGTCCGCCGCGAATTACATGACATGAGCTTACGGGCTCGTGTTGCACGGGCCAAACAGCTCATCAGGGACCATAACGCTTTCGCACGCCGCAAATAGTGCCGCGACCATGCAACTTGGACCGTTGAGGACCGGAAACGTGAGATATGGTCGGATGAGTCATCCTTCACCCTATTCCCAACCACGGGCCGTGTTTATGTGTGGAGAACGCCCAAAGAAGCTTATGATATGCAGTGTCTCCGCCCAACTGTGAAACATGGCGGCGGCTCGGTAGTGCTGTGGGCCGCCATATCATGGTTTTCATTGGATCCTGTGGTCACAGTTAGCGGACGAATCACTGCCAACGATTATGTCGCAATTTTGGGAGACCACTTGCATCCTATGGTCCGGATGTTGTTCCCGGACAATGACGCCATCTTCCAGGATGATAATGCACCCATTCACACAGCTGGCGTTGTTGCAGCGTGGTTTGAGGAACATCGGGATGAAGTTCAGCACCTCCCCTGGCCCGCCCAATTCCCAGATCTCAACATAATTGAACATCTGTGGTCCGTCTTTGAAACACGACTCCGGCGACGATTTCCACCTCCATCCTTTCTCGCAGAACTGGCCGATGCCGTGCACGAGGAATGGTGTAAAATTCCACTTGCTACCATTCACGACCTCTATGACTCCGTCCCACGTCGCATCAAGACTGTTCTGAAGACGAAATGTGGCCCGACACCATATTAATCTGGTAAGTTGCAATTTCGTTCAGGTGTTTCCATTTTTCTGATCACCATCTATATCTATCTATCTATCTATATATATATATATATATATATATATATATATATATATGGGGTGTTCCAGAGCGGCCGAGACGCTACCCTTTTCTCAAGAACGGTACATGCTATCAAGTTGAAATAAAAAATTGCATCACAAATGTGGGTCCAAAGAATCCGTAGAAATTATTTACAAAATCCCGAAAGCCTCCCATGGGAGGCACATGCCCCGTTCTTGCGATTTTCAAAGGGAAACGATATGTTTCGAATGCACATTCGAAAAGGTGGGGAAAAAACAAGATTGCCCAACTAAAATTTGCCCGTACTACCTACAGTTTTCCGTGTACCATTTTTTTTAATTAAGGTGCGCAAAATAAAGTATACGGAGTTTACTAATTGAGGTAATGTAAGCACCGTCACAGTTCCGGGAAGTGTAAGACATCCCCTTTCCAATTATATACCACATGGTGACTCAGGGTCTTAAAAAAGAAGAAACTGCGTAACCCAATAAAGGGGGTCCAAAGTAAGGTCAGAGCTCGAAAATTTCAATTAGAAAGGAGGGTCGAGTAATACCTCGTTGCAAAAGCCTCTGCATGATAAAAGAGTTCGAACACGATTTTGGAATTCACTAACCACTTTCAACATGGCAACCATAACAATATCGAAACCCTGAATTTCTGGTTCGTAATGAATAAATAATGTAACTTGGACTGCCCTTCACACTTTTCCAGGCTTAGGACTGGCAACGATTTCCACTCACAATAAGGAATTCTTTGGCGTGTTTAACGGCTGCTTCGCCAACTGAAAGGGTCCTTCATTGTACAGAAAATGATTGACACAACGTTGCTTGATAAAAGATAGTACATTAGTCTTAAGTGAAATAAAAATAAAAATGAAACACAATGAGAAACGAATGTTGAACGAAAACGAATAGAATAGGTAAAACACTGACTTCGATGCACATTTACCAACTTACAGTAGATGTTCGAAATGCCTGCCCTGTGCCTCAATGCATTTCTGCACACGATAATTGAAATGAATCTGTGCCGCAATAATTTCCTCCTCACTAATCTGCGTGCATGCAGCAACTATGTGCTCCATCATGTTGTCCCTTGTGGGGCGATGTTGATAAACGATTTCTTTAAGTCGTCCCCATAGATAATAACCTAAACATGTTAAGTCTGGTGACCTAGGAAGCCAGGGCACAGATCCACCCCTACCTACCCAGCGACCACGAAACATTGCATTCACCTGATTCCTCGCTGTCAGTTCAATATGTGCTGGGCAACCATCTTGTTGTACCCATATGTGTGTCCTAATGTGTAAGGGGACGTCTTCGAGAAGAATGGGCAATTGTTCTTGCAGAAATTTACGGTAAACAGCACCCGCAAGACTCGCTTCAAAAAAATGAGGTCCAATTATTATTCCGCAGATGATTCCACACCACACATTCACAGACCATCTACGTTGCTGATCAATCTCTTTCATGCACTGTGGGTTTACGGTGGCCCAATAATGCATGTTGTGACGATTTACCTGACCATCACTTTTAATTGTAGTCTCATCAGACCACAATACTATTTCGTCAAAGAATCGAGCATTTGCATGAACTTGAGTTTGAGACCACATGCAAAAGTCGAGCCTGCCTGCCATGTAGATCTTGATGCAAGGACATATGGTGTGGATGAAATGTGTTAGCCTTCAAATTCCTTGACACTGTAGTTGCGCTGACACCAGAATCGCGAGCAACTTGCCTGATACTCGTGTGAGGATTAACATGGAAGGCTGCAAGTACATCAGCAGATCTATTATCTCGAACAGGCCAATCTATGCGTTCATTTCCGTGACTGCTAAAAGGCTGAACAGTTCCACTTCTGCGTAGATGTTCGGCAAGGTTGCGAAACACATGTCTTGAACGACGTTCCCGATCGGGATACCTAGCAGCATACACATAGCAGCAGCGGAACTATTTCGTTGGCACTTATTCAACACCATGAGTATATCAAATGCTTCTTCGTTTGTGAAAGGCATTTCAACTTACATGCCGCGATTTGCCAATGCGAAGTAATTAACATAAATGCTCACGACCACGAGGAATGTACGTTAACAATCCAGACTTTTCACATAATCCCTTCGACGACGCAACGTCTTGCAACAGACAACGGTGAATGAAACCAAGATTGGAGTGGCGTATTCATGTTATCAGTGGAAGCACATTAAAACTGGCAGAAGAACTAGCCACACCTCCGATTGTGCGACATAACTTGCGTTGAACCGGACAGTGTGAAAAGCTTACGGGCAGTTAAATGGAACTTGCTTCTTTGAGATACTATTACGTGCCCGCCTATTGTTTTGGTGAAGTGGGCAACTTCACTAGTACGTTTTATTTCTTCAAGACGAACTAGAAATTCAGGGTTTCGATATTGTTATGGTCACCACGTTGAAAGTGGTTAGTGGATTCCAAAATCGTGTTCGAATTCTTTTAACATTTGCAGAGACCTTTCCAACGAGGTATTACTCAGTCTCCCTTTCCGTTTTGATTTCTGACCTTACTTTGGACCCCCTTCTTTGGGTCTCAAAGTTTCTATTTCTTCTTATACTGTATTTCGCGCACCTTCATTAAAAAAAAAATAGTACACAGAAAACGGTAGGTAGTACGAACAAATGTTTCGTAGGGCAATCTTATTTGTTTCCACCTTTTCGAATGTGCATTCGAAACATACATCCTTCCTATAGAAAATTGCAAGAACGGGGCATGTGCCCCCATTACGCCACGAAGGGGGGCTTTCGGGATTTTGTAAATAATTTCTCGGATTCTTTGGAACCACATTTGTGGTGCAATTTTTTATTTCAACTTGATAGCATGTACCGTTCTCGAGAAAAAGGCAATGTCTGGTCGCTCTGGAACACCCTCTCTCTCTCTCCTTCTCTCTCTCTCTCTCTCTCTCTCTCTCTCTCTATATATATATATATATATATATATATATATATATATATATATATATATATATATATATAGAGAGAGAGAGAGAGAGAGAGAGAGAGAGAGAGAGAGAGAGAGAGAGAGAACCGGTTATTAGAAAATTAGAATAGTACCACTGTGCACCACACGACTCGGCATAGCGGATAGAATAGTGTTAACATTGTGAGTTCAGGTAGGCAACACTATGCGCCAGAGCAGACAGCATTCTCAAAATTTATATTGCATATATAATAATAAGGAAACAAAGTCACAAGATTTTAGTTGCAAAAACGTTCAAAAGCAAGGGATTGTGGCCGTTGAAGATACACTGAGTGATCATATTTGCTGATATTTTTTCATGGGTATCTGACACCATATATTTCCGATGGGATCCCACAATAAGCCCACAAATGTCGTTGCAAAAGTCATGGTGCAGAGAGATCGTTCCACAATATTCCATAAATGGTCTATAGGATTAAGATCCGGTGAGTTAAGGAGATAATTCATATGCTACAGCTCCATCGAATGTCTCTTAAGCCAAACAAGTACAGTTCTGGCTTGGTGGCACCGTGTATTGTCGTCCTGGAAAATGCCGTTTTCATGTGGTAGTGTTGCACTGTGGGGTGTGCGTGATTCTCTAACACATGCAGACAGAGGGCGCGGTGGCTTAGTGGTAGAGCATTCATCTCCGGTGCTTGGGGTCCCTGGTAAGTAGGGATGCGCACGAGACAAGATTTGTGGCTGTCTCGTCTCGAAAATGTGCTGTAAAAGTGATATCTCGACTCGAAAAATGTATATTTCTCTATTGGAAGAGCCGTGTCTCGACTCGAATTTTGTCAGGAAAATCCTGTCTCGACTCGTCTCGTGCGCATCCCTACTGGTAAGATTCCAGCTCGCGCCGTGTGGATTTTGTGGTGGACAAACACCGTGCTCGTGGGTTTTCTCTGGATTCTCCCGTTTCCTTCCACTTTTTATTCCACCATTTCACTCATCTCTCATCATCACCGTCTCCTTTAGCCTAACCGGCATAAGCATGGGACGTAAAACTTAGATATTTCATTTCAATTTTTCTAACACTTCAGGTACAAAACGGATGTCTCGCTGTGGTCCATGCGCAATAACGCTCCCAGTCCATAGCATTAAAACATCCCCAAACTGTACAGCCGCCTCCACCTGCTTGTATATACAACACACACCATGCACGAAGTGTCCATAGCTTTGTGCTGTTGACGCCACACATTCACACGACTGACATAGAGGAGCAGCAGAAACCGTAAACCACTGTTTCTTACGGTCCGCAGAAAAACTTAGTTCTACCGACAGTGCTGTCATAGATTTGTAAGGCCACTGCTTCCAATGGTAAAGGAATAGAACTGAGAACACTTATTACGAGTGCAATCTCAAAAAAAAAAGTCTCCTATATTTTTAGATATACAAAGAACCGTTTATTTTCTATAATTGCTACATCAGTTTAAAGGTCGAAGAAAGCTTTATTTTTCTACATAATCGCCATTTCGGTCGATGCATTTTTGTAGACGCTGTGGCATTTTTACAATGCCCATGTCATACTAGCTTGCCGCCATGCCCTTATCTTTCACCTCATCATCGGAGCAGAACCACCGTCCAGACAAATGTTCCTTCAACTTAGGGAACAGGTGGTAATCGCTGGGTGCCAAGTCCGGACTGTATGGTGGGTGTGTGATGACGTTCCAACCAAAATTTTGATGGCCTCCCGCTCCTTGTCATGAATTTCAGTACGATCGGCTGTAAACTCTCTACACCACTTGCGAACGTTTTTGACATCCATGCGCGACTGTCCATACACTTCCGTCAATTGGCGATGAATGTCAACCGGTTTAACACCTTTTGCGTTCAAAAATCGAATAACTGCGCGAACTTCGCACTTGGCGGTAACGTTCATCGGGAGCTCCATTTCGAATGGCTGGCAAGCCAAGACTGAGCATCCGAGCGAAGCGCCTGTGTGCTTATGTGGTAGCGGAGAAGGTACCACCCACAACATTGTTGCCAACAACCGTATTAAAAGTTTCTCTACGTCCCAAAAAAATAGACCATTTTTTTGGGATTGCCCTCGTATTTCATCCGCTATGAAGTTCGGCTTCGCTTGATATCGGTAGATTTACTGTTGCAAATGCTATTTGAATCATAAAATATTTTTTTTCGTACAAGTCATGTTTCTCAAACGATTCAGTTACAGTCAACAGCAATGGTAGGTTATTTAGTTTTACATCACATATTAACTGGTATTTAACAAAGATTTCTTACAAAATCATATGCTCAAAGTGTCAATTCTTTTATGTGTCCCTATACATAAAGGAAGAAGTCCTAACTGACTGATTGATTGATCAACGTCTTCGCTTAACTACAAACAACTCAAGCTAGAAACTTGAAATTTAGACAAAGTATAGAATTTGTAATGTGGAATCTCACTAAGAAAATATTTTTGGAAATTTGATGGGAAAAGGGGGACAGGGTGGCAATTATAATCTTAAAGTGTCCATATCTCGCAATCTCTGAATGTTATAGACATGAAATCTGGTATATTGACTTCTCATTTAAAATAATTAGACACGCCTTTCAGCCGTTTATATATATATATATATATATATATATATATATATATATATGACGTAGAAGAGAAGAAAAAAGTGTGGAGCTACAATTGTTACCTGTAATTGGATGGCCATGCCTTGAAATTCGTTAGAAACACTAAATTTGATATTTAGATTTTGCATTTAAAATAACGCTTCAGTATATATACACTCTAAAAGGAAAGAAAAACGGCGGGAAAAAAACAGGTTCAGTAACGTTCGATATTAGTAGTTCTACTAACGACAATATCTGGTAATGTACGAAACTAGCAGACACCGTTAATATAAACATAAGTGAAGAACTATCTGAAAAATACATTATTATTGGCATTGCAGCACAGAGTTCCAGCGATGATATATTGTAAGCATATAATTAGGAAATGATTCACTACAGTTTAATTCTAGTATCTCCTTTATCGTTTCACGAGTATAGGTAAACAGTGGAATTTCTGTACCCCATTGACTGACAAACCTAGGATATTTTATTTTAAATAAAATTAGCTTAACTATAATGCTTCCAACAACAAACATTCCATCTGCGTAGGCTAATTTGAATAGACAGCCTGAATTTTTAATATCTAAAATTGAAAAAGTAAATAACAAAAAGTAATTAAGTTGTGTTATATTACCTTAAACAAACACGAAAATATATGTTGATTTTGGACGGGTTTCTAATTAATAATTTATGTCTTGATTAGCTCAGGTTACAAGAGAGAAGATTTAATGAAAACACAGAACCATCGACGCATAATGAAGATAATGCCAAGAGAATGGTTTAATTCATGGCTATCTAAAATAACGACTATATGAACCCTTCTAAAGGATTAAATATCAACTAAATTGTAAGAATATAATGAAAGTATATGATAACTTTACTGATATGTTAGCGGAGGTAGTTGAAATGGAAACACTGAAGACATTTTCAATCGATCTGTGACAAAATAAGTATTCACATATTCTATGCATTCTATACCGCAATAACTTAACACAGCTTCCTCACCAGCAACTCTATTAGTCTTAAAGAATTAGAATGACCACATTTTAAAATAAATTACGTTTTCTGTTCATCCATTGTTTGCTGTGTTAGTTTAATACTATTCACACCTAGGGAAAATACCTGAAAAACCGGTTGTGTTATTTGAACTCAACTCCCTCTTTCTGGAATTCGATTAAAGCAGTGGTTTCCAACCTGGGGGCGCAACCTACTGCCAGAAATCAACTACATTCGTAATTACAAATATTACGAATATTGTAATAAAGAGGTGTTAAATTAAATACCGTACAAAGGAAATATTAACTATCGAGTAAGAATTGGGGTTTTCCCAACAAAGTTGGTAAAAATAAGACTGCACAATAGTATGCAGAAGTCTTGCTAAAAATATAAATTGGTAAGAATGTATCTGCTATTATTATTATTATTAGTATTAGTATTAGTAGTAGTAGTAGTAGTAGTAGTAGTAGTATCATTGTCATTATTGAATATTTCAAAATTCAATCTTGTATCTGAAATTACAGAAGGGATCAGAGAGAAAGCACGTATGACCAACTAGCGGGAAGGAGGAGCGTTAAGTATGTAGAGCTGAGCTTACGAAGGAGGACACTCGTAAATAAACAAGATTGCCAACCACTATTAGCATGACTGGCGACTAGTCCTTCGAGAGCAATTATCCGCTTTCAAGTTCATTGCAACCATGGGCGGAGTTAGGAATTGTCTTGTGGGGGCAGACCTTTTGGTCGTTCTTGGACCTGTGGAATACTTCCTAGACGAATGTGAAGTTAATATGAATAGCCCAGTTTTGACCACTTTCTTACTGTTATTTAGTTTTATTTATTCCAACTCGCCTTCTTTCATTTCAGGAATAAAGATGGTCATGAAGTCAGGAATAAACATGGTGAAGTTAGCAAAACAAACAAACAAATTAAATGTAAAGTTTATTGTTATTTTTATTATTTATATTCAGCTTCAAAGCAAATTGATTACCAATGAGAAGTAAGCAAATATGTGTAAAACTTTATAAAATTAAATTCATTTACAGCCTGCTTAATAAAACAATAAAAAAGTAGCCAACTGAAATACAGTAACCCTCTACAATGCAGCTTTTACACTCATGGTCTCTTATCTGCTTTCTGCTTTATATATATATATATATATATATATATATATATATATATATATATATATATATATATATATATATATATATATATATATATATGTGTGTGTGTGTGTGTGTGTGTGTGTGTATGTATATATATGTATAATTAACGTGCACGTCACCGTCATCATTAGTTTTTGAGCACTCCACTTGAGTTGTCAGTTCGCTTTCAGGTTTCTCGAGTCTCTTGTCAGTTGTCGCTTTCTTGAATAAACATCTAATGTCACTGGACTTAACACTCATTGTTGTAAAAGTTAGTATTCTCTCTAAAAAATCAATTTACGCATAAAAGAACCACACTGTATCCAAGAGAATATTACCACATCAAGAGAATATTAAATACCCATCTCATTCCAACTGATCTCCTCTTTCTTCTCAATGTTTAATACCAGAGTGGAATTCCTGAAGACTGTAGTGAACAGCAGCCTTTCTTTACAAAGTGAAACACATAATGGAATTCCATAAAACTGAAAGAAAAAAAGACAAATTTCACAATGTAACCTATTCACTTTGAATTCTTTAAAGTAAAATCTAATCTATCAACATTATTTTATGCCTTACAGAATACACAGAAAAAAATGTATGATCTAATGATTTTTTACGTACATATGTACTCGACTATAAGCACCCCCGATAGTGGCATACAACAACAAAAATGATAGGGAATTACTGAAAATTCTAGACGACCTGCCTGTGGCGTTGTGTCTTCGACACGAAGGTCCTGGCTGGGGCATGTCTGTCATTTAATTCGAACGTGACGAATAATCGTGACGGGCCGAAGTCAACACTTACTCGACTTGCCCATATATATGTAACAAAAAAAGTTTATTAAAGTTTTTACTGAAATTTCTAGACATGTGATTTTCTTTGTTTCAGTGTATTTACGGCCTTGTACTTAGATATTTCTGCAGAAAACATGCAAATGAGAATATTTCATGCATGTGACACATTTATATGCTCTTGTACTTACATCCATCAGTATGTGTGTTCCTCGTTCATGAAAACTATCATTTCTTATAATAAATTTTACACGCTTTTTCAGTATACTTAAGCATTAGAAAACGTAATTCACTTTCTTAAATAACGTTCACTTTCCTAAACATATGATTACTTACAATCAGTTTTATAACTTCTAGGTGTTTTCTATTTTTAATGTCTTTACGGCCTTGTATTTACATTTTACACACAAAACATTGCAGTATAAGGATATTTCATGCATTAAACATACTTATATACCCTTGTATTTACTTCATTCTATCTTTGTGTTTCTCACTCATTGAACAACGGAACACTAGCATTTGTTTAAGTAAAATTTATCAAAAAGTACTTCGTCCACGGAAGTGCACCTCTTTTCATTTTCTTGTGCACGGTAAACACAAATGCATATTGAAGAATTACACTCAGACGTACAGAAGAGTTCAAAAACCGGAGAATTACAGCATATTTTCCACACTACTATTGCTGTATTAATTGAAATATACCTTACCTTCATTGACTTCTATAAAACCTCTTCAAATATCAATCACGCAAGTTTGTAAGTATAAATATAAATAATACAAATATACAGCAGCATATCTAGACTGAAAGTATTTGAGAACAGGATCCTGAGAAGAATATTCGGACCCAAGAGGAACGAGAATGGGGAATGGCGGAAGCTTCATAACGAGGAACTACATAGTTTATACGGTTTACCCAACATTGTTAGGGTCGTCAAGTCTAGGAGGCTTAGATGGGCAGGTCATGTAGCTAGAATGGAAGAAAGTAGAAACGCTTTCAAAGTCTTGACTGGTAGACCCATAGGAAAACGACCATTAGGAAGACCTAGGCGCAGATGGGAGGACAATATTAAGATGGATCTCGCAGAGATAGGAATACAAAGTAGAAACTGGATCCAATTAGCTAAGGATAGAAGTCAGTGGAGAGCTTTTGTGAACGCGGCACTGAACCTCCGGGTTCCATAGGCCATAGAGTTAGTTAGTTAGTTAGTTATACAGCAGCATATCAATTGCATAGTTATGCTACGCATCTATTGCAGCAATCTCAATGCTCACACCATACCACAGACTATTACTTTATGACTCCGATTGATGAACTCCACAGACATATGCCCGCAGTGCTTATAACGCCGAGGACGACTATGATTGTGTCGGACGGTTTGGATTACGTTGCTATGGTTCAGAGTATACCTGTAGATGATGTAAGTAGCGCAAGATAGCAGGAACGTGCGGTATTTGCAATCACGCCATTCGCTAGCAGCTGGAAAGGCCAAGCTAACAGCTCTTCAGGCCCCGCCTGGCTGGGGCCTGTTCCTCTAAAGCGACAAGAGCAGTAATAGGTACCAGTGACCAGCAATATTTTACAAGTGATATTTTACAAGTGAGTGTTTCTCGAAAGTGAAGTGACAAGTTACAACTGACAAGTAACAAGCTGTATTTTGACAAATCATTTTCGGCGTGTTCTGTTTCTCAGAACCGAAATTTCTGACAAAACAACGGTACATCCTTGCAAATTTTGACAGGTCTTGGTAGGTGGCATTTTTATTTTTTGTCAGAAAATTGGGGAGCAATGTCCATGCCCTCCATAACTCTGCCCATGATTGCAACCCCCTTGTCAAGCAGGCACAAAATTAATCAGGAACAAAAAAATTTGTTTCGTTATGACACGGTTTTCATAACGTGAAATCGTATCAGTGTTCAATAAAGTAATTGTTTTCTTTTTCGTGTTGAATGATTATCCTATATACCCTGCAAAATGTGTATTATCCCACGATTTATGGTAGGTTATGCATTTTTTTAAAATGAAATTTAAATACATAGCAAGTTTTAGTTTCTTAAATACGTCAAGGAAACAAGGAAATGTCAAGGTAACTACTGGCCGAATCTGAACAAAATTCGGTGGTAAGTAACCCTGAGAAATAAAGATCGATATAGTGGCCGGGCTTGACTGGGACAGGCTCGGCTCGGCTTGCTTTGTAGTGATACTTTATTTCTCGGTAACTACTGGCCAGATGTGAGCCAAATTTCATCTGATATCCTTATATAAGTACACTAAATTTGGCATGCGAGGCTTTCTGACAGAGAAACGATAAAGGTAATTACTGCTTTAATTTTGGAAATCCTGCTCCAAAGTTGGCAGAAATAATATTTTAATGATTAGCTGATATTTCAATTACTGACCTATTAGATTTTTCCTCTGTACCGTTAGAACGGGAGTTTTGTGAATCTTTAATACCAACGTATAATTTACGTAAATTCGTATTGAAAATTCCTCCCTGGAGTAATGGATAATTCGGGAAATTTTAATTTACTACATATTCATTTTGAACCACTGATCAGAAAGGCAAGTCGTTTGGCATACTCTTGAGCAAGAAGCTATATATGCAAAATTACGTGCCATTGTGTTTAACAGCTCAAGAGTTGTTTGAAAGGAAAGAAAACATCCCACTTCCCCTGACCTTCCAATTAGAATTATCAGAATTCACTTTCAAAAATTCAATATGAACTCAGAGGGTTGGACGCAGTGGGAGGATAGATGCAAAATACCGCCCACAGTAGCATACTGGGACATTTACCAGAATTTCGTAAAGACTTTCCAATTTCGCTTGTGATGATCTTGTGATTACATCCCGTGGTGCATTTCTTTCATAACGCAAATAAAGTGGAGAACCAGGCTGTAAATTCGGACCACTGGGCACGGATATATCCTTAAACAAAAAATCAAGTAATTTGGCGTCCATTTTTAAATATAGCAAGCATACGACCATTTGATCTGGATCGTGACCATTTTTTAATACTCGTATAGGTGTCTAACGAATCCCACAACAAAACTTAGGGGACACAAAACTTCACACGTGAGATGGGCTAGTATATTGCTAGAAGGTAAAAACGGCGGAAAAGCTAAGTTTGTAAGAACAATTAAGATACACTATTAATTTTCCTTCAATATATAGACTAGCTTTAACCTAAATCCAGCTTGTTGTATACCGTTTTAAATCTTATTAAATTCTGCTACTTTTTGTATCGTATTAACATCTTGGATTATTAGCCATTTTTGAGAAAATTCCGAAAATAGAATAAAATCTTATCTATAATTCTACACTTTCCGATTTTCCGGGAAAATGCCACATATTTTGCGAAAGCGTGAGAACTCAGAATTTTAGACCATAATTTTATCTTTCAAAAGAAAAAAAGATGATCAAAATCGGTGCATAAATGAGCGAGTTATGAGCATTTAACCCATATACACTCAAATTATTTTTTCTCGAGAAAGTTTGTAAAATTGACCATGTTGAGCCTATACTGTCCCAGAAGGAAAGTTATAAATGAATTTTGGTAAAACATACATATTTTCGTACTTCGTTTAAATGTTGCAATAACGCATCACTAAGCACATACCAATGAGACACAGACAAAAGCTTCTTCTAACGTTGCAAAATTAGTTACTAAAGAAATAACAGTGAAAACCTCTGTTTTGTTTTTACATTGCTAAAAAAAATACATGCATGGCTTATGTATGAGACAACAGTAACAAACAACCTGCTAAACAATGAATTACACACTCTACGTTATACCAGAACACTTAAAGGTAAATATAATACTTCAAACAATAGTTTCACCTGATGTTCAAAGGTCTATTGTTTGTAGAATATATCAAAGCATTTGTCGTGTAGGCCAGATTGCACATTTTCGTTGTTTGCGACTCCTATAACGCACACCATAGTCTTTTGATTTCAGTACCTATCATATGGTGTCCCTTATCATATCGCATTTCAGTAGGCACTCTCTTTGATGTAGGAGTTTTGAGTCTTCCAGCTTTTGATTTTTAGGTTCCGTATTTCTGCAAAAAAGAAGATGCCACACATCTAAATTCCGGGAAATTTATTAGTTTTTAGCGTTATCTTTGCTGTATTTTAGATAGGAAAGAAACATTTTGAAGATCAACGTTAAACCCCCAAGTAAACGAAGACCACTGCTACTTCTTACATCTTATATTTGTTCTGTAACACGCTACAGTTTGATCCATGAGCTCAGTAACTCCCATATATTCATTATATTTGCCAATAATATGCGGCTGGTTAATTTTGATCTTCCTCTTAGATACTGAGTCCCTCAAGACTTGTTTCACTTACGTTACGCTTTTGCAATTTGATATTACAGACACCACTCCGTTGTTGTTCCAACAACAAATCACGAAAGAGTCTTCACACGTTCGTAAGTCATAAGAACTTCTCTTTCCATAAAAATTTGCAGGCTTCAGAGGGCTTCCTTCTATTCTGCCACTTCTGACTGTCAGTATCAACCCTATACCATGCTCTGTGAAGGCATCTACAGCTTTAGTAGATAGGAAAAAGTTGTCTGCAAACACGTGATTACTGATGCCGTCTCGTGCCATGATGTCTGCAAATTTCATAAGACCGCTCCAGCTAGACCTAAATCCGCCTTATACTGGTATGAAGGATCCTTTGAACTTTGTTACACCTCAAAATAAATTAGATAGCCCAGTCGAAGGTTCAGACACCATATCTTATATCCTACCCGTATTGGTTTTACCTTTACGAATTGTTTGAGACTATTTCTTCCATAGTATGGCGCCATTTAGTGTACTCATATAAGCTTGGTGATGCGAAAACGCAACATTTAATTTTTTCCTGTATTCACTTGTATGTGCTTAATGATGCGAAAACGCAACATGGGTTTTGCTCACGTAAGAATTCTAACACAAAACAAATTTAGTACAGATTATTGCTGTACAGCACTATATTTATATATTTTCTCTTGAGTTAAGAAACAAAATAAGCTTTTTGATAAATTAGGACGCGTAACTTACCGTCCATTTGCCATAAAGTGCTGATTTTTTCCACCCAAAAAGAGACATTGATTTTGTCAACTTCAGAAAGTCTTACAATTGTGCATCGGGTGGTTCGTTGTGTCAACTACGAAAGATCGGCATTATTTCCAGCTACTCGAAGCACAGAATGCTATATCAGATTATAAAATAACTAGATGTAGACCCGGAAACCTGTGGAATGTTGCGATAACGCCACACTAACCGTATATGGGTTAATAAAGGTCATGATTCGTCATCTTGAATCCAATATGGCGACTAAACGACCATGAACTAGATCACGTGACCAAAACAAATTTACTCTCTTTTAAGTGGGGAATAACGCCCAGCAGTCAAAATGAGGGACAATAATACTGCACACGTGACATGGGCTAGCGACTAGACTACTCATCAAGGAAGATACAGTAGATCAATAACCGAACATGTCGCGAACTCGTAACAACACTAATATTTGACATTGTTTTTACACACAGAAAGAGAGAAGCAGGAGCATCCAAATTTAAAGTGGTATATATTCGAGTTCTAGATCATTTACCAAATTTAATTTTTGACAATTCCCAAATTTAAATGGTGGTCCACTATACACATCCCGAAATTTGAAAGGGGTGCATCAATATACCCATGTCTTAGAAAATGGATTTAAATATCCAACTATATAGTCGTATAACGTGATAAACTCACATCAATGTCGATAAATTAGGTAAAAACCTCCAAATTTTGAACTTTTAGAAAGTTTTTAGCGATGAAAGAGAGCAAGATGAACCCCCCAAGTTTACAATTTTATATATTAGAGTTCTACAGAGCATTTATCAATTTTTGCTTTTTTTTAACAATACCTAAATTTAAGGTGGCCTATGTACCACTCCCAAAATTTAAGATGAAGTACGTCAATGTATCCATGTCTTATAAAAGGTAATAGGTACCTGTACTCAATCATATAGCCATATAATAAACTAAAGCTTCACCAAAAAGAATAAAATAACTACACCAAAATTTGCATTTTTTTAAAAATTTTATCAGAGTCCTAGAGAATATTCATGTTTGTTTCTTAACAATTTCTGAATTTAAGGGCTAATCCTATGTATCTCTCCCAAAGTTTAGGAGGGGTGCAACAAAATATATGCACATCCTACGGAAGGAAATGAACCCTTATATTCAGCCATATAACCACGTAAGATAAGTAGGCCTCATCAAAGAGGATGAAGTAGGTAAAAAAAACTCTGAATTTTACGTTTTTGGATTTTTTTACCCATAAAAGTTAACGAGATAGACCACCCAAACTTGCAGAGCTACATACCCCGATCCTATACTACCATACCAAATTTTTAAATTAGGCAATTTTCAAATTTTAAGGGATGGTTCTACGTATCCCTTCCAAAATTTAGGGAGTAGATTGAGCTACTCCTGCCAAAGTAAAGATGGCATTGACCCTTATGACGTTATAGCATGTGATCAGGTCATGTGAGGTCCCACAGCCAATCTGAGAAAGTGTGACCAAGTCCGGCTAGTACTACTATACCCCACCAGAAATCTACTCCGGGATAACATGCAGAACATACGCACGTTAGTCACTTAACCAGCGAAGAAAAACTAGGACAACAGATGGACATCACATTAATTAGTGGGATACGTCGTCCACAAGTCTGCCATAATTGTCATCACACTTCGTCGAGTGTTCCATGTTTCTTTGAACTATCTTCAGCATGTGAGGATACAAACAGTCGCTGGAATGATTGTCCTTCCCTGCATATGATTTGGTCTCCTTGTTTCCACAGTATACAAATATCAAATGTCAATATTTCTCAATACAAGGGATCACTTGGATCAAATCAAGTACAGTGTGAAACATTCTCCCGAGCCGCCATTTGGAAATCTTGTCATACAACCATCATGTCAAAATCTTTAATTTGTTCCATTCTTTATAGAGAACCTATATAATAAAGAAGTTCAGATAAAATAGGTATGTGTATATGTAAGAAGTATTTATGGCAATAATTAAAACATGGAAAAAAGTGTGCATTCAAATTCTGGAGTACCACAATACCAGAGATCTATACATGAGGGCGTATTAAAAAATTACAAAATCTGAATCGTATATTTAAAATATATGTATGCATGTACCAGCAAAACTGTGAAAATCTGGAGCGATTTCAACCAACCTTAGTACTCATATGATTTACAATCTGAACAAAATAATGTGGGGTTAAGGCATACCAAGGGGGAGGGCGAAAATAATTTTAAGCAAGAAACAGCCACTGCAAAGTATGCAATCAAACTCTCAGTAAGGAGGTTATGGTTCCATATTGGTAACGAATATGAGAGCATTTCCTATCACGCCTGTTCTCCACATTGAAAGCGAAGTAGTCATTTGTTCGTAATTCTATCGTGACAAAATATAAGTTAAATTTTTGAGTTTAACGTCCCATGTTTATCCCCTCAGGCTAAGTGAGACGACGATTAAAGCAGGTGAATGATGATGGAAGAATTGGTGGAATGACAGTTGGGGCAAGCGGGAGTACCCCGAGAAAACGCACGGTCACGTTGTTGTCCATCACAAACTTACTTGGGCGGCGATCGAACCAGTGACCCCACGCACCAGAGATAAGCGCTCTATCTCTGATCCACCGTGCCCCTTCCATCACAAGAAAGCGGCTGAATAGTTTGAAATAAATTTTGGTACCTTAAATACCTACCTCGAGTTATGTTTGTATCACGTTAATTTGATAAAAGATAGAGGATTCAAAATATACCAAAAATAAAATATCTTGTAGATTTCTATAATTAAACTTTCATTGAAATTCGAATTCTAAGGTAAACAGGGAGTTCAATTATTTTCCATAAATCTAGTACAGAGAATGGACACTTCAGTTAGTTAGTCATTAAAATTCAGTAATATCAGGTAATGTACGAAATACGTATTTCTTTTCTAGGTAGCTATGTTTTCTATTTCGTAGTAGAGAGCTCGTTTTCCTCGCCGCAAACAGATTCGTGTGCTAAAATCTGACCGTCTGGTAGATAGTGAGCAGGAAATGCGAGTTTCTCATTAATTAGGCCACTAGGGACTTGCTGAATTAGCGGCTGCGGAAATGGGTGAGCCAAGCCAAACACGATGATGTTCTAATGTAATGGGAAAGAGAGAGGCAAAATTCACCGACAGTAAAGCGTACTTCACTATGTCGTTTCATATAAATATACATGTAGCTAGCATTTTTAAAAAAGAAGGAAGTGAAAGATAATAGGTTTGTAAACAGTCCTACTACAATGCTCGCTTAAACACTCACTCAATTATTAAACCAGTCTCATTAAAGGAGGAAAAAGGATGTGGTGAAACTACGAGTTTTTCTACCTGACCATTTAGAAGAGTTTTAGCTGTCATTTTAGACGTGAAGTAGCACGTACAAATCTCTTTACCTTCCATGTAAAGACAAATATTAATATAACATGTAAGTAGAAATGTTTTTCAAGTGAAAATTTAAGAAAACTGTGCAGAGGAAGTCGGAATATTTGAGATACACGAGTGAAAAATATGAAGTATCTGCATAATTTCCTATTGTGTATGTCATATACAATAGGAAATTTATCGGAGGAGCGTATAGTAGTTTGCCTTCATTATTTGATTCACATATTATCTTTTCTAATATAGTTTGCATTGATAATACTGTAATGTTCATAACATTGGGTTTTCCAAATAATATTAAACGTCAAAGACTAATGTTATTCAAAATGATATTTTTTGTTTCCAAATTGTCTGCAGTTTTATTTTATTTTATATATTTATGTTAAAAAAGACTCACAAGGGAAGCTTCCAACTGTGTTTATAACATCCAAAAAATGAATTTAATAGATTCCAGATCCCTTTAAGCTAGGGCTGCCCAAAATACGAAACGAAATGGGACTTTTGTAACGAGATCCAAGATGAGACCGATTGTTTACATGAGAAGCAGAGACACTTCCCGGGACGAGACATTACTTCCACGAGGAGCATGGTGATACAGTGGTTGATTGTTCACCTCTGTTGCAAGAAGCCCATCGTTCAATGCCAGGCAGTGTGAATTTGTAGTGGATAACATCGTGCTCATGAGTTTTCTCGACGTTATTCCATTTCACCCCACATTCTCATTTCACCAACTATTTCAAATAATTCGCTTTCATTAATTATCCGTCTCCGTTAGCCTAAAGGGTATAATCTTGGGAATAAATTACAAATTTCATTTCATTACTTTCACGTCACCTTTGCGAGATGACACACCTGCTACTCTTGTCTCGTAGCGAACCTAGTTAGAAGTGTGACATTTTCCTAAGTTTTAGTATCTGCTACAGTAAATATAAATTTGAGAAGTGTTTATCTACACAATGATAAACTTTGCAATAAAACAAAATGGCATCAAATGGACGTACACAGAGGGAAAAGAACGTTGTGGCGTATGTGAAAACATAGATTACATGCGTTATTCCTGTAGTCTTTTGGACTTAACGCACAATTATAGGTAACATCTTGCAGCAAAAGTGTAACTGAAAACGTATGTTTTATAATACATTTCGTATAAGTGTTCCATCTATGCATACTTTTCGTATGAAACAAAGAAATGAATATAAGCGGTCAGGATGTCACATACAGATGGGCATATATAACATACAGTTGATGTATGTAACATACATATACGGGGAAAAAGGCAGTACGTATGTAGCATACGGATAAAATATGTCCCGTACAGATTTCCGTTGTAAACTTATGAAATCCGTATATTTGTACAATATACCGCTGTCTGGATAACGGATTTTTCTCGGTGTAAGCAGTCAAAGAATAACTTTTGGCAAAATTCTTCAGAGTATAGAGGTTATTTACAAGCATTACCGCAAATGTAATCACAATATTGGCTATTCGGCTTATGTGTCTTGGTAAAATATGCCAGAACTTACGGTGGAGATGCCTTATAACTTCCCTAACAGGAAGCAGCTCTAAATCTTCCAGAATTTGGTTGTTGCGTGTATATCTATCGTGACCAATGATAATACGACTGGCTCTCGTTTGCACACTTTCAAGTGTTTGAAGATGACTGTTAGAAGCATGTTTCCTGATAGGGCATGCATAAGAAAGTGTGGATAGGACTATCATCTTCAATATGTGCACGCGGACTTCATGAGAAATTGAACTGCAGCGAAATATGTGATACAATGCTGATATTTTCCGTAATGCTCGTTGCTTTATGTCGTTGATGTGTGAGGCGAACGTTAACCCACGATCTAAAGTTACACCCAGATATTTAGCATGTGTGGCATGAGGAATGTGTGCGTTCTCATACGTTAAATTTCGAGGGGCGCGGATGCGTCGTCGACTGTGGATGACAGCACAGCTTTTGTCTGCATTGATTTTAATTCTCCAACGTCTTGCCCATTCCTGAAAGCCATTGAGTTGACGTTGCATGTAGATGTAACACTGTGCAAGTGAGCTGCTGGTCGTAAAAAAGGCAGTATCATCAGCATACGTTGCGGAAAAGCAATGTGGTAAAGTCGGGAGATCCGCTGTGTACAGATTATATACAGATTATATAATGTCTTTCAGCACAATTAATCGAATAATGAGTTCCGATAACTTGACTCCCGCTATCTCCAATTCCGTATATCTATACCGTTATTTTTTTTCTTTTCTTTTCTTTTATATCTTTTTAATCGCCTACTTCTCAAGTAGAACGTTATCTTTGAAATAATGTGGTCTTTTAATATCCATTAGACTATAATAATTTCTAACATCGCCTATACGGCTCGAAAAGTATAAATACATTTTACTGTAATTATAGTACATATTTATAAGTATAAATGTCCGCATGTTCTCCTCTACTGTTCAAAGTTTTGTTACGGTATTCAGTTTTTGTCCCTTCCTCTTTTTGACAAATTTTTGAAACTCTATCGAAAATGATGGCATACATCGTTCTTTTCGTAGAAACTAGAATGTATCGCACTCCCCTCACCAGTACGAAGTAGATGAACAAAGTCTAGACGCTCTCAATAATCACTTACATTTCTTCTGTTGTTACTAACCGTTAGCAGACTTTCCTGAAGATTTATGGTTATACTCTTTTTAAGCTAAACTGTCAAATTAGAATAATATGCAGTAAAATATTATGAGTTGTATATATCCACCCTTAGTCCATAAAACTTGATATTTTTGGTAACTCGTCACCTTTCAGCCCATATTAGGTCAACTTTTTGGGACTCTTCTGTACTACTACTAAGAACTGAAAGTTTTTGAGTGGTATGTATTCAATAGACAAGAAGGATTCGTTTGTTCTAAGTATAGAATGCCTTTGCAACAACTTACATGATTTAATATATTATTTTTATTATTACTATTTTGCTATATTTAATTGTCTGGCAAATAAATAGTCTGGTACGATACATATATTGCAAATGTTTAATCATTCAATGTGTAATAAGTTGCAAATAGTTTTGTCACTGATTATTCTAATTTTAATCGTTCTAAGGAATCACTAATTTGAACAGCTTCAGGTATTAAGCCAAGTTCAAAATAAAATTGCAGTGATGTCTGCTATACATTAGAAAAATCCCGAATGAATAAAATATATAAATAAATAGTACAGTTTCAAAATTATGGTAAATATTCTTCGCTTAGTTGTGTTTGCATTATGTTAATATTTATTGTTACTTACAAGTTTATTTAGTAATCATTCGAACACGTGTGCATGCTCTTTTTTCAAAAAAATGAATAGAAACAAAACAGTAAGAATGTAACAAACTTTGAATGAACTTAAAAAGTTCATTGCTGAATTATGTGTGTGTGTGTGTGTGTGTGTGTATGTTATTTGCGATTTTTTTCAATTTTGAGTCCTCTATTCGATAGAGCATCAAAAACTATCTCAAAGAAGTGATGGAATTTTTCGCGTCACTCTTACCGTTTCCGAGATATTGGCCAAAAAAGTTTCGATTTCGGGAGATTTAAGGAGTCATATTTCGGGAACACTACGTCATAGAGAGATGATGTTGTTGATCAATACCAAAAAGAATTGTGAATATATTGGTACCAAATAGTAACCGGTGGCCACTGGTTATATCTGCATGTTTAATATATATATATATATATATATATATATATATATATATATATATATATATATATATATATATACGATGATTAAAAGTGACAGATCAATATAGCTAATTCAATAGATCCCCTAATACTCAGGTTCTAAATATGTAAGTGTATTATTTATTGAATTTAATAAAAAAGTAATATACAATTTCATATAAATTTCGAAAAAATTAATTCTTTTTAAGTTCGTTGTACTTTTTGTGGAATATTCATAGAATAGACTAAAACTGTCAACTTCATTATGTTAAAAGAGTAACACCACTTCCTTATTTTAAAACAGTAACACTACTGGTGTATTTAGGATTTTGATTGGGAGACTGTAGCTAAACTGAAAATAGCAATGAACATGGCGTTATTATAATATTATGTATTATATATCGAATGGAGACTTTTTTGAGCGGGAAAGTCTCAAACTGTGAAGACGCCTCTCCGTAAGTTCGATAATCCACTCAAGGATCAAAAAATACTCCCCTTCACTCCGCAAAGAATGATTTTTCTGAAAGAAATCCTGCATCACCAAACAGTAGTAAAGCATTTAGAGAAAGCTGGCTACAAAAATAAAAATATGGAATGAAAATAAAATATATATGTCTAGGTAGTTCACATGATCTGACTCAAAAATATTTACTCGATCGAATTTTCATCTGCGAATCTCCACTGAAACGTAGCAAAGTCGAGTCATTTCTGAGATGCTTGATCACGAGTGACAAAAAGTGGGAAATCTACGACAACAATGTGGGAAAAAGATAGTAGTCAGAGCAAGGAAAAGCTTTACAATCTGTGATAAAGCTCACGCTGACGCCCAGGAAGGTTATACTGTGTGGTTGAATTGGAAGGGCATTGTGCACGCTAGATGCCACGAGTTAGACTCGAAACTGTACTGTCGACAGGTGACTTCAACTTTTGCCTATTCAAGATTCGCCTAATGACTTCAGGCAATGGAGTTTACAGATGTTAACTCAAGAGAAAGTGTAGGCGAATCTTGAATTCAAGATTCGCCTTTCAAGATTTGCCTAATGCAAAATTATGTTCGAAATACTGACATGAAATGACACAAAAATTTGTAGTTTCTAAATTAAAAAGAAAATTAAAAGGTATATATTAAAACAGTATAAGCACAATTACACTATATGACTTAATATTATATATTTCACATCGAAATATGAATACGTTTTATGAACTTACAAAATCTATTACAGAAAACATAAAACGAAGTATGTAACATAAATACTACAAGAGTTTGCATAGATCATAAAATAAAATTAAACAAAACACCAAGAATCACTATAAGCACAATTATGGTATACGAATAGATAGTATATCCTTGACATCGAGCATCGACATTAGAAATGCTAATTTTTAATTAAGTGCAAACTCTTTAGTCCAGTATGTAGGGGTCTGAACCTGGAAAAAAATAGTAAATTAATAAAACTTGAAGAACATCTTTTTTCCATCAATATGGGTATATCCTAAAATTGTCCAGATTCTACCTTAAGCTTCCCCCAATATGGCTCCCATACGTACTTTGGCCGCCGACGTCTATAGAACAATCATGTTTTCCTTGATTTCTTACCTTAGGTTCATTTATATGGTCTTGGAATTTAAAATATTTTGTAAACAAAATATTCTTTCGTTTGATATACAATACATCTCTATAGGTTAGGTAGGTATATTTGCAAATGATAGAGTAGGCTTGTGTCGCTTAATCTTGTATATCCGTTTCCTTCGAGTGTGTTTTTCTGATTTTTTAAAGTATTTCATAGAAAAGGCAGATTTCATCAACCAGCCAAATGTTTAAATACGTAAAAATACAGGAGGAAATATGAATGTCGTGATAATGTTTTTACATGAAATTTCAGGAAGTGACACGACTTTGTCTCTGTTCCAGAAAGGGAAAAGAGCTTGTTAGAACTAGTCGAGACATAAACAGTTAATTACAACAGGTTATGATTATATTCAACAAATCTACTACGAATCCTGAAGAACTAGTAAAAGTGGGATAACATTTCTAATTACACTTTTATGTATCGCATGATGGTGGCGCACTGGCTTTCTGTCGATATTTCTCATACAGAAGGCTTATTTCACACCAGTCACTCATCCTTCAGTTTTACCCATAAGAGCAAATGCGAGCAGACTACACGTACTGAAGCTATATCATCAGGAGCAAACTTGGAGGAAGATATTGCAGGAATTCATTGGGGATCAGAAGAGAAAATAAAGAATGTGACCCAATTACTTATTTGGATATACCAGCACTAAACTCCTTTCTGAAGCTGATGTATTGCAAATGTAAAACTTTCATGTACTTAGTCCAGCTGTTCGTGTTCGAAATATTTTTACCCAGACATGTGATTAATTGTAGGGAAATCACATTTTGGAAATCACAAAACAATTTGGTAAAAGCGACATGTATTGAACTACCCACGAATTATGCGTTATTTTTATGAATCTTTCAAAGTTCCTTCTTTCTTTTTCGTTTTAGTTTTTCAGTGTAATAGGTACCTTTCCTGTTCTGAAAGAAGCAGAATTTATGTGAAACCTAAATTACTAAAATATAAACGCTCTCCTTAAAACTCGTTTCTTCAACGACTTTTGTTATCTGAAGCAGCAGTGGGTCTGATCCAACCCAACCGTTTCGTTTATGTCCCAACAGTGTACCTTGCCAGAGATGGCTTAATTTTTGTGTCTTTTATGTACTATAAGTGATTTCTATCCTTTTTAAAAACTTAATTTTGCTTGAATAACGTTTTCTCTATGCATTTTGCTAATTAAGTTCACAGAAACTTCCGTATAATACCGTATAATACCCCATTATTCTCAAATTAACTTATTTTGCATATATCAATTGAAATTATGGCATGTTGGTATTATCTTCATTTTTTTACTTATATAAATGTTATATGTATAAAAAAGACAAGGAAATCAGAAAAACAGGCCTGAAAGAAACACAGGTACAAAACTAAGCGATAAAAGCCTACTCTATAATTTGTAATTTTATATCTACTTGACCTATAGAGATGAATTATATATCAAAGGATATTTTATTTACAAAATATTTTGTTATAAGTTCCAAGACCGTAGAATTGAACTTAAGGTAAGAAATCAAAAAATCATGATTGTTCTATAGACTGTGATATACAAATTGGAAAATGGCAGCCATTGGATGAGGCTCAACAGGGATGTTCGAGAACTTTTAGGATATTACTGTACTTGATGAAAGGAAAATATCCTGCAATTTTCATTAAGCTACTAATTTTTCCTGGGTTTGTCAAAGTTTTCCCCAACATACTGGACTATTTAATAAGTACGCGGAAATAGTTTCAAGAGAAAATGTTAACTATTAATGAGGTGCAGGACTACCAACGTATGCGAGTTAAACCAAATTGTTTTAAAAAAATCAACTTTCACCTAATAAGAAAATTAACTCTGTGTCATTGCTTTGATTGACGTTTGCACAACTTGGAGGTATTGGGCGAATCTCGAATAGGCGACACTTGAAGTCCCGCTGTCGACAATTAGCACAAGTCCGCCTAGTAACTCAAAAGAAACAGCCGATACTGGTCAACAGAAAGTTGTCGCATACCACACTAATAACGTAAGACAGCATACATCTTTGACGACTCGTCAGAAATTGAGAAAACTTGGCTAGAAGATGATAATACATCCTCCATATAGCCCGAATCTGGCACCGTCAGATAATCGTTTGTTTTGCTCTCTGGAGATCTCCCTGGTGGTGTTACGTTAGTTTCAGAAGAGGCCACGTGTCACAAAGTTTCTGACCAGAAACCACATTTCTTTTAACCAAAAGTTCTATAGCGGCGGAATTATGATGTTTCCGAAAAATGGCATTCTTCAAACAAAATGATGCATGTGTCGCTTAATAATGTTTTCAAGTCACAATAAATGCATTCTCAATTTTGACCTCCAAAGGCTTAATATTTGTTTATATACTCTTGTACAACCTGATATTTTTGATGGTGGTAGCAGTAGTAGAAGTAGTCTAGACTAATAATTCAGACATTCATGGTAAATCCTTGTATTGTGTCTTGTAAGGTGAACATACAGTGTTATTTTAGCTTATAAACCTCCCGGGGTCTTGTTTCGGATATGTAATTTTTCAACTGACATTGCAGTTGTTTGTTTTTGTGTTTAATCATTTTGCAGCTGTACAAGTTAAGTTTTCTTTTTTTCATTCGTTCTTTCTTTCTTTCCAGGATTACCATCGATTCGTTCAATGCCTGATATTTCCGCTGTTGCTGGAGAACCTCTCTACATCACGTGTCCCGTGGCTGGTTATCCGATCGATTCAATCACTTGGTTTAAAGGTGAGTAACGAACCGAGTTAGTCTTTTTAACGATCAAAGAATCGCCTGTTGAATATATATGATTAGCTATTCCCTTTTGTCAGTAGCAGTCGCTTCTTTTAGGTGCACACGAAAGCCATTGCCAGTTCTTTTCTAACGTCTGATGGAATCCAACCGCGAACATTTTTACTATATAGTGCAGTCACTTTTAGTTTTGAAAGAGCATTAAAAAAACATACTTCGAGAGTAAGCAGACAGCTTGATGAATACGTGATTAATCTAATGGCTACGGTAAACGGGTATGTATTTACTCAGATAATTTTCGTGTACTACAGAAAAGTATGGAGAAGCCAAATACGTTCATGTAGAACATCATTTTACAACGACCTTCAAACCTTAATATCACAGTAAATAGTAGTATGTAATGAATCTATTTCCAGTAATGAATATTTTACTAATGATTCCAAAACTAAATTAAGTAATGACTTTAATTACAATAAATATGGAAACAGTAGTTTTAATATTGTTGACACAAACACATATTGTAATTTGTATATTGTATGATGGCAATTGCCCGTCTTGGGTTCTTAAGTCAGTGAGTGAGTTATATAAAGCGAATACACCTGTAGGAATGTTGATTGTTTCTTCTAAGTAACATATCTCAACTGGAGGTGACTATAAACCGAACAAACAAATGGTGGTTGGCCTCCTATCTCTCGCTTGTGAATGTAAGCCACGTTCTTATACTCCTCTTGAATTTCATTAAACAAATATTAACCTTGCAAAAAATAAAATAACTTTCTGGGCATTTACGTCCACGTTATTTTTATTTTAAAAAATGCCTCCAACAACAGTTTTGTTACTGTACTAGCATTCTCAGGGGCTCAATTTGCCTTAATATTTCATGTGTCGTGTTTATTACTGGAATAAAAACACTTTCTAGGCCTATATTTGTTCAATATCTTGACTTTCGCTTAGACCACTAGAATATAGACAAGTTTCAGTATAAAACTACATTAACAGAGCACTAAAAATCGTGTATGAATCAAGCAAAGAAGAAATAGTACTCTTTTTGAGAACATTTAGATCGAAGAAAATACTGTAAGAAGAAAACACCATTATCAAATGGATAGGAAAAAAACAACGATATTCAGACACGTGACACAAAGTTATAATACCACATGGGAGAAAACATACTAAGGGAATTAGCAAAATATTGAACTAATACCAATAAATATAATATAGGAAATAAGAACGTCAGTTAAATATATGCTGCTACTTTTAGACAGCTAAAATATGAATGAGGAATTGATCATATAATAATCTGGGAGAACGACTAAAGAAATAATAAGAGAATAAATCAAATCAAATAAACAGGGTTAAGACTAGAAGTAGTTGTGCAAAGATATAAGCTGCTGTTTGAATATTTACAAAGTACAGTCTTGTCCGTTAAATTTAAAACACCAGCAATGAGACACTCTATAGTTACAGCATTTACAGAATACTACTTGGAACATGACAGGACAGTGAAATGATCAGCAATGCAGATCATGTGTGCCAGCCAGACTTCTTCATAGCTGTAATCAACCGCAGTTACATTGTGAGTGTACTTTTAATAGACATTGCTTTGTCTGTCCATTGAAATGTGAGTCATCGGCGAGTGGTCGCAAGAGATAAGAAACATGAATACTCTGGATTATTCTACCACAAAATTGGTCTCTGTGATTGACAGATACCAACCACCAGGATACGAATATGAAATCGATAAATCAAAAGAGGAGGGACATCCTGAACATGGAGGACCCCAACGGTCCGGTCACACTACCGACCGAGACGACAGATTCACACAGACCCGATAGCCACATCACAAGGACTTCCGCAGGAATTCGGTAGGTTTGAGCATCAACTAGCTTTCACGTACCTTTTAACGTTGTATTATCTAGAGCAGCGTTTCCCAACCTTTTTCAACTGCGGCACACTACGGGTGTAACTGGAATTCTCGCGGCACACTCATAGCTTTATTATTTGTAAATATAAAATACTGTGGTATTTTTTTCTGTGACTAATGATCTTTCTCACAGAGAAGAAAGCTCGATCACTGGTTTTCCCCCGTGGTTCATCACTATGCATACTTTTCATTCTAATTTAAAAATAGAAAACAATTCAATGAAATATTGGAATCAGGTTTACAAAACTACGCTTTCTTTTTCGAAAACTGTATCCAACTTTTCACTAAGAAGATAGATCACTAAATAACAAACGAACAAACAAATCTCTTTTACTTTTAAGACACAAATGTAGGTAATTTGTATGCATGTTTGCTTTGTCGAAAATATTGAATGATATTTTAAAATTTCAGATTACGAAATAGTCTGCTACAATAAAGGAGCAACAATGGTCATAACAATGATAACAAATACTTTTTTCAACATTAAAATTGTACACGGTATAAAACTTAAAATTGAAGCTTCATAGTAATGTGAAAAACAAATATACATTTTCCCTTATGTCTTCCAATCTGATTGCTATATAATTAATAATTTTGTTTCGATTTCCCCGCGGCACACCAGCAGCCCATTCACAGCACACCAGTGTGCCGCGGCACACCGGTTGGGAAACGCTGATCTAGAGTATCGGGATAATGTTTAACATTGTCTATAGCTACTGGCACCTCGAATTCACACCATTGGCATCTACAGTACAATTGGTATGTGTAAAATAGGTAGAGTCGAATGGGTTAACATCCTGTTTCCCGACATTTTTTTTTCCTTTTTTCAACACCGTGCTGATTTCACCCACGTAAGGCGGCCTCAGACTAAGCAAGGAATATATTCTGCATTTCCTCAGTAGCCAGCTTTATGATAGGGGTACAATTTTATTTTTTTATCTCGCATTTAATACTCATTAAAAGAACGGTGATTAGCCACCCTTGCATTGCTTATGTGCCGTCTGGCTGCCTTGTAGTTCCTGAGTGAGACAAGTTTTCAACAGGACAATGCGCTAATAAATGTGACACACAATGTCCAATTTATTCCTGACTAGGCAAATTCTTCCATTACTTCATTGGCCCGCATGTTTGCTTGGCTCCAGACCTATTGAACATATCTGATCCACTATTGCACAGAAACTCGCAGAACAGAGATGCTGCTTTAAGAGCAGATGAAAATTATCAATATGTAGAAATCATAAGCATAACGATATTCTAATACAACTTCTAATCTCTTCCACCATAAACCTAGCAGCATTGCAGAAATCATTGATTTTCACAGTGACTACATACGATACTGTGTACTTTACATATTGCTGGGAACCCAAAACGCCGCCATGTGTCTCTCTGAGCTGGAAGTGTAATGATTTCTTCCTTTAACGTATCGTCAATCCAAAGGGAAATTTAAGAGGGAAATATAATTTACTTTACAGCTTTGGTCACTGCTTAAACACACAAGTAAACAACTTTGTCTGCATTAACTTAAGTATGAGTTACTTTTCCATGATATCTACATGACGCATAAAAGCGTCTAAAATTAAACATTTATACAGTAACGTCGTATCAATGTAAAAAAAAGTCCTGTTAGAAATGAAGTAACAAATCTTCCTACAATAAATTTTAAGTATTTTCATAAAACTGAAATGCCATAAGGTTTACAAGTAGGTACAGTTGTAACATGATGACTAGAAATGCAATCCTTGAAAATGAATATAAATCCTTTCATGCATGAATTATTCCTTTTTCTTTAACGTAACAGATCGAGTGTTGTTTAATAAAGTGGACAAGCACATAAACTTTCTAATTATATAGTTTCAAATAATCATCTTTTTTTATGATTTGCATAAATATGAAATATGAATTGTTCCAATTTAATTTCCTGTTGGAAATGGATTAAACAAATAATGTAGGTAGAATTCCTTGTTAAGCGACTAATTAAACTATCTTCGAATTACAATGTATTGATTTAAAGGAAAGCTTGCCTTTACTCGCGTAGAACGCAGAGCATGTAATATTAAATTATGTTTCCGTAATACAATGATCTTTGTTTATAAACTACATTAGATTTACTATAGAGATATACATCAAGCTGTTTTATCCGGAGAAATCAGCCCTGGCAGAACACGGAATAGCGGAAGGACATACAGTTTTACTTTCAGACACTAAAATTATTTCAAAGAGCTCAAAGCACTGGGATAGGATAATTAAAGATTATCTTGCCATATTACAAGAACCCAACAATATCAACAGGGATACAGGATTTCAACTCAGCCAGACATGGACACCAGTCAAAACAAAGCATGTATGAATACGACCAATCAGCGTCAAGCTATAGACCATCCAATCAGAGACACGGATTCTTACCCCCCCCCACTTACCTCTCCTATATATAGTACACACTCTCGAATGTACAGGCCTTGCCGACAGTCGGAGAGCGAATAGGCTAAACTGATCCCAACGGGATGTTTTTGTAGGACCCTCACCCTAACACACACACACAATACAGTTGCTCTGGATACCTTGCGGTGTTACACGAAGGAGCCACTTAAACACACCAAACCAATTCATACATACACTCTATTCCCCACTCTTCCCCCCAACTGGAAGCAAAGCGAACACACGTTGAGTGACTGCCTACTTAAAAAAAATGAAGCAGAAGCAGGGGCGGATTAAAGGAGGGGGCGAGGGGGGCGATCGCCCCCCCAAGAGCCCTCTAAAATATTAAAATTACACACACTGCCGCTCGTAGCTTACCGCCACAAGAACGAAAGTTTGGGATCATTCTTGCATTATTTCAAAAGAGGGTTAATTCTTTAAATTCTATTTAAAAATAGTCTCTGTTTAGCATGCTGCGTTACGCTAACGATAATTCGAGTCATAATATCAGATAAATCTCAGGAAGAAGGACGATGTTACTTGAGGCCAGAGCATCTGGAAAACTATCCATGGCTGGTTCTTTCCCATAAGGAGAGGGATCTTTTTTGTAAATATTGTTCACTTTTTGCAACTTTTTTTTGGGGGGGGGGCTACCGAAGAAACGTGCCTCTCCAAACTCTTGAGATTAAATCTTTGAAGAAATTCGCTACTTTCTACGGTATTTTAGAAACTCACATCAAAGCACAATATCACATTAACGCTCTTGAGGTCGGAAAAGCGTTTCTGAAAAACTATTGGGAAATAGTGTAATCAGTCGTGAATCAAATCAACTCGTCAAGAAGACAAGTCATCCAAAATCGCGTTAAACTGAAATTAATGTTGGGAAATGTGATATTCCTTGGAAGGCAAGGCATTGCTTTTCAAGACCACACGGACAAGGGCGCCAATTTCTCCGTAAATTTGGGGGACCATTCAGATGCAGAATGTATATATATGAGGATTTTAAGACAAATTGCATTCAAATTATGTCAAATATTGTATATTCATAAACACAATAGGGAGGTCCACATGAGATTTGGGAGGCCGGCCCCCAGGATCGGCGCCCTTGCACAAGGACGGTGCGTGTGCGGATAATTGGACCTCAGATGGTGACAGTGCAGAAACTAAGTTCAATGAGGGCAATTTTCGAGAATTGTTCAAATTTAGAATGGCTTGTAGTGACGATCTCTTAAAGAATCACTGGAAGAAAGCATCGAAAAGGACCATTTTTGCCAGTAAAACCACACAAAATGCCCTCATTGAGGGTTGAGGATGAGAAATCACGTCTGTAAAATTGTCAGTCGAGTGCGAGAGGATCAGTTTTATTCTATTATGTTTGATGAGACTACGGTCGTTTCGCACACATCTCAGCTGTCTTTGATTCTAAGGTACGAACACATGGGTGAAATAAGAGAAGACTGCTTCGGTTTCATTGATCCTCGATCAGCAGAGCTGAAAGGTGAGGACATTGGTTCGAGCTCGGAATCCGAAGACGCAAAACCGCCCGAACTCTCACTGACTGGAGGGAAAATTGGAGAAATTGTTTTATCCTTACTACAAGACTTCTCACTCGACCCGAAAAACTCAGTTGGTATTGGTACAGATGTTTGCGCCGTCACGACCTCTCAAAGTCGCCGGGCAGTGCAGGAGATCCAGAAGGAGGTTTTAAACGCGCTGCACTGTTCATATTGCAGTCACAGCCTCAACCTGTCAATCTTCAGGTCGTCGTCAGTACAGTGCATGAGGAACTGTCTGGGAACAACGAAAGAGATCATTACGTTTTTCACCGCATCGTCAAAACGTAATACTGTCCTTAAGCTTATGGTTAGTGGCCAGTTGGAGACATTGTGTGAAACGAGATGGGTTGAATGGAACGACGCGGTGTTACAATTTCACGTGCAATTTCAATAAATAAGTGAGGTTCTACAGTGTGTTCCAAGTGATCCAAGTTAGATACAGCAGCCAAAGCATGGACACTCTCTTCTGCCATGCACAACAGCGAGTTTATCGTAACTATTACGTGTCTTCAGGGTGTTCTCACGATAACCCTCCCCTCAATCGACTTTTGCAGAAGACAAATTTAGACATGAACGCAACATCAGATGCCATTCTGGACATTATCGCAGCATTAAACAAGAAGCGTTCAAACAGCAAAGAATTCAAGGCAACTTTCGAAGCAATATCCAGAATGGTTACCAGTGTCGACGTGCAGATTCAAACTCCTCATCTCACCCAAAGACAACACATCGTACGAACTTCAGGGCAGATGACACGGCATCTTACTACTGAAGAACTGTCTACGTTCCGTTGATAAAGTCGGTTGTAGAAGACCTCAAAACTCGTCTTGCGCAGGAAGTTTTAAATGTATACGGACTCAACATTCTATTGCCAACACGCGCAACTGACTAAACTCTGAGCAGCAACTTCCGCGTTCTAGCAGAAAGATTTTACAAAACTATCGGAACTCAAGAAAAAATGCTGTTTTCCCTCTTTAGTTCTGAATTTGCAATCTGCACTTCTAAATGGAAGAGAATTAAAGAAAAAGGTGGAACTCTATCACGGACTGCGTTGGAGGCCTTGACCACCAGCGACGAAGATCTTCACGTGACTATTCGAAAACTGCTGCGCATACTTGTAACCCTGTGGTACGGATTCCACGTTAATCAGTAGGTCTCATATAGCCTCGCTGCTGAAAGGGACGTTTAACTCAACATCAACTCAACTTGTAACCCTGCATTCGAGCGTGGCCAGTGCAGGACGATCTTAATCCACATTGCACCGACTGAAAACGTGGTAGCGATCTCGTTTTGGTGAAAAGCGGCTGAATGGACCAGCACTTTTAAATGTCATAGGGACATTGTCGTAGATCGCGACATTATATCGACAAATACGCTTTGTGTGGTATTCGCCGAAAAGCGTGTTTTGCGTTGTAACTTGTAAGTTCTTTTGTCCTTTTGTTGGATTCATTTTACTACAATACAGAAACATTATGAGCGTTCTAAAATATGTTTAACCTGATATTTTTTCTAGCGAAATATTTAGTAAAGCATAGCTACGACCAGGCCTGTAGACAGAATGGGCCTTATACTGAATCGTTCTGACGCGTGATTAGTGCCATACTAAAGAGTTCGACTAATATGTTCCCTGCAGTAGTAAAGCTTTTAGTATGACGCTATTCATAACGTCAAAATGACTCTGCATAAGGCGGAATATCTTTTTCGGAGAGGGGGCATTGTGGTGAAAATTCCGTAGCAATTATATCTTTCACCCTCTTTTCCTGAATCCGTTTTACCTTTCTCTTTTTTGGGGGGGAGATGAATTTCGGGGAACATATCCCACTCTACAATAAAGAGCCCCCCCTAAGATTTTTGGTTTAATCCACCAATGAGCAGAAGCACTAGAACACTAGAAGCAGAAGACAGGCGAGCAAGGAAATCTCCAAAGGTGACCAGCAACCAGCAAGAAAAAAACAACGAAATCCCACACAGACTACGCCGGAGAGGGACATCCAAACCGCACCGGAGCGAGACCCACTGTCGGATGATGACATGCCACCGGAAGCTACTTTCTCTCCTGCAACGGGATCACCTAACTCCAGCTACTCGAAAGCAGTGAAATCTCCCAGCTCACCATCGCAACACACCCACTCACCTACCAATAAACCAAGACGCACAAATATTAGAAGTGAGTAAAACTGCAGTTTCATGGACATGCCTATAACAGCCCACGCGCGGAACCCCCCACAGCTAACTGCAACCAAGATGGAAGAAAGACCAGCGAGGCGCAGCAACATGACAATCACATAGAAACCCCAGAACCACAAGTGGAGACAAGAGGAAACACAACCAGACCAACAGAGAAGAGCATGAACACTCACCATCCGAGAGAAAGACCATCTAGCACGAGCGACAACGAGACAAACGAACTTAGCAGTCAGCAGAAACCTCAAAGCACACAGAACAGAGTACACAACTCATATGAGCGAAGGATCTTCTCTATCGTTGTATTCAATCCTGACCCTCGCAAGACGAACCGGATAACTCTAAAGAAAAAGTTTGCAGAAATTAAACCAGTCATTAAAGCCACTTTATGCAACCTCAATAGAAACAACGGTGTGAAAATTATTGTCAACACTAAAGAAGACAAGACAAAATTTCTGGATGGATTTACAGTGAAGGACTTTTGAGCTAATGCTCAGTGGAACACTAATGACTACACGAAACGGACCAACCTACCACCACAGACGCCACAAGCCACCTTTACTTGCGTAGTACGAGGAGTCCCTGTTCATTTAGACATCGCAGAAATTATTGAAACACATTGAACTATGTAACCTGTATAACTGCACGTACTGACGAACGGCGTTCAAAAACTATACATATCAATGATCACGAAAAGTTGTTGAAATGTTGATTTTTATCCCTCCTATCGTCTTCATGAGTAAAATGAACGTTGTAAAATGTAACATTGTGTCACTGCAAATAGAATTTCTCAACTACATTCTTTTCGAAATATTTAAAATACTCTTATTAAAATTTTCTAAACTATTTCTATTTATTAACATCTACTATTTTGTGTTATATAGTTATATTGGCGAACTTTCAAAGCCTATGTTTGAATATTTTGCATATACGCATTTTTGCACTTTACAAATTAGCAAAATAAGATGAATATTTAAAACTATATTGTTTGTAAGTTCATATATGTATTTTGTGAAACTATACGCACTCCACTTTATTAAGAAAGTAGAAAATTCGCCGACGGTAGGATTCGAACTTACGATCACAAACTGTTTTCATAAACACCGACTGAACTAGTTTTCAAAGAAAAAAAAGAAAGAAACTTGAATAACGAACTTTAAAAAAAATGTATTTTTACTTGCTCTTACGTCAATTAACTTCTGTCAACAGGAAGACGAACGTAAACATGGACAACAATAAAAAACACATTCCATAAGTAGGTCAGGAATCCGTGTTGGTGTGGGTAGTACTCAACTAAAAATTGAGAACAGGAAGAAAGCTATGATTCTCATAGTATCATTCTTTCTCTCCATGTGTTACATCCGCGTGTTGGAATTCAGTAGATCAGATAGAAAATGAACATCAAATCTTGATTTCGAATGATTTGCCGGAAGTTTAAATATGGTCCTCAATGTTCCTTTTAAAAAATAGAGTATGTAATATTTTTAATGGCCACTTTCTAATGGGATTCTTTTTAGGCTGATAGTTCATATTCATACAACAAGATTTCTCAGAATGTTTTTGTTAGTTTGAAAAAAAAAACTTGTTCCGCTGTGAATTATGAAATAAGCCTCACGAATATCCTCACGTAATATATCACGGGTTGCGTGTGTTCAGCATAGCTTAGGTAATGGAAGCGTTTTTAATTAGGCAAATGATGTGCGATTAGCCTTGTTCGGATGATGCATTGCTTTATATATGTCATATTAGAATTTTTAATATATATCACGTCACGCTATACTGTGTTTGTTTCAGTACGTGTTCTCCGCCTAATTCGCATGCATATGTATTTTTCCAACTACATTTTAAATAAGTAACGAAACAAGAATTTTCAAAGTAACGCTTATTTCACATTTTGTACTGCTGAACGTGACGTTCTTTGCATTGACCTTGAAGTTATCAATTTCTCGCTTGTTTTCGAAGAAAAATTCAAAACTGATTAGAAAATCATGATTCTATTTGATCCGAATTAATAGCCTCACGTTCTTGATCTCGAAATTGCAACATAATAATTGTCTTGTCAAGATTATCTACGCTATCTAACTTTCAAAACAAACCTATACCTTGAATGATGTATTTTCCAGTGCAAATTTCTTTCGGAGCTTCTAAATAGCAAAATAGTTAACATTTTTGCTTTTATAGTCCTGTTCTCAGTTCCCGGTGGGAGCACAATTTTCATTAGCCTCCCGGGATGAAACGTAGAAGTTCACACTAGAAATGGCTACAGTATAAATAATGGTTCTATAAAACCATATTTGAAAAGCATAAGTATTCGCCGACTACCAACAAACTTCCATATAAATTTGTTACACGCTGCAGCATTTACTCAACTTAGTTTGTAAGATATCCTTTCTCCGTTAATGTCAAAATCCTCTAGTTTCATTCTGGATGAGTTGTGCATTAGGCATCGTCAGTAATGATACAAAATGCAACTAGCACCCACAACTGAGTTAAAAGTTATTGTTACTTAATTTTGTAGGAGATTTTATGGTAAAGGGATTAATGAAAACAATAATTTCAGTAATGGTTACGTAGAAAGTATTTCAGACTAACTAACTAACTCTATGGCCTATGGAACCCGGAGGTTCAATGCCGCGTTCACAAAAGCTCTCCACTGACTTCTTTCCTTAGCTAACTGGATCTAGTTTCTGCTTTGTATTCCAATCTCTGCGAGATCCATCTTAATATTATCCTCCCATCTGCGCCTAGGTCTTCCTAATGGTCGTTTTCCGATTGGCCTTCCAGTCAAGACTTTGAAAGCGTTTCTACTTTCTTCCATTCTAGCTACATGACCTGCCCACCTAAGCCTCCTAGACTTGACGACCCTAACAATGTTGGGTAAACCGTATAAACTATGTAGTTCCTCGTTATGAAGTTTCCACCATTCCCCATTCCCGTTCCTCTTGGGCCCGAATATTCGTCTCAGGATCTTGTTCTCAAATACTTTCAGACACTTAGAAGTATTTCAGACACTTAGAAAATATAGAAGAAACTAGTTTCTGTGATGTCATATGGTTCTAGCCTTCACTAGTCTAATTACAGCCTGCCTGGCCTGGATAAGTCTGTTTTGACAAGGATCAACGAATAAATAAGTGAATGAATAAATAATATAAGTATTTTGTCTTTTAATTTTTAAATTATACCACACTGTTGTCAGTTGTAGATTTGAAATTCAGAGATGATTAATTTGTCGTAGAGTTTCCTGTTCATCGTTTGCTTTACATTCTTAAAATACTATACAGAATGAAATGTATTCGCTCCGTGTCTATATAATTTTAAATTTGTCTGTATGGAATATTTAAATAGTTTTTACTCGCATTACACACCACAAACATGGTCGAACTGTAGTAAACGTCAACTTGCATAGAACTCCTTAAAATTTAAATGTCGATTGAAGTTTCTTGGCCTATAAAGAAACTTGGATAAAAGGTTATGTTGCCGGCTAACATGATCGAGCAATCAAGGCTAGTAATCGCAACAATTGTGTTTTTTTTCGAGGGATCAAAGCCCGCTCAGGGCATAGATGTCAGACTTTGTTCCTTCGTCATTAATTTCATTATTATCATTCATTTCTTGTATGTCCCCTTTATCCGAAAGGTAAGAGCAAGTTGTATTCCTCTCTCTGCTTCCTGCGAATTTTATAATTAACCTTATTTGCGTTAGTTTTGAACGTTGCTTGAGAATACGTGATTAGAAAAAGTATTAAATACATCATGAAGCTAGTATTTTAGAAAAAAAGTATATGACTACTATAACTGCCACCGCTGTTACTTCCGGTCTGGCCCAATCCAACTGTTTACCCTTTCTGTCTTGGAGGTACATGAAGTTGACACTGTGTTGCAATTTGACATATACCCTTGAACTTCCCTAGCTATACGGCTTTTGCTTGTTGGCGTGACGTGGCAACAGCCGAGTACTTTTAAGGGCATGAAGTTGTCAGCAGCCAACGAGAAGCTCGCGATCTTCTGTTTCAGACGGTAGTGCTACGTGATTGGAGTAGGGTTCATACAGTGACGCGAGCAATGTAGGCTTCACGGTAGACAATGTGATGTCAGTGCAAGAAAACAAGATCATCTTTCTGACGATGAATAATGAAGTCCTCTAGAATGAAATAAAATGAAGTACTTGACAACAAGTGGATTTGGATTTGAGTTTAATGTCCCTTTCAGCAGTGGGGCTATATTAAACGTGGACCTACAGCTTAATAGAGCCCGAACTATGTGAACTCCCACCAGAAATCGAATCTGGGTCTCCTGCACCAAAGGCGCGTATGATTACAACATACCCACGGGGGAACTCATGACGACAAACAGAAACTGTATGCATAGAAATCAATAATAATAGTAATGCAGAGGAAGTGAATCAGTTTAAATCCTTAGGCATAATGGTAACAAATGAGAACAAAGTAGTAAGGGGAAAGAAAAAATAGAGGCGGGAAATGTAAGTTACTTACTCCTTGCCAAAAGTTTTAACGTCAATACTAATATCAAAGAAAACAAATATAAACCATATTTAAAAGCATAATTCTGCATGTCGAATTACACAAATATATAAGCTAGTCGTGGATCAGCAAAGAAGAAAAGAGCCTCAAACCAAATTTCGATAGATATAAGTAATTATAACGAACATAATTATTTCCTCTCTCTCTCTCTCTCTCTCTCTCTCTCTCTCTCTCTCTCTCTCTCTCTCTCTTTCTCACTCACTCACTCACTCTCTCTCTCTCTTCTTTTTACAAAATCTACACGTTTCCTCTGATGTTTTGTGTGTCTCCTAGAGTGAAAATATTGAACTCAAAGATAACTACAAAGCGTAACAGAGCTGTCCATATGGCGATATTGAATTCAATGAACTAGTAAGTGAATTAAAAACATTACACAATACTGAGCATCAATAACAGCAGGTTGTCTATATCATATTGACTATCTATTAAAACAACTGCTCCAAAGGTATGAAGATTTTAGCTGCAATATGTCTTTCAAAATCCACTTTCTTCACCCTCATTCTGATTTCTTTCGGGAAACCTTGGAGGCTTTAAACGAGGAATATACTGAGCGCTCCCATCATGATATCTCAATCATTGCGGAGAAGTACTAAGGACAACGGGAGGCAATTATTTTGGTAAATTGCTGCTGGACTTTACATGGGGACGTTCCTTACACAAAATACTCAAAGAAATCGTCAATTAACGCCTTTAAGATACGTTGAACATATGTAAAGAAATCTGACGCTACAGTTCTCACTGATACGGATAGCATCTTAAATAGATGGAAATATTTCTTTGACAATTTGCTTAACACGCAACCAAAGACTAGTGTGCGCGGAGAAAAGGAGGTACACACCGCAAAACCGTATATTCTAGAACCCAGCCGAATAGAAGTAGAAACCGCTATAAAGAAATTAAAGAAACACAAATCTCCGGGTGCAGATGAAATTCCGGCTGAGTTAATTTTAGATGGAGGCGAAAAATTGTGGAACAATATACACAAACTCACTCTCCTTATCCGGAACAAGGAAGAATTGCCACAACAGTGGAAAGAATCAATCATTGTTCCAATCCACAAGAAAGGCGACAAAACTGACTGTAATAATTATCGAGGCATTTCTCTTCTGTCAACATCCTATAAAATCCTTTCAAATATTCTATTAGCAAGATTGACCCCATATGCAGATGAAATTATTGGAGATTATCAGTGTGGATTTAGACGAAATCGATCACCTATCGACCAAATATTTACCATTCGCCAAATACTCGAAAAAAGTGGGAATACAATACCCCGGTACATCAACTATTTATTGATTATAGAAAGGCGTACGACTCGGTTAGGAGAGAGACACTATACAACGTTCTTACAGAACTTGGAATACCGAGAAAGCTAATTAGATTAATTAAGATATGTTTGAATGAATCCCAAAGTAAAGTCCGGGTAGGAAAATTTTTGTTCACGAGATTTCACGTCGAAAATGGCCTGAAACAAGGAGATGCGTTGTCGCCATTATTATTTACCTTTGTTCTGGAATACGCTATAAGGAAAATCAAAGATAGCAACCAGGGCCTAGAGTTGAACGGTATTCACCAGGTTATGGCATATGCTGATTATGTAAATTTTATAGGGGATGATAGGAGAACAATAGAAAGAAATGCAGAGATCTTATTAAACACTTGAAGAGACATGGGTTTAGAAGTAAATGCGGAGAAAACTAAATACATGGAAGTGCATCGGGACCGTAATACAGCAAGTTATGGATGCGTTAAAATATTAAATTATACTTTTGATAAAGTTAATAGTTTCAAATATCTAGGATCAATATCAACAGAGGAAAATCATACTCACGAAGAAATTAAATGTCGACTAAAAGCAGGGAATTCGTGTTACTATTCGGTTCAAAATCTCTTGTCGTCGCGAATTCTGTCGAGGAGTTTGGAGCTTAAAATATACAAAACGATAATCATGCTTCTTGTTCTGTATGGTTGCGAAACATGGTCGCTTACTCTGCAGGAAGAACATAGACTAAAAGTATTTGAGAACAAGATCCTGAGACGAATATTCGGACCCAAGGGGAACGGGAATGGGGAATGGCGGAAACTTCATAACGAGGAACTACATAATTTATACGGTTTACCCAACATTGTTAGGGTCGTCAAGTCTAGGAGGCTTAGATGGGCAGGTCGTGTAGCTAGAATGGAAGAAAGTAGAAACGCTTTCAAAGTCTTGACTGGAAGACCAATCGGAAAACGACCATTAGGAAGACCTAGGCGCAGATGGGGGGACAATATTAAGATGGATCTCGCAGAGATTGGAATACAAGTTAGAAACTGGCTGCAGTTAGCTAAGGATAGAAGTCAGTGGAGAGCTTTTGTGAACGCGGCATTGAACCTCCGGGTTCCATAGGTCATAGAGTTAGTTAGTTAGTTAGTTAAATGTTATGTATGTAAAATCATAACAACCAGCAGCGGAGAGAAAGGAGACAGTTGTGCTCCCCTGGATTTTCGAAGGATGTTCAGTTCTTGGAAATACATTCATAATACAACCAATTTGCTCTCATATACTATAATACTTAATATATTAATTAAGGTGGTCCTTCATAACGAGGAACTGCATTATTTATACCGTCTACCAATCATTGGAACGATCATCATGTTTAGAAGGCTCACGTGGACAGGTCATGTAGTCAGAATGGAAGAAAGTAGAAACGCTTTCAGTTTTTTACTGAAAATCCAATCGCAAAACGTCCATTAGGAAAACCTAGGCGCAAATGGGAGGATAATATTAAGACCAATCTATCAGAAACAGGAGTAAAAAGTAGAAACTGGAACCGGTTGGCTAAGGATAGAAGACAATGGAGAGCTTTTGGTGAACGCCGCATTGAACCTCTTGGTTCCGTAAGCCATAGAGTTAGGGTAGTCCTTATTTTCCGACTTACGATATATATATATATATTTATATATATATATATATACAGGGTGTTTCAGATAAAACGTCTCCGAAACGGCTGAGAATAAAAAGATGAAACAAAACTGAGATAGGAAAATGTCATAGGGCGCCTCACACGAAGTTGTTATGGTGACCCCCAGGGCCCTCCTTCAAGGGGGCCCAGGGGCCAACTTCAAATTTTCAAACAGGAACATGTATTGATTCATACCTCATTCAATAGTAGTTGAAAAACGAAACAACTTTTGTAGGAAACAATTTTCGATTTGGGCCACCGTTTTTAAATGGCCGCAAAAAGTGGGTCCTATATCAGATAAAACGTCTAGTGCTTATAAATCCGAAATGGTTGAGAATAAAAAGATAAAACAAAAACTGAGATAGGAAAATGTCATAGGGCGCATGACATAGTATTGTCGTGGTGACCCACAGGGCCCTCCTTCAAGGGGGCCCAGGGGCCAACTTCAAATTTTCAAATGGGAACATGTATTGAATCATACCTCATTCAATAGTCCTTGAAATACGAAACAACTTTTGTAGGAAACAATTTTCGATTTGGGGCACCGTTTTCAAAATGGCCGCAAAAAGTCCTGTATCAGTTTGAAGTTGGCACCTAGGTCCCCTTCACTGAGTCTCCTGAGGGTCACCACAACAACACCACTTGATATGCTTTATCATCGTTTCTATATCAGTTTTTGTTTCATCTCTCTATTATCAGCCGTTTCTGATTTAGGCCTATAAGCACTGGACGTTTTATCTGATACAGAACCCACTTTTTGCGGCCATTTTGAAAACGGTGGCCCAAATCGAAAATGGTTTCCTACAAAAGTTGTTTCGTTTTTCAAGTACTATTGAATGAAGTATGATTCAATACGTGTTCCCATTTCAAAATTTGAAGTTGGCCCCTGGGCCCCCTTGAAGGAGGGCCCTGGAGGTCTCCACAACAACACCATGTGATGTGCCCTATGACATTTTCCTATCTCAGTTTTTGTTTCATCCTTTTATTCTCAGCCATTTCGGATTTCTAAGCACTGGACGTTTTTTTGCGGCCATTTAAAAACGGTGGCCCAAATCGAAAATTGTTTCCTACAAAAGATGTTTCGTTTTTCAAGTACTATTGAATGAGGTATGATTCAATACGTGTTCCTATTTGAAAATTTGAAGTTGGCCCCTGGGCCCCCTTGAAGGAGGGCCCTGGGAGTCACCACAACAACACCATGTGATGCGCCCTATGACATTTTCCTATCCCAGTTTTGTTTCATCTTTTTATTCTCAGCCGTTTCGGATTTATAAGCACTGGACGTTTTATCTGAAACACCCTGTATATATATATATATATATATATATATATATATATATATATATATATATATGTGTGTGTGTGTGTGTGTGTGTGTGTGTGTGTATGTCGACCCCTGAAACGGTTTGATATCAGACCAAAGTAATCCTTGAATAATAATAAACAGTGTCCCAAGAAACCTCAAGTTTTGAATGTATTTACAGTATACGCTGAGGCAAAGGAACTTTATAAGTTTGGAAAGACAATTGTAAGTTGATAAACATATGATTTAAGGTAAATTGGAATTAACATTATATCTGTATTTGTGGTGAAAAGCTACCCTAAAGTTATCTTATATATTGTCACATACCCATTCCTATTAAACAAATTTGGACCTGAATGGCTAACTTCAAAATGGCCGCCATGAAAATATTATACAGTAATAGATGGAATTCTATTTCCATTACTCCTAATAGAGATAGTCCATTACTCTCTAGCCATTCCAAACGTACCAGATACTCAGATACTTTTGCCTCATATTGTATACTGTAAATGTATTCAACACTTGAGGTCGCATGATTCATCATTTCATATTATTCAATTGAGCTTATTTTCCTTATGGTGGTAACTTTGGTCTTGTATGGAATCATTTTAGAGAATGAGACTCAAAAAACTCGGAAGACGAAAAATAAGGTTCATACTTATGTTTATATTATATATTATAATATTGTAGTTTATTTCCTGTAATTAACAAGAATATGTGTGTAAATAATTGTTGTTTTATATTATATATTATGTGCACACGTGCATCAAATTGTGTCTGTGTATGAGCGACTGTGCTTATATCGGTCTTTTGCCACCTCCCTCATCTTGTAAAATATCCTATGGGTGATCCTGTGTAAAATATTTACCTGTCACGATAAAACATTACGTAATATAGCAGAACTATTGTCATTTCTGGAATTAGCACATTTTTTTTTCTATAAAAATCAGACAATAATGTCTTTGTGACAGAAGAAAGACCCCATTTTGTAGACCAATTTAAATTGAAGAACGCAATGTTCTTAAGTTGTTTAATGTTCTTTGCTTTAACTATTAAAAATACCTTATTTAAATAGTATTAAATCAATTTGATGTGGTATTTAGTGACGTGGTCAGTCTTTTAACGACTTTTAGCGTAAGGATTCATAAAGGCGAAGGTAATTTTCTCTCTAGGCTTTTGTGTCTTATATAATTATGGAGAGAAACAAAAGATTCCATAGGTGTAACGAACAAGAAGGAAGACTTCACAATGCTAGATATAAAGGTCATAAAATAACAAATGCTTACTTCGTCCCTCACTCAACACCTGGCTCTCGGTGGGCAGCCAATTAACTGTAACCTAAATAAGAAGTTCTGCTCGAGTAAACTTTTGAGTGCACGTAAACTTCGTTTTCTTTGTGTCTACCAGGAATTCAACTTCTAAAATCTTCATTACCTACTTTCATTCAATATTTTGCAACTGTTGCAGCGTTCGGTAATTAAACAGTGTTATAATGCTCTTTAATTTACAGAATTTGGTTCCCTTTCACTGGGTGATCAAAATAATGGTTTCTACGGTTAGTATATCCATCTCTTAAACATTTTTCAAATAAATGGTCGTTCAGTTTTGTAACTCTATGTTCTAGCCCTTACTTGAAGATTATATGATTTTTTTCTTACTTCATTATCCAACATTGATGCTATAAAGGACAGATTATACTATTAATTAAGGCTCCGAGCTGCTACCAGAGTTTCAATTCGGTGTAGTTGATAGGTGTATAGAAATTTGTACATGAAATTTGGCAAAATAATTTAGATGGAATGTGGTGAATCTACCATTCCTCTATACAAGAAATTAATTTAATTAGATTTCCAGTTTGGAGAAAGTCATTTTAGAGGTCACTTTGGAAAGCCCCTTCCAAGTAACGTTAGACCTGAGATCCATTTCATATCTAGAAGCATTTATCTCTCGCGAAACGCACGGCTTTCCCTATTGCTTCTACTCAGGGTGCGAAATCATCATTGTCTAAGTGAAGGGAGATAGGTGTATAAAACATTTTCAAATTGAATTATTGGACATAAAGAGTCCATATATTTGAACATCCATAATTATTAAACTATGTGGAATTAGGCATACGGCTAACATGTGCTACAAATCGTGGTGCATACTACAGGAAACTTTGAAGCTGATAATTACATAGAAATGAATGTTAATTACAGATAAAGGGGGTATTATGAGCCTCCATTTTAACTTTTTTATACTTAGAAAATTCAATTTCAATTATTTTGCCCATTTTTAATGAAAACTTTATACTGTACTATAATAATGAAAACTATATTTTAAAAAAAAACTTTAACTATAGTATATTTCATAAAACTACTGTTAAAGTAAAAAACATTTTTAGCAACTTGTACGATATGAAAAAAAAGTCAAAGCAAGTCATTTCGTAAAAACAAAGTTTTGATCGAGTTATATGAGCCCTTGATAAAACATAAATAATTTTGTTTTGAAACATGCATGACAAATTTAATCATTAAAAAAATATTCATTGCAAAACTGAAAAGAAAAATATATTATGAGATGGAAAACCATCGGAAACTATTCATTCATTATAAGATATTGAAAAAGTCATTATAAATCCAATGGGAAGGACCATAAGAAATAAATTGAGGGGCTCACTACGAAACCATTTCAAAAGTTTTATGACATTCTCTATGTAATGTCTGTTTGCAAAATAATAATAATAATAATAATAATAATAATAATAATAATAATAATAATAATAATAATAATAATAATAATAATAATAAATAAATAAATAAATAAATAAAACCGTAAAAAATCCTTCTCACATCCTACGCAGCTGTTGTGTTCCCACATTTCATGGATAGCACATTGCACCCCAGTTCTACTCGGTTATCTACTGCAAATAGAACCTTGCAGAACACACAAACTGCTGCATTAACGAGAATTTCCACTCCGATTGGTATTTCTAAGATAGATTCCCCAGAACGGATATCTGATTCACGTGATTTCTTATCTGAATATTCAAGAAACTTTCCATTTCACTGCCAGCTTTCTTTCAGTCTTCTTTTTTTTTCTTAGCAGGCTGTTGATCATGTCTTTTTTTAATCCCTCAATTTCCTTTACCTTCGGCTAGGCATAATCTCTGTCTTTTCTGCACTAATCAAAGTTAGGAGGATTCATAAACTAAACACTTTGGGAAGGGCTCATATTACAAGCTTCACTACATTGGAATTGGAATATTTATAAAGAATCTTTGTAACTAGCAAAATTGCATAATATATCTACACAAAAACACCTTTTAAACATGCTCATTCATTACAATAGCATACTAGGATAGATTTAAATAGATATACATTGTAATTGAAAGCAGAACACTAACCTTTCAAAGTTTTCCAGATCGAGAAAACAAATAATCACACACGCACACAAAGTGTAAGCTAAACACTCTAGTGGCAGAAAGCATTGCTAAACTTTCAGTTCGAATTGTCGCCGCAAGGCTGAGAGTGCTGTATGAAAATATATTGAGAGGGTCATTATGCATGAATTTCTCATAATACAACTTTTCCTGTGCATATGCATTATTGTAATTGATTTTCAAACTTCTGACAGTAATACCCTTTATTCAACCTAGTAACATATTAGTCTGGGAAAATGTATTCCAAAAATTTTAAGTGGAGTGAAATACCCCATCTAGGAGGATTTTTCCCCTTTGCTTGCACTTTTAATTTTATAATCGATATGAACAGAGAAAAAAAACTAGAGCTAAACATAGCAACCAGAATGCCAGGCTTATTCTACACGAGCAACGTTTTTCTCTACATATGTCCATATCGTTGAATAAATACAGATTGTTTGCCTTATATACCTTGCCTGTAGCAACTATTGTCAACAAGGTTTAACGCAATATTCCCTTGCATAACTTAACCTTTCAGGCAACGAAGCTAATGTCAGTTTAAAATCCAATCACGACAGCTATCCTCAAATCAAACCTAGAATTCACAAGCACTAAAAACTAAACTAACCTCAGAAATGCAAAGCACTGAAAGGTTTCTCGCTTTCTGCTTGTTCTAAAGTTTATTTGTTAACTGCAGAATCTACTTCAGGAAAGATTCTTGGTAGTCGAATAGATTAATCATTGAAAGTAAATAGCAAGCAAAAGTTACTTTACTTCCTTGGAAAACCTTCAACCTCAAAATCTGGCTTTATCTGATCTTGACTCAAGACAATGCCGGCTTTCTCGTCGGTAAATGACTAGCATAAACAATAGAAGGCAGAAAATTGCACGGAACACCTTTAGCAACTACTCTCGACAAGATACGGACAAAAAGAAATTGAAACATTGGTATAGTCTACATTCGCTGGTTAGGGAAATTTTCTTTCCGTCGACAAAAGTCGACTTACGCAGTGAAAGGGTTAAATTCGGTACCGGTACTTAGACTTTCATTTAAGGTAACTAAAAACGTGTTTCGTCGTTTTTTTTTTCTTTTTTTTAACTTGACCTAAAATGGAAGAATAAAGACTGGGGTGGTTCATTAAGTTTCTTATACGAGGTTTCGGACTTTTGTGCGAGACTTTGAGTTGAGACGAATTCCATATGAAATACGCAGAGGAACGAACGCAAAGTATACTAACACGCAATAACATGTGCTAATATAAGGTAGTATTACGGTAACTTCGGGAAATAACGCCACTAGTTATCCCCAAGTGTTTCAGCGAGTAATATATTCTCTTCTTTCAAACCTTCCACACGCAAGAATGAAGAGATATAAACCTTCAGTGGCCCAGTAGAAGATCTATAAGGGGTCGTGCGCCCCTCTAAAGGAAAAATTTAGCTGTCCTTTTTTGTGTTTTACAGCGGGGAATATTTGGCGCCCCTCCGAACTTTCCAACCTATGGTGCATGAAAAGAAATATTAACTCACTTGTCCAGTGGAGAATCCAGCATGGGTTCCGGGCCCCACTCAAAGAAAAATATAACATGTTTTTGTGTTTTAAAGCTCCATCGATTCTGTATGGTGAGTGTTTGTGTCTACGGTGCGTAGGACCTGGATTCGATTCCCGGCAGGAGCTTGTGTGGTTCGTATTCCACGTTAAGCCATAGATCCACTTCCCATATAACCTTGATGCCGAACGAGAAACTTAACTCCAAATCCATCTTTTTGTGATTTTTCAAAAGCATCAGAGGACAGGGGTATTTTCTTTCTTGTCAATATATTAAACCAATAATCTACTCTGTCTATTCTTAATACAAACTAGATAATATACCCAAGTGTTGCAGTTGGTAATATCTTTCGCCACCTCAACGCCTACCGTTCTTGTGTGCAAGAATGAAGAAATATAAACTTTCTTATGCCGAAAGCCATACTTACTGGGAAGAAATAATGATTCTTATTCGAGACTCTCGTTTTTGTGAGGATACCCCCGTTATCCCTGGCACCAAAATTAACATAAGCTTTTCCAGACTGGCCAGGGATTCATAATTAAAAATTAAAAGCCAGAGATTTGAAATTGTATCATACAGAGATTCTAAACAAGCTATAGAACGAAAGTTATAAGTCAGCGTGTCATGAAAATAAACATGAAATACCCGTTACCACATTTCAAAATTTATGGCTCCGTTCCTTTCCCAGCAGGAACTTGTAACTAAAGACAGTTCTTGCATGTAGCTGAACAGACTTTCTTTCAGAAAATTTTATTTGCGGGCAATTTTAAAGTGTGAAGAGACTGTTCTAGAACACTAGTTGCTAAGGGACGTTTGTTGCAAAGGACTGATATTTAATCGCAGTTTAATTTGCCTTAGCTCCGACCAAAGAGAATTGAGTCCGGGGACCTACAGGTTGTATGGCTGGAAGGAACTCTTCATCTGAACAATTTAATGCTTTTTTTAACAGCAGAAGTCATGACGGAACAAGAAACAAAATCCTTGTAAAATGCAAATATGCATACCCCCTTTTATTCTTGAAGTTATATCAAAAATACAACTTATTTTCACTTTATTTCCTAACTTTAATTTTGGAACGTGAGAAAGCTATAATCCACCTACAGAATATATATAGTATTCAAAACATAGTTTCCGTTCAGAGTATAACGAAAGTAGGTGTGTCTGTCTATCTACATACTAAAATTCTAGGTTTATACGTTTATCTCCAAAGAAAGGTTCATATGTTTGTGTCCCATCATTTCGACCACGAGATCTCGAAAACCACAAGTGCTAAAAACGTGCCATTTTCACTGGTCGATTCCAAATTTTGTGTAGATTGTCCAGTTCTAATTGAATACTTCAAAAACATGGCCGTTATCTTTTTATTACATGTTTCAGGGATACAGTGGAAGTGTTCAATTTTTTTAAAAAAATCATCATATACTACGAGTTATGCATTCCAAATCGCATAGTTGTATACTGGGGTTATATATATATCTCTGATGCGTTTGTTTCATGTCTAAATGATAAGAAAAATGATAGTCATTCCTCCAGTCTAAAATGAATCTTTATTTGTTTGGAGTATTTTGTCCAATGAATAACATATATCATTCACATTATACGTAATTAATTGTGTATATCATGTATTTGCTTATTACATATGGCATGCAAGAAAAAAGAAAACACTGATCATGCATAAATTAGAAACTCCAAGCAGAAGTAGACTCAAATCTTGCAAACAGTGCGAGATATTGAAAAAAATAATCGAAAAATCTCCCCTTTATGGTATCTTTTCATAATTTTTATCAAGACATCTTTCACTTGAGTCTATAAAGGGACAAGTACAAATGTTGTGAGCAATGACAAGAAGATTCATGCTCATATGTGAATGATGCGCTGTGTAGAGAGCGCAGGTTCAGCTAGTAAACAATAAATTACAAAAATAGATAAATAAATAAAGATGTGTTATAATGTAGAAATATCAAATGCTCGGGAAACTCAGCAGCAGCAGTACATACATATATATATATATATATATATATATATATATATATATATATATATATATATATATATATATATATATAAGTCTCTATTCCCAGATCTGTACCTCTCAAAAAATGTCTGGATCTGTCCCTTTAGGAGTTGCTATTCACTTTATGGGGCGAAACTTATGTTCATGAGGATACCGGTACAATTTACTTTTGACTTAGGATATCAATCTTCTTCTTGTTCTTCTTTTCGTAATCATTGTTTTAATCTGGCAAAACAATATAGATTTTCTCTTTATTCTCAAAATTTAGTAATATATTATAGTTTTTGTTCCATGACTGTGCCTATATTTCCTCCTATTACTGCAGCACTGAAAATGTAAAGAGAAATTTGAAAAATCCTCCACCGCCGCCATATCTCAAGGTCTCCAGTCCCTATTTGTTTGCATGTCTTTCCCCACCAGTTCCTCTGTGTCACGCAGCTCAAGATCACAGACTGTAATTTAGATTCGAGGTGGAGATACTGTGCTTTTTAAAAAATTACAATTGTCGTGCATATAACAGTGTAAACAACAATAAATTGAATATGTAAATGTCTCCTGAGTAGCACAGCAATTCATATTACTAAAGTCACCACGGCCTCCATTGAGAAAATGAAATATTTCTTTGTGTTTCATGTGTTTTCAGTCCTTTTGAAAATCAAGATTTATTTCATAGCTACAACCACATGAACTTCATTTCACAATTTGTCTCTCTTGTGTGACATGATTTATTTAAATGTATTTATTTCTGGTCAGTTTCTAACTCAAACAGATGGCTATACATGACAAACTTTTCCCTATATTGTTCAGGGTTCGAAAGGCAGAAGACTACAGAAGTTGCTCTTTTGTTAGCTAGGTCATTAACACGTTCACCTATGATATGTGTCATCCTGTGTTCAATTATCTGCGCAAAATCGAAGTTCTGTGTTAACGATTGAGGGAACAAACGCTAAACTCTGGTAAATGCAAAGGTCTTACGTATAGTCGTAACAAAAAAATCCTTCATTTCATTTTTATTTTACGTATAACGTGTGCAGGATCGAATTAACACACTAGGCTATACTTCTGACAATAGACTTAGTATTCAGCCACGGGTACATAAAATCTCATTGTTGAATAAGCGTTTATACAACAGGATGACTCGAAAAAGGAAAACTCTATTATAATCTGTAATACAGAAACTCCCACATAGTAAATTTCTACTACAATAAATTAATTAATTCTGTGATATATTAGACGAGGAGAGGTTGCTAAATATGTTGCCCCTAAGCTGAGTGTCGCCTTAAACGCAAGTATACACAGTCTAGATGCTAATCTGGGCCTGAACTTAGAAACTAAAGGTCTATACAACAAAATATTATATAATCTTCTAGAAAGATCAAGATCTACCACAACGCCAAGTATGATTTATATCGGATTAATGCGGTTGAACTTGTACGATATACAGTGTTCTTGTCATAGATTATTTTTAGGGAAGAATCTAATCAAAGTCGAAAATTAAGAAAAGTGAAACAATTTTAAATCAAAGTTGTATTATTTGTCTGGTTTCAAACAGTTGTTAAATTTAAAGAACTCGTCTTAAGCTCCTCCGGTACGTCCGCTCATAGTTGGTGACAAACTTCGAAGTATGTCTCCCCGTTTGATCCCAGACCATGCGAGTTGTGGTGGACAACATCGTGCTCTTGTGTTTTCTCAGATTTTTCATTTTCCTCTCACATTCTCATTCGACCAATTCTTCCATAATTATTCGTCTACTTTAGCCTAAAGAGCATAATTAAGGAACGAAAAACTAGAAATGTTATATCATTTCCTTTTCGAAGTTTCTCGGAAATGGGAAAACATACTTTGCCAGTTCATTATACTTGTAATACAAATACTCACTTCCAGAAATTGTGTAAATTTGGTCAACTAATTTGGTCTCAATTGGACAAAGCTTTTTTATTGTCAAATGTAAAACATAAAACTTTTAATCTAAAATAACGTTAATATATCAGTTTCAAAGTTTGAAAATCAACATTGCAATTGCTAGTTAGAACTTGTTTGCTTCACCTTTGCACTTATTTTATTAGACTTCTGAACTACACTATGCGCAAATATACAGAACGGCTTTGTCCGTCCGTCCATCTGTTGACAGGTATCAGAGCAAAAATGATAAGAGATATCGAGATCCGATTTTCTGTAATCGATTCAGCGTCCAAGGATAGGCTCCATCTTCTCTGTTAACTCTCTATTCAAGCTGAAACTGGTCCAAATTAGTCATTCCTGGTTTTAACGTGTATCTCTATAAAAAAAAATCTGTAATAGATAGCGAGAAGCTTTTATTAAATGATTTAACGTCCCAAGGCAATGTACCAAGACTATCTCGAACATTGTACTAAAATCGGAAGTGGTTAAAATTTAACATTATTTCCGGTTTCGATACTGATTTTCACAGAGTAAAAACTGTAAGAGACGTCAGGATGCAGTTTTCTGCAAATGATTTAGCGTCCTAAGAATAAGTCCATCTTCTCCATTAGCCTCCTATTCAAATTAGCCACTTCCGGTTTCAACGTTTGTCATCATAAAACCAAAACGATAACAGATAACGGGAATCGGTTTTCTGCAAACGACTTGCCGTCTCAAAGCAACGTGCCATGACAATGCCAAACGCTCTACCAAAACCGGAAATGGTTGAAATTTGCTACTACTTTCCGGTTTCAATCCTGATTGTCATAGAGCAAAAGCGGTAAGCGACTTCAAGATGCAGTTTTCTTGATTCGAATGAGAGTAGTAGGGACCCGCGTTGGCCCGAATGACTCATCCTCACTCTCTTTCATGACCGGGGTGAAAGGTCAATGACCTGGCCCGGGGGCAATGACCTAGGGGTACTTAGGACCACCCCCTCTAAATTTTGGCAGGGGTACCATGGCCCACCCCCTAAATTTTGGCAGGGGTACATAGGACCACCCCCCTTAAATTTTGGAAATTGCCAAATCTAAAAATTTGGTGTGGTAGCCTAGGACCATAGTGTGTACCTCTATCAGTATTGGGTGTCTATGTCGTTCCCTTTCATGGGTAAAAAATTGCCAAAAATTCAAATTTCGGGGGATTTTGACCTAATTTATCCCCTTTGATGAGGTATTATTACCCTATATAGTTATATGGACGTATACAGGGTTCCATTCCCTTTCATAAGACATGGGTATATTAATGCACCCTTGAAAAATTTGGGAGGGGTACCTTGGCCCACCCCTTAAATTTTGGAAATTGCCCAATTTAAACATTGGGTATTATAGTACAGGACCCTAATATCTATTATGATAAATTTGGACGGTCCACCTTGTTTCCTTCTAGGGGTACAAAATTGCCAAAAATATAAACGTAAGCAATACGTTATACCACGTGTTTGGTTTTCGACCTAATTTATCTCCTTGGATGAGGTCCTATTACCTTATATAGTTATATGGTCATGTATAGTGGTCCATTATCTATCATAAGACATGGGTACATTGGTGCACCCCTTGAAAAATTTGGGAAGAGTACCTTGGCCCACCCCTTAAATTTTGGAAATTGCCAAATCTAAAAATTTGGTGTGGTAGCCTAGGACCATAGTATGTACCTCTATCAGTATTGGGTGTCTATGTCGTTCCCTTTCATGGGAAAAAAATTGCCAAAAATTCAAATTTCGGGGGTTTTTGACGTAATTTATCACCTTTGATGAGGTGTTATTACCCTATATAGTTATATGAGCGTATACAGGAGTCTATTATCTTTCATAAGATATGGGTACATTGGTGCACCCCTTTAAAAATTTGGGAGGGGTACCTTGGCCCACCCCTTAAATTTTAGAAATTGTCCAATTTAAACATTGGGTGTTATAGTACAGGACCCTAATATGTATTATGATAAATTTGGATGGTCCACCTCGTTCCCTTTTAGGGGTACAAAATTGCCAAAATATAAACGTAAGCAATACGTAGTACCACGTGTTTGGATTTTGGTCGATTTTATCCCCGTTGATGAGGTCCTATTACCTTATATGGTTATATGGGCGTATACAGGTGTCCATTACCTTTCATAAGACATGGGTACATTAATGAACCCCTTGAAAAATTTGGGAGGGGTACTTTGGCCCACCCCTTAAATTTTGGAAATTGACCAATTTAAACATTGGGTATTATAGTACCGGATCCTAACATGTATTATGATAAATTTGGATGGTCCACCTCGTTTCCTTCTAGGGGTACAAAATTGTCAAAATATAAACGTAAGCAATACGTTGTACCACGTGTTTGGTCTTTTGGCCCAATTTATCCTCTTAGATGAGGTTCTATTACCTTATATGGTTATGTATAGGGGTCTATTCCCTATCATAAGACATAGGTACATTTGTGCACTCCTTTAAAAATTTGGGAGGGGTACTTTGGCCCAAACCTTAAATTTTAGAAATTGCTCATTTTATATATTTGGTATTATAGTACTGGACCCTAACATGTATTATGATAAAATTTGGGTGGTCCACCTCGTTCCCTTTTAGGGGTACAAAATTGCCAAAATATAAACGTAAGCAATACGTTGTACCACGTGTTTGGTCTTTTGGCCCAATTTATCCTCTTGGATGAGGTTCTATTACCTTATATGGTTATATGGTTATGTATAGGGGTCTATTCCCTATCATAAGACATAGGTACATTTGTGCACTCCTTTAAAAATTTGGGAGGGGTACTTTGGCCCACCCCTTTAATTTTGGAAATTGCCCCTTTTACATGTTTGGTATTATAGTATAGAACCCTAATATATATTACTATAAATTTGGGTGGTTCACCACGTTTCCTTTGATGGGTACGAAATTGCCAAATTTTAGTACAACCACGTGTTTGGTTTCGGCTCAATTTATCCCCTTGGATGAGGTCCTATTACCTTATATGGTTATATGATCATGTATAGGGGTCCATTCCATATCCCCTTAAATTTTGGAAATTTTCCAATTTAAGCATTCGGTATCATAGTACATGACCTCAACATGTATCATGATAAATTTGGGTGGTCCATCTTGTTCCCTTTCATGGGTAAAAATTATTAAAATATAAACATAAGCAATATGTTGTACCATGCGTTTGGTTTTTGGCCCAATTTCTTCCCTTTGATGGGGTTCTATTACCTTATATTGTTATATGGTCATGTATATGGGTTCATTTCCTATCATAAGACATGGGTACATTGACGCACCCCTTGAAAAATTTGGGAGGGGTATCTTGGCTCATCCACTCGGTTTTAGAAATTGTTTTAATATAAGCATTTGGTATCATAGTACAGGACTTCAATATGTACCACTATAAATTTGGATGGTCCACATCGTTCCCTTTCATGGGTAAAGAACTACCAAAAATCGAATTTCGGAGGTTATTGACACCTATTTAGCACGTTATATGGTTTATTACCTTTATATGTTTATGTTCCCTTTTAAATTTGGGAATTATCAAATAACAAAATTCGGTAAACGTTTTCTAGGACCCGTTGGTATTCCTCTTATGGCCAAATATTCAAAATTTAAATGTTATTGACCGGCTTTATTATTGAATAAGTACAGGATTTATTACTTTTTTCATAAGACACAGGTGTATTTGTGTACCAATCTTAAATTTTGGGAGGGGGTACATTTCTTATTGTCATATCAATAATTGGTAATTGTTCTTTGGGTAAATCATTGTGATCACGTGATCAGTTATTGACATATGATGGGATTAGGAGTCCAGGACATTGGTACATTGAAACTTTGTAGTATAATTTGAGAATGCGTCATTGGTTTTGATTATTCACGCCAAATATAAACGTAAGCAAGACGTTGTACCACGTGATTGACCTTGATGAGGTAGTGTACAGGGATACATAGCTAACCTTATTGAAACTTATGACTCATAGTCTTAAGGGAATACATGCTACAACACTGGCAAAGTTATTGTTGATGCAATTTGATTGGCTGATCACTATCTTTCCTGCAATATGATTGGCTGATCACTATCTTTCGTGCAATCTGATTGGTTGATGAGTTTTAAATCTTTACTGTATTCAGTTTTTAAGTTTTGTTTTACATTTAAAAATCTTGTTTTCGTTCAACATTTTACACTCAATGATAAATATGATCAAAACCGTTTATTTGTTAATCGAATAGTTAAAAACCGGATAAAGTTTGACGGTTAACCGTGAAACGTAAAAATTTTTTAGTTTGAATTTTTTTTTGCTTGAAACATTTTGTTTGAAAATTCTTGCTTTTAAATTTTTTGTTTGAATTTTTTGTTTCAGAATTTTTTGAAATTTTTTTGACAACTTTTGTTTCAAAATTTTTTGTTTAAAATTTTTTTGTTTGAAATTTTTTTCGTTTCAAAATTTTGTTTGAAACTTTTCGTTTGAAATTTTTGTTTGAAAAAATTTTTGTTTGAAATTTTTTGTTTCAAAATTTTGTTTGAAATTTTTTTTGTTTCAAAATTTTGTTTGAATTTCTTTCGTTTGAAATTTTTTTGTTTGAATGTTTTTTCGTTTCAAAATTTTGTTTCAAAGATTTTTTGTTCTAAATTTTTGTTTCAAAGTTTGGTTTTGACATTTTTAAAAGTTTGTGCACTCATTAGTAAAGAACCGGAACTGTTTAGAACAAAAACCTCTGGCAACATTGTGGTGCAATAGTACACGTCAGAACATGGTGCAATAGTACACGTCAGAACATGATAACGCAACGTCATCAGTTTTGCATCATCGTTCGAGTTAGTATTCATGATAACGTCATCATGGCTACTTGTCTGCAGTTTCTAAACACACGTGATGTGATGAAATCATTTACCAAAATTACTGATTTACAACAGAATGTACCTTATAGAATCTTAGCTAGCCAAATGATCCCTACAGAGTTTGGATTAAGAATCGTAGTGAAGCTTGAAAATGATAAGAATATAATTTTACCAGCAAGATATTTACCCATGGAGGCATCAAAACAAGAAGAAGTGCTGCGTTTCTTAAATACTGGATCTGTATCTTTATGTTACAAAGGATTCTTGGGTCGAAGTCATCAATTTGAATTTAGTACACAGCCAGATTCGTCAGCCATTGTGATGAAATCATGAATCAGCACGTCAGACATAGTTGTATGAATTTGGTTGGTCGGCATGACGTCAGCAACTGTGATGAAATCATGAATTCAAACGTCAGCACATTCCTTACCAATGACGTCAGCAATAACTATAAACCAGCAAATACAGTGTCATCCCACGAAATCATTTGAGCAAGTGCTTTTCAGGAGGAAAGATGTGTACTTCTAACGATAAAGAGTTCATCTTCGCAAGCTATTATCCAATAAATATATTTCAAACAAAACATGTGATGATTGGTATCAGTGCTAGAACATTTGAACCAGTGATTCGATTGGGCAAAGCAGAACAATTTGGTGTACAACTGACCTGTGAAGAATGGCAAATATTATGTTCACGAATCGACCAAATGAACGATTATTTTCATGATGAGCTAAATGTGACCATAGTCAAATCATTAGGCTCAAATCATGAAGTGGTGCTGCGTACAGTCCTCGAAGAGAAGATGGTGCTGTTACGTAAAAAGAGTACATTTCATGTCCCTCGCAATATGGTGTATCTAACACAAACGGAATGGAACAAATTCATCAGCGTATTTCAGTGTGTGAAACATGCAGTGGAAGTCTGCATCAAAACAAGTATATTCTTGAAAAAGTACTATTTTGAAAAATGTGTTATGCATATTGTACAACATGTATCTAGATATTGTGATGGTTGTCAACATCGTTCGTGGGTGCATAACTGTATTGATAAACAGTTTATTTGTGATCAAATGGACATTGAGTTTCCACCAATTGATATTGCATTAGACCTTAAAAAACTTCAACTGGAATTAAAATTATATGCTAAAGACAAACTAGTGCAAGAAGTTCAAAATACATTGTATCGACAATATCCAGAACCACTATCTGGTATGGATGTATGTGGAGTGTAATAAAATGATCCATTTCAATGAATTGTGTTTTTTCATTTCAAGAACAAACCCATGTTCTGACGTGTACTATTGCATCATGAAAACAAATATTGACAAAGGTTTTTGTTCTAAACAGTTCCGGTTCTTTACTAATAAGCGCACAAACTTTTAAAAATGTCAAACCAAAATTTTGAAAGAAAATTTTTTAAACGAAAAAATTTCAAACCAAATTTTCTTTTAAGCAGTTTCGGTTCTTCACTAATGAGTGCACAAACTTAAAAAAATTTAAACAAAAAAAAATTGGAAACGAAAAATTTCAAACAAAAATTTTAAACAAAATTTTGAAACGAAAAAAATTTCAAACAAAAAAATTTTAAACAAAAAATTTTGAAACAAAAGTTGTCAAAAAAAATTTCAAACAAAATTCTGAAACAAAAAATTCAAACAAAAAATTTGAAAGCAAGAATTTTCAAACAAAATGTTTCAAGCAAAAAAAATTCAAACAAAATTTTGAAACAAAAATTTCAAACAAAAATTTTTTCAAACAAAAATTTCAAACGAAAAGTTTCAAACAAAATTTTGAAACAAAATTTTCAAACAAAACTTTCGAAACAAAAATTTTTAAACTAAAAATATCACACGAAAAAATGTCAAACCAAAGTTTCAAACAAAAAATTCAAAAACTTTTTAAATGTTAAAACAAAACTGAATTCAGCAAAGATTTGAAACTCATCAACCAATCAGATTGCACGAGAGATAGTGATCAGCCAATCAGATTGCAGGAAAGATAGTGATCAGCCAATCAAATTGCATACACAATAACTTTGCTAGTGTCAGATTACATCACCTTATGATTAAATTTTAAACTGTTGTAGCATGTATTGCCTTTCGTCTATGAGTCATAAGATTCAATAAGGTTAGCTATCAGATTTCAAATCAATCACCACCAATGATCTTAGACTATGAGCTGTGACTAAAGTTCAATGTATTGTTTCAAATTTCGCACCTTATGTTAAAATTCTGTTTATCACCATTCCCAAATTTAAAGAATACTTCTCTTGATATACCTAAGTCTTAGAGTTACTCATATCATTATATGTTCAATAAGGTCAATAATGTCCGTCAATTGTTTACCTGAGTAGAACCAACTGTTTTCTAGAAGTGTGTGTGTACTCAAACTTAAGAAGTACCACAACAAAGGAAATGAATCCCTGTACACTACCTCATCAAGGACAATCACGTGGTACAACGTCTTGCTTACGTTTATATTTGGCGGGAATAATCAAAACCAATGACGCATTCTCAAATTATCCTACAAAGTTTCAATGTACCAATGTCCTGGACTCCTAATCCCATCATAGGTCAATAACCGATCACGTGATCGTAATGATTTACCCAATGAACAATTACCAATTATTGATACGACAATAAGAAATGTACCCCTTCCAAAATTTAAGATTGGTACACAAATACACCTGTGTCTTATGAAAAAAGTAATAAATCCTGTACTTATTCAATAATAAAGCCGGTCAATAACATTTAAATTTTGAATATTTGGCCATAAGAGGAATACCAACGGGTCCTAGAAAACGTTTACCGAATTTTGTTATTTGATAATTCCCAAATTTAAAAGGGAACATAAACATATAAAGGTAATAAACCATATAACGTGCTAAATAGGTGTCAATAACCTCCGAAATTCGATTTTTGGTAGTTCTTTACCCATGAAAGGGAACGATGTGGACCATCCAAATTTATAGTGGTACATATTGAAGTCCTGTACTATGATACCAAATGCTTATATTAAAACAATTTCTAAAACCGAGTGGATGAGCCAAGATACCCCTCCCAAATTTTTCAAGGGGTGCGTCAATGTACCCATGTCTTATGATAGGAAATGAACCCATATACATGACCATATAACAATATAAGGTAATAGAACCCCATCAAAGGGAAGAAATTGGGCCAAAAACCAAACGCATGGTACAACATATTGCTTATGTTTATATTTTAATAATTTTTACCCATGAAAGGGAACAAGATGGACCACCCAAATTTATCATGATACATGTTGAGGTCATGTACTATGATACCGAATGCTTAAATTGGAAAATTTCCAAAATTTAAGGGGATATGGAATGGACCCCTATACATGATCATATAACCATATAAGGTAATAGGACCTCATCCAAGGGGATAAATTGAGCCGAAACCAAACACGTGGTTGTACTAAAATTTGGCAATTTCGTACCCATCAAAGGAAACGTGGTGAACCACCCAAATTTATAGTAATATATATTAGGGTTCTATACTATAATACCAAACATGTAAAAGGGGCAATTTCCAAAATTAAAGGGGTGGGCCAAAGTACCCCTCCCAAATTTTTAAAGGAGTGCACAAATGTACCTATGTCTTATGATAGGGAATAGACCCCTATACATAACCATATAACCATATAAGGTAATAGAACCTCATCCAAGAGGATAAATTGGGCCAAAAGACCAAACACGTGGTACAACGTATTGCTTACGTTTATATTTTGGCAATTTTGTACCCCTAAAAGGGAACGAGGTGGACCACCCAAATTTTATCATAATACATGTTAGGGTCCAGTACTATAATACCAAATATATAAAATGAGCAATTTCTAAAATTTAAGGTTTGGGCCAAAGTACCCCTCCCAAATTTTTAAAGGAGTGCACAAATGTACCTATGTCTTATGATAGGGAATAGACCCCTATACATAACCATATAACCATATAAGGTAATAGAACCTCATCCAAGAGGATAAATTGGGCCAAAAGACCAAACACGTGGTACAACGTATTGCTTACGTTTATATTTTGACAATTTTGTACCCCTAGAAGGAAACGAGGTGGACCATCCAAATTTATCATAATACATGTTAGGATCCGGTACTATAATACCCAATGTTTAAATTGGTCAATTTCCAAAATTTAAGGGGTGGGCCAAAGTACCCCTCCCAAATTTTTCAAGGGGTGCATTAATGTATCCATGTCTTATGAAAGGTAATGGACACCTGTATACGCCCATATAACCATATAAGGTAATAGGACCTCATCAACGGGGATAAAATCGACCAAAATCCAAACACGTGGTACTACGTATTGCTTACGTTTATATTTTGGCAATTTTGTACCCCTAAAAGGGAACGAGGTGGACCATCCAAATTTATCATAATACATATTAGGGTCCTGTACTATAACACCCAATGTTTAAATTGGACAATTTCTAAAATTTAAGGGGTGGGCCAAGGTACCCCTCCCAAATTTTTAAAGGGGTGCACCAATGTACCCATATCTTATGAAAGATAATAGACTCCTGTATACGCTCATATAACTATATAGGGTAATAACACCTCATCAAAGGTGATAAATTACGTCAAAAACCCCCGAAATTTGAATTTTTGGCAATTTTTTACCCATGAAAGGGAACGACATAGACACCCAATACTGATAGAGGTACATACTATGGTCCTAGGCTACCACACCAAATTTTTAGATTTGGCAATTTCCAAAATTTAAGGGGTGGGCCAAGGTACTCTTCCCAAATTTTTCAAGGGGTGCACCAATGTACCCATGTCTTATGATAGATAATGGACCACTATACATAACCATATAACTATATAAGGTAATAGGACCTCATCCAAGGAGATAAATTAGGTCGAAAACCAAACACGTGGTATAACGTATTGCTTACGTTTATATTTTTGGCAATTTTGTACCCCTAGAAGGAAACAAGGTGGACCGTCCAAATTTATCATAATAGATATTAGGGTCCTGTACTATAATACCCAATGTTTAAATTGGGCAATTTCCAAAATTTAAGGGGTGGGCCAAGGTACCCCTCCCAAATTTTTCAAGGGTGCATTAATATACCCATGTCTTATGAAAGGGAATGGACCCCTGTATACGTCCATATAACTATATAGGGTAATAATACCTCATCAAAGGGGATAAATTAGGTCAAAAACCCCCGAAATTTGAATTTTTGGCAATTTTTTACCCATGAAAGGGAACGACATAGACACCCAATACTGATAGAGGTACATACTATGGTCCTAGGCTACCACACCAAATTTTTAGATTTGGCAATTTCCAAAATTTAAGGGGGGTGGTCCTATGTACCCCTGCCAAAATTTAGGGGGTGGGCCATGGTACCCCTGCCAAAATTTAGAGGGGGTGGTTCTAAGTACCCCTAGGTCATTGCCCCCGGGCCAGGTCATTGACCTTTCACCCCGGTCATGAAAGAGAGTGAGGATGAGTCATTCGGGCCAACGCGGGTCCCTACTACTATGAGCTTCCTAAGGGTAAGTTCTATCTCCTCCCGTAACCATCTATTTAAACCGAAATTGGTTCAAATTAACGATTTCCTGTTTCAATCTTTATCGTCATAGATCAAAAACAGTGACTCATAGCGAGGAATGGCTTTCTGATATGGATTCAACGACCAAAGAACAGGTTCTAGCTTTGTTCTCATTAATCTATTGCAATCATTAGTTATAGCTGTACTACTTCAAGTGTGATTATTGAATTCCCACAGTTTAAAAGTCTACCGTAGTTTACATTGCAAAATGAGATTGACTTATTTTCTAATACATGATGGAATTTGAATGGTTTCCAATTTAGCTACTAATTGTATGAGACTATCTTGTTTCAAATATATATGGCAAATCTATATTTGCATAGGATTTTACAGCTTACTACTTTCACACACATTTCGTATTAGAACTTATCAAGTCCATTATTAAATAATATTTATTTATAGTGTTATACTTCCTTTTTATATATTTTGTTTAGCAAAATACAGAGAAGAAAAGTGGATAAATGTCGTGTACACTTCTCCAAAATATATTTGCATGCGTCAATTTTTCTAAGTCCCTTAAAATTGTGAGTTTGGCAACAGTACTCTGGAAGTTGTAGGAAGGGAAATAATACGAAAGAAAGAGTAGTGAAGCCTTCCCAACACATATCCTTGTTTGCTGTTTGAAATACTGAGATCCCTTTTCATTATTTAATGTAAACTTACAAGGAGACTTACGGAAGTGTCACTCACCGATTTGAATGAAACTTTGCAGACTTGTAGAACATTAAAAATAATCGACACGCATTTTTTTTATTTCGGCAATGGTGTGGGTTTAAGGGTAGAAATCATCCTTTGAACGTTAGGGGTGGTATCGAAGCATAGACAGAAAACAATCATTTAATGTAGAGGAAAATATAATGCCAGGGGTTTTTTGAACAGCTGATTCAGAATATGGTGTCCAATTTACAAAATACAAAATGACGGATCCAATATAGCGATTACAATTGCAAAAATTTTTCTGATTTGAAATGCTGTGTAGTTAGCCAAAAACAATTATAGTTGCTAGTGGTTACTGTGAGAAGGTTGCAGGCCGATTTGAAACCCCATTCTGTACTTATTTTGACATGATACTTGATTAAAGTGAATCTCTGCACCTCTCACTATTCGGGGTACTTATGTATAGTAAGTCCTCTCGTCTGTCACTATGTCTATCATCAATTTTTATCATTATGAATTTATTGAGAAAACGTTTTACAGTAATTATATTCCGTAAGAAAAAATGCGTGATGCATAAACATTGTTTACACCACACATACACACAAACCTTATTAGGGCAATAACTGGTATGTTATGTGATTTTCAAATGCAAGTGATTTTTCTTCCAAATAATCGCTTTTGTACCACGCGTACCTAACAAGATTTTCAAATCTGGGAGAAGAATATTGATTATTAATCAGTGATTGGTCTTTAGTTATATTATTACGGAGATGTAAATTAATGTTATAGTTGTAGAGAAAGACAATGTCAGAAAAGTGTTTCAAGAAGTTTTTTCTATCGCTAAAAAAACAACACATCAAGAGGCTAAGTCCTACTAGTTATTCCTACAGGAATGGTTTGCATTTTTAGGTAATCTTTTATTCTTAAAATAGATTCAAAAGTTGATGAATTGTGACCACTCCACGAATCTAATAACAAAATCGATTTTACATTGGACGCTGGAATATGCACCCGGAATAGTAAGAGGAGAGGGGAGTAACTTTAAATAAGCACCCGACTAGTGAGAAGAGAATGAACTAACTTTAAATATGCACCCCAACTAGTGAAGGGGAGGGGAGTCACTTTCAATAAGCACCCCGAATAGTGGTAGGCAAGGGGACTCATTTTAAATACGCACCGTGAATAGTGATGGTGCAGAGACGCACTTTAATCAAGTATCTCGTTAAAATAAGTACAGAAAGGGGGTTCAAAATAGTCTATAACATCCTCCCAGTAATTCTTGCCAACAATGATTGTTCTTGGTTAAATGTATAGCATTTCAAACGAGAAGAGTTTTTGTAATTTTAATCGCCATATTGGATCCACCATTTTGAATTTTGTAATTTTGACGTCAGATTCTGAATCAGTTGTCCAAAAACCACCAGGGTAGTATGTTTCCTTCTACGTTAAATGATTGTTTAATGTCTATGCTTCGATACCACCCCTAACGTTCAAAGGATGGTTTCTACCCGTAAACCCGCACCATTGCCGAAATAAAAAATACGTGTCGATTATTTTTCGATGTTCTACAAGTCTGCAAAGTTTCATTAAAATCGGTGAGTGACACTTCCGTAAGTCTCCTTGTTAGTTTCAGAACAAAATAGTACCTTGGCAAATGCAGGAAACGTCATCGTGTTAAAGAAAACACCCAAGATTTTGACCTAAAGAAAATCGTGAGAAAACCAATAGAATTTTAAAGAGTTTCATCTCTATTGATACAACGGAACGATGCTTTTAGAGTGTGTTTCGGTATTCGTACGTGTATAGTTCTTTCTTTGTGTTGGAACTCAAAACTTTTGAACCTGGTCCGAAACCCACTGGGTGCTTTGTTTATTTTTTTTAATAAAACTTTCTATTCTTCTTAGTTTACTGTTTCTGATTTTAGGATTAATATCTTTCTAATTTCTTCAGAAGAAGTCATACTTTAGAAAGTCGCCAACTGATTTACCGTTTGCATCCGTGGTTTTACTAAACACCAAGAAAATGAATAATCTGACCACTCCTTTTTTCTTTCTTTTTTAAAGTTTCATAGATGCTACTAAAGTGTTAAAGCGTTTATTATTACAAATATGCGTATTGACGGGGGAATGCTAGGGATTTCACCCTGACAAATATGTGTGCTTACTTGAAGAAGAAACGTTTCATCCCTGGCATGTTTAACTTTACACCTTCTAGAATGCTTTTGACTCTTCAGGAGGAGAGAAACAGGGAACAACTTTTATTTTGTAGGTGAAAGTATTACAATTTGGAACAATCTTGTTAAGGATATTAGTTTATCAAAACTTCGTTACATATTTACAGAGTCCGTGTCTCCGTCCGTCCACAAGATGAAAACATCTTAAGGATTACTTGATACATTACCACCAAATTTGTTTAGTAAGTAGTAAGTCAATAGTTAAGAATCGAGTTCGATTACTTAAACAATAATAAAACCGGTAATAAAAATGAACAATTACCCTTTTTACGTTGATCACTATAGACCAAATGCGGTAACATGTGCATATGCAGAAACGGTTTGTTGCTATCGATTAAACATCTCAAGAGTATGTTTCATCTATATTCTTTGCTTTGTACTAAAAACCGGAAGCAGTAAAAGTCCACAACAACTTCTAGTTTCAGTATTGATCTACACAGGCTAAACATGATAAGAGATAGCGATAATCGTTTTATTTAAAAATCGAGCTAGCATCCTAAGAATGGGAAATATCTTCTGTCCTAACCCTATTGAAATCGAAAGTTCCAGATATACCTGAATGAGGTTTTCCTGGGATTTCCTCATTCACACCAGGCAATTGCCGGGGTGGTACCTAACTTATAGGTCCCAGGCCGCTTCCTTCCTTCCCCTATTCTTTCTTCCTACCCTTCCCCCGGATAGTTTGCTCGCCGAGGGACGTCATCGCTCAAACATGAGGGGCTAAATGATCATCGATGTCGAAAACCCAAAAATCTAATATCTTAAAATCCTAAATACCAGACGTAATATGGCAACTATGCAGATGGACCCCCTAGAAAATTTTATTCGGGCGCCTATGCTGGTTACTGATCTTAATATCATGTAACAGTAGCCTATCGCATTCTCCCCGTCATTTATACTACGTCTGGGAAACACAGTTTTCAAAACAAATAATAATAATTATAAATACCTAACAACATACAAAAAGCAACAACGTTTGAATGGACTCAAGTGAAATAACAAAGAAATCCACAAATATGAATTAGTGTTCAATTTATTTAGAAAGAAGTCTACGACGACTATGACGAGAAATTACTTTAATATTAGGCTCTCTTGGACCAAATAAACAGTTCAGTGTGATTATAAAAGCAGTACTATAGGTAGTTTAAATAATTAATTGATTTTTTTTTTAGAAATCAGTTATACATGTAAAATTAAATATTTTCAAGTACTACTATAGTACTATTAACTGACAACTTCAATTATTGTCCAGTTCACTTTTTAATGAACAAATGGATTGGTTTGCGTATTGTAAAACAATGGTAGATTTGGAAATTATAGGTTTTATATTAAAAACGGAATTGGTAGCGTTTGTAATAGAGAGAAAAGTTCGAAGATTGAACCTGCTCTTCACACGGTAAATCCACATGGAAGAATTTTCTTGATCTATTACAGTTTATGATCCAAAAGGATCAAAAGTGAAATCGGAAATTATATAGCTTTATAAAACTTCCAGTTTTCTATAGAGACAGAAATAGAACCTATTCCTACGTTACTGAGTCCCTATATTAATTTTGTTATAATTCGAAATTGATCTGATGCCATGTAGAAGGTAGCAAATTCTGTTTAACATATATCCAGTACTGTATTGTAACGTTATTGAGTGGACGTTATTATCATCACTGTCCGTTTGAGTTAAATATTTAGCGAAATACACCGTAATTAATATGGATAGTTCAAGCTAGCACAAAAAGATATTGATGATGGATACAGAATTCTCATTTACATCATTGGCTCTACAATTTACGTTTGCTCCAAGCCCCGCAAATCGACAGAATGACCCTGTGAATAGACATACCTAAGGAATAGCGGGCGAAAAACCGAGCTGTTACTGAGTACCGGTACTAGAAGGATATGACCCCAAAAATACACATGTCAATCGTTGAGAAACTGTGTAATTTCTGATGCTACTGTGATGAATTGAGTTTCAGATTTCCGAAAGTATCAGACGTTAATTGATGATGAACATCGCATTCTCAACAATTAACCCATCTACCACAAAAAAAAAAAAACTGATGTCATCCATAACATAGTGTTGCAGAATCAAACCTTTGGTGTGTTATAGAAGTTATAGGCATTTCGCATAAGGGATTACAACACCCTCTGATGAAGTGTTGAAGATATAAATTGAGCAGAGCATGAGGAAAAAATTAACGAGACAGATTCCAACAAAATCTGAATGCTGAACACGATCTGCAGCGAGTTCAGTGTTCTTTCCGGATATACTTCTTCCCATCTACCCTCAGAGTTGAAACATCGCCCTGAGCAGGAGCTGTCTTAGCAAATAGTGTCAAAGTGTGATACAATTCATTTTGATTTCTACCCGGACAAACTTTTCCATAGGAAAATGTGAGAGAGTGCTCGCTTGTGATCACATAATTTATCTTCATAAAGAGGATACAAGCAAGCTTTAGTAAAATTCGTAATTAAAGATATTACTTACATTCACTACTTTGAGCCTGAAACAAAACAGATTTGAAGGCAGTACAAAACATACCTAATCTCCGCTTCCAAAATAGCCATATGTGATTGTTCAGGGTAAAGTAATGGTGCCCTTTATAGAACTCTGAGGGCATTCTTATGATAGACTTTATAACAAAGAGTAATACGTGACTGAGGCGTTTAAGTGAAAAAATGTGAGATCGCCGCGAAAACCAGTCTAAAATTGTTCTGATGCACCAACACAATATAATGTTCATAGGTGTAACAAAGAACTGCGAAGAAATAAAATGTGTCCCCAATTTTAGTATCCTCAAATCTTTTTTTTCTGTTTCCTACTTAATAATAATAATAATAATAATAATAATTTTATTTGATTTTAAGTTTAGCATCTCTTTCAGCAGCAAAGCTATGTGAGACGTGGATCTATAGCTTAACGTGAGCTCCGAACCCAGGAGCTCCCGCCGTGAATCAAACCCAGGTCTCCCACGTGAAACACGCCTATAATATTAATAATAATAATAATAATAATAATAATAATAATAATAATAATAATAATAATAATAATAATAATACCTACGAGCATCCACGGAAAAAAAACAACAACACTTGAATAGGATGACTAATATTTAATCCAAATAAAATAATAAAGAAATTTATAAATGTGAATTGGTGTAGGATTTATTAAAAAGAAGACGACGACAACTACGGCAATAGTTCATTTCTTTCTAGGTTAAGGCCTCTTGGGTCAAATAGACAGTACAAGGCGAGTATAGAAACAGTAGTAGTGGTAATACTAATAATTAGTCGATTTCTTAGAAATCTGTTGCAGAGTATATTATTTTCTAGTCCTATCAGTGTTAGTTAACTGACAACTTAAACTACTATTCAACTTTTTCACCTTCAATGAACAAATGATCTGCGTTCCGTATTGTGAAACAACAGTAGATTTTCAAATTATGGTTCTTGGTATTAAAATCGAAAGTAATAGATCAATAACTTCCGGTTCCAAAAGAGGGATAACACCGAAGGTGGAATCTGTACTTCAGACGCTGAATCCACATGACAGCATTCTATCTATATACTGCAATTTTTGATCCTAGATCAGATACACAGTAGATTTCTACAGCTTCCACTTTTTTCATTAATGTAAAGGTGGAAATATAATTTATTCCTATCATACTGAATCCAAACAAAGAGACTAGTTTTTTTGCTATCTATCGTGTTTCTTCATGGCGATCAATATAGAAAAAAAATGTTTTACCCTTTAATTTTGAGTAGAGGAAAATTGGAAAAATTGATCCAATGAGGATTTGCGAGAAAATGAGAGTATTCTTCCAAATAAATATCATTTTTCCCCATTATTATTATATATTATTCATGTCTGTCTCCTTTATTATGCAGGTGATGATTGTGGGTTATCAACCTGCAGATGTAATAATTTTATTTAATTTCCATTTATCCAACACATTCAGTCGCTACTGTAGTTATGCAATCACGTATAACACACCAAAAATCCTTCGCCATCTTGATTCTGCTCAAAATATGGATGGTCTGTTAACGGCTTTTTGTTCCTTGATCGGACGTTGTTCCATTTGTCTGGAATCGGACCCATCTGTTCCAACGAAATATCCGGACCACCGACTTCCTTTGGGGAACTCCCTTGCGCCGCCACTGAACGATTCAGAATCATGTATTTTTGGATAGAGCAGATTACAAGTTTATGACAATTACATGCCACTTCAGCGCATTGATTAATAGTTTTGGATATATTCGCCCCAAAAGTTCATTTTTTCACGGTTTTGGACAGTCCTAGCTCTGAAAGTATGCACTTTTGACCACGGGTTCATATGAACTTTTTCCCTTAGTTTGATGTGAGGAATCACCTGTTTCAGTTTGTCGGTCTAGTTTATTAACACCTTGTGTGTATATATATATATAACAGTTTAATGCTGAGAATAAAAATTATTGATTAATACACTTATATTCCCTCTATACGTCGAATGTTAAAAATTACGACCTCGATAAGTCGAATTTAAGTGTTTCATAATCATATTTAAATTCCTTGGTAACTCGAACTTTCGAACCTGTACAAGTCTTATTTTACCTATATAACTCCAATTTATTTTAATGTGACCTCGGTAACTCGAAGCTATAACTCATATGCTTTTACGTAATTGTCATTGTTGCTAGTCGTGTCATTGTTGCTAATGTGTACTGTAACTGTGTTTTCCTCATGTTTAGACAAACCTTCCCCTTCCAAAATAATACACTTACAGTATTTTACTTTTACTAGTCATCTTATTTAATTTAAGGAACTTTCACAACTTCGACTTCTAGAAGTTGGACAAATAAAACTATGAGTTATAGAGGTTATATGGTCGCTTTTAATTAGGAACGCGGAACCTCGGTGTCTCGAATATTTGTTCTGATTTCCTTGATAATTCAAACCTTGATTACTCGAAAAATTTGATAAATCAATTTTCTGTCTATTTCATTCAGCTTCGAGTTATCGAGGTCCCATTGTATGCTTATTACAGTAAAATCTACTTAAGTTGACCGGCCATCTACGGGTCTCAAAATAACTGTGTTATTTATATAAAGGTCCAGCTCACAGAATAATGAAACCATAAGTGAATATCTGCCTGTTAGTCAATTTTCTAGTGGTCACTTTTTTCATCCCGTGTGCAATTTAATGGTAGAGTATTGTAAATGGTATCATTTTGTTCCTTACAAGGTAAGGAATGAGAAAAGTGATGGTGGACATGTCAGACCCACGACTGGGAGGTGTGTTCCCACTTGCGACAGTCCTATTAGCGAAAGGAACTGTTAACTGTCCTATGAGCGACCGATTCGATTTGTTAATTGTCCTGTGAGTCACCGATTCGTTCATACTAAGATAATGGAAGAAGATAAGGTTCTCTCTTCTTTAACTTGTTTTATGCTAATGTGATTTAGAACCTAACAAAATGTACTATGAAAAATTTCGCTCTACCTGAATTTAATACGTGAGAATGCTCTCTTTACATTAACAATATTTTATACGTTTTTCCTAATATATTTTTGAATTAATTTCTATGAATACATTGACTCTATCAAGGGGAAAACTAATTAAACATTTAGAGTAGCTCCGCCTTTGTCTATGATTCTAATATAATTAAAAATTTCATGTTAAAATGATACGGAGCATAAGTTTAGATTGAATATGTTTATGGCATAAGAAAGAAATCAGAAAGAGGTAGGGGCGCCAGGAGAAAATTTTCTAGGAAGGGGCATCTCCATGGTCGCTGTATCGCGTCTTGTATATCTGGTATTTAATATACGTGGCTTGCTATATTACGTATACATTTTTGTGAGCCAGGGGGACGACCCCTGCCTTCCCATCGGGCGCCCATGGAAAAAAGGTGTTCACCATTTGAGGATATCAAAGAAATCTAAAAACACGGTGTATTCGAAGAAATCATTGCACAAGTTACAAATCTCTCGCAGGACTTAACAGTTCGTCTAGCTATAAGGGATCATTTCAGATTGCTACACGACAAGCTTTTATGTATAAGTCAAAACAAGGGAGGAAGGCAAATTAAGCAATTAGTTTACGTTTTAGTGGCTTACAATAAGGGGGAAGGTAGTTTAAAGAGTTTGTTTACTTTTTGGATTGTTTAGAGTGAACTGCATTGTAATTGGTGGGATTGGTTGAGAATAGCCAATCAGATGTAAGGGATCTCAAAAGCTGTCTTTTATCATTGACATTTTTTTTTATTTTATTCATAGTCTTTGGAAGTCTAAAAAGTAGATAGTTGGCGAAACTGTTACACGTTTAAGTTTTTCAAAATAAAATATATTACTGTGCTTAGTGAGTAATTAGATTTGAATCAAATTAAGTACAGAAAACAGAGCTTTTCAAGAAAGGGGATGTTACAACTGGATGTTCAATAATTATATAGGAATATACTTTTCATGGAAATATCCCTGTTGTATCGTTAGGTTATTTGATGTTTTATGTCAAATCTAACTGAAAATTAAAATAAGTTTTATTTGCACTCACAGTAGAGGAAAAATATATTTGACGAACAGTATCAGTGGCACGTACATATTTCATACCAAGGTTGTTCGGGCGCTAATAAAGCCAGAGGCAAACATATTTTACGAGATGGAATCATATCATCTTCCATCATCTCAATGTAAATGAATCGGTCGCTCACAGGACAGATAACAGTTCTTGTCGCTAATAGGACTGTCGCCTCTGGGACTAATTCGACTGAGAGGGGGTGGGAGGAAATGATGAGTCATCGTTCGCTTAACCCCTTATAACTTCGCTTCTAATCATTCGATTTTAATTTTCTTTTTTCTTTTTTTAAGAAAGGTCTAAGTACGTTATACACATTATGTTATTATCACAGCCGTTTTAGTTAAAATTTAAAAAAAAAAAGTTTTTCCTAAGAAAAAATATTTCATTTGACAAAATAATCATTTTTGTATTATTTATTTATGCCAAATAGCTAAATTTATAAAAGGAGCACGAAATACGAATATTTTTTTTTCAAAATCGTTGTTATATAAAACGCTAGGAACAAAACAGTATACAAAATCTAATATTTCAGTCAAGAGAAGCAATTAATAGGTCTATATTATTTTTTTAAATTATCACACCTGTTCCCACAATTTATTATATTATGTGATCTATATTAATATTAGTTCTGTAGATGTTCATAAGTATTTTAGAAATATGTTTTAATTATCATGTAGGGGCGGATCCAGGGGGTGATCGGGGTGATCGCCCACTCCCTCCACATGAAACTTTCTTATTTTATATATAAATAAAGCAAATCTCAGAGTTTAGAGCTCTTAAAAGTAACTCTAAGTAGCAGTATTAATACCCATCCCTCCAGAATTCCGTCCTAGAACCGCCCCTGTTAACATGGAATAAGTACTCCAGTCACGTGTTCTTTTATTATATTCATTTACTGAAAAATAAAGGATATACTTCTGGTATGAATCCACACGTTAGTCACCAGAACACTTCCAGAATACAAAGTTGTCCTTCTTACTTCAATCTTCATAACGTTAATTCTTCTTAATATTTTAATACACACTACATCACACTATGAGACCCCATTCAGAACGCAATAAGAAAAAACAAGAAATGGTTAAGAGGGGGACAAAGGAAACACACAAACACTTCCTGCTTTCCGTTCCTTCACGTCACAGGGATTTTACGTTGTTCAACCGATCGGCAGCAGGTCCAAAGACGAACGGACTGGTTCATAAAAGAATAGAACAAGAAGTCACATAACAAAGGGATCCCCTTAATCGAATTATGACAGTGCAGCATTCCTTCTTGTTTCACGAGAGATTATTTCCTTTGCATTATCCTAGTAACAGATTCCATATCTGCATAGTCCGCTTCGAGGTACCCATCTCATAACAGTGATTCAAGTTAATCGCTGAGAGAAGCTCTTTAGGTCCACAAGGGATATCACACATTCTTGGCTCGTATTGCCCTTTCCCATTAACAGTCCAACCCCCGTCAGTCACTGGACGTAGTTCAGGAGTCGCAATACGTTCTTTACGCCATATTAGGGTTTCAAACTGTGCTCTTTTTATGGCCGGACGCAGAGTATCTTGTGTTGGATGCATGCATGATCCATTGACTTGCTTTTTAGTGAAAAACGCAAAAGGTGCTAATAACATAATGTGTAGAACGTAGTTAGACCTTTCTTTAAAAAGAAAAGAAAAGAAAAGAAAAGAAAAGAAAAGAAAAGAAAAGAAAAGAAAAGAAAACAGAAAATTAAAATCAAATGATTAGGAGCGAAGTTATAAGGGGTTAAGCGAACGATGACTCATCAATTCCCCCACCCCCTCCCAGTCGCGGGTCTGACATGTCCACCATCATCTTTCTCATTCCCTACCTTATAAGGAACAAAATGATACCATCCACAGTACTCTACTTTAAATTACACACGGGATACCACTAGAAAATCCACTATGTTTCTACAAAAGTATAATCAACCTAACCTAATGGTCATCTAAAGAGTTGGCCAACTTTACATGGTTCAATATACTGTATGTATTTTAAAGTATTCTTACGTTAGGATTCTGAGACTGACCTTCTACAGATAAATTCACACTTATGTGTTTATTGGATCAAAAAAGCCAACATATTTCAATCACGCCTTATATCTGGAAAACTACATACAATGCAGGCAAACCCAAACTATCACTTAACTTAGTATGATGTGCTTATTTCGTAGAAAATAAAAAACCTCGATTTAGGGAACGTTCAAAAATTTTGTAGCCTCTGATTCAAAAACTAATTCTTGGCCAAGATCGCGATCTTTTCATCCATTTTTCTTTTAGAGTTCCTAAAATTCTTATTTACTGTAATTTATTTATCAATATTACTAGAGATATATTTTGAATAGAACTGTCCATCCCGAAGTAAAGGACACACCTTCCTTAAATTATCGTGACATGTTAAGCACAGAAACAATTTTGTAATGTGCTTAGTCATGTGACACTGCCAGCCACGTACTATCTGTCAACAGAACCAGAGGGACGTAACTCCATTTTCGTAGGTTTACAGGCGAGAGGACAAAAATATTATTTTCTTAGAAAGACGTATTTTTAATAAGATGGTAATTGAGCTACATTACAACAGATGATCAACAAAGAGAAGAGATGGCGTTCCGTTCCATTTAAACCAAGTCGAGCTTTCAAAATTATGTCCAAACATGATGAAATCGAAAACCGCATTTTTGGAGTTACGTTCCTCTGGTTCTCATGCGACGACATATCAATAAAAATCATTCTTATAAGGGGAAGCAGTGAATACCTCAGTGCCTATCTGCTCTGGGATTAACTTTACCCAGCTTCTCCCCCTCTGGTTGACTATACTGCACCACAAAACACTCCTTATTTAAAACATTACTCTGTTCGGCTGCAATTGACCATAAAATATTTTTCATACAAAACCCTTACTCTGGTCGAGTGTATTAAGCCGTAAAATATTCTCAGGTAACCTACTCTTTTCAGCTGCACCGGGCCGTGGAGCATCCTAACAAAAATCTAACGTAAAACGCACAAATAAAAAAAAATAAAGTCAGCCGCATCTCCGGATACTCTTTTTAATAACTTTTTATTAAAGTGAAAAAAATATTATTACTGCATCATAGTGATTGTAACAAAAAGGGCGGTTAAAAAACACAAATATTTCGTATACTCTCTGCTTTACCACCCCGATATCACAAAACATTGCAATGTTTACTATTAAGACTTTATCAATGGTTCTAACTCGCAATACATCCCCAGTAGCACACTTAGAATTATTTCTTGAGAGCACTAACGTTTGAGAAATCCAAGACTACAAGTCACTACTTCTATGTAATGTTAAACCGGTGTTATTCTGCACCCAAGATGATGGTTAATTGTTAAGTATTGTCACTTATATTCTCAGAAAAAGTATACAACTGGATTGTTCTTATAAGAAAAGAACGAGTACAGATGAAGCGTAAGATTAAAATTTTGTGTTATATCAATCATTTATCTGCTAAATACGCATAGTTTTATTGAGATATATGTTGAGTTGCGAAATTTTGGGGGTGGTCCGGACCTGGTGGACCCTCGAGTGGGTGCACCCTTGCACCCCCATCCCAACCTTCAGAGTGCGTTCGTGGTTAAAATGTGTTGTTCTTGTATAAAGTACATACATTTCATATGAATTTTTAGTTTCTACCTTATTTAAGTTTAAACTTTTTCCTCTCCCACGAAATTTCAATAACAAACTTGCCATCATCAGCTCAACTTACGGAAACCTCTGTTTGTAATGCTTTTCATCTTTTCACTGTTGAATGAGAGAAAGCACTTTGCTGTGTCCTTAAATGTGGTTTTCCTTGAATTCAGAGAATTGCTACGAGATACATAGATGGTACTTGATGCCTATCATGCTGACAGCCATTTCCTATTGATTTTTCAACGTTTTGAACGTGCCAGTCAAATGACCACATAAAACCAAGATGTTCAATAGAGTTACATCGCTCTATCGCCTTTAAGTTACGAAAAGCAAGTTTAATGAAAGCGCTCTTTTCGAAATGATCATGTACCGTAGGCTTCTGAGGTTTCGCAATCTTACTTGTGAATGCGAGCTCCCTTCCTTCCTTCGTCGCAACAACTGTAAGTTCTATGTATCTGAAAGATTAGATTCACCGTTCACCCTATTACCCTTCCTTTGCCATATGGAATGTTTATGCTTTCATCTATGCCCTCATTTACTTCTTATGGTGCGTAAAGCCGCGTTCCTAATGTACCTATTATAATTTGGTAATATTTCTCTTTATTCCTTCCAATTTCCTGCTTCTAGGCTTCTTAGAGTTTTCTTGCTGCCTCGTCTAAAGGTGATCTCCCTGCGACGTCAGCTCCCTTCCTTGCCGGTAATTGAGTCAGAGAACCCCTTCTCGCTGCAAATTAGCTTCTAAAAATAATCAAGATTGATGCACTCGTTGTTAATGTTGTTCCGTCTTGAGCCTAAACGATAATAAATCTTAGTGACTTTCTGTAACATTAAGGGGGATTTTTGTTGGAGGAAAGAGCAAAACCATTAATATATTAAGGTCTACTTTTGTAGTCCACCGTGTCACGAAATATCTTATTTCTTTCCTGTATATCCAACACCTCACTGTTTTAAATCTGAACAAAAGTCGGAACACGAATCACATTTGTCTATGCAGTCGCTTGGACCAGAGGGGGGAAAAAGCTTTAGGTCATTTGTTTTACTTTCAAGAAATGACAAATTTGAATTACTTAACTTCTTCAACAAGATCACTAGTCCACTACAAATGTCTTTCTTTTCATAGGCAGTAGTAATGTAGCCACATGCAAAATCTAATGGAAAGACACAAAAATAGGCCCCTTTCAGAGGACGGATGATGGCTTAGTGATAGGGCGCTTACTTCAGTGCCCAGGGTCCCTGATTCGATCCCAATCAACTGACCCATGGTACGTTGGCTTGGTTGCTTCATTGACTTCCAGCTTAACATCTCTTTTAGTGCCGAGGCTATATGAGACGTGAACGTGGGACCCGAAGCACATGAGTTGTTACCGGAAATCGAACTCGAGTGTCCAGCGCCGAAGGAGAGCACGCTAACCGTATATAAATAAGGGAACTTTCATGCTATTAAAGCTTGTGGTGGACAACTGTAGCGTAGCCAGGGGTTGACAAGACGCAAGCACCCTTAGTACAATCAGGAAAGAAAGCATTCTTCAGTTAACAAAATTATTTTCTTAATAACTCAACAATAATTTCACCTATTACAGTGCCGATTTTGGCAAGCTATCAAATTATAACTATCCTATGAATAACAACAAAAAGATTCAAATTAATTCACTTGTTCCCGAGTTATTGGCAAAAGAAAATTTGTCAACTGGCAAATACTTTCTTTTCCATGTGTACAGTGACATCGAAACAATTCTGCTTACATGTAACATTTACCATTTGTAACCTCAATGTTACGAAGTTTTTCCAAACAATTTATCACAAGAACAAGTATTGTATAGCGCAGTCATGTTCTGAAAACTTACTTTCCAGAAACTCTATGTATAGTACTACATAAAATTTCATCAAATCATTCATGTCTTTTATACACATTTTTGAGCTCTTTCTAGTATATGATTCAAAGTTCTCCACGTCCGGGTGCAAATAGAAAGCATTAAAAAGTAAGTAGATATTTAAGATCTGTCCTCATTATAAAAAAGAAAAACTAACGGTGGCTCAGTGTTACAGCGTTCATATCTGGTGCGTGGGGTCCCTGGTTCGATTCCATCTCGCGCCAAGTATGCTTTTCGGTGGACAAATATCGTGTTCCTGTGTTTTTTCAGGTTCTCTCGTTTCCTCCCACTTTATTAATTTCACCATTGCATTCATTTCTTATCATTACCGTCTCCTTTAGACTAGCCGGCGGCATAACCGTGGAATGTAAAACTGAAATATTTCTTTTTTTCTTTTTTCTTTTTTCTTTTCTTTGCTTCTGTCAAATCAATCAATCAAAGTACTCTCAATCAATGAAAGTAAGAATCCTAATGAAAGTGCAATTAGTACTTGAAGAAACAAAGTAGCAAGGAGCCTTTCATAGAATGACTCCCGTTGACTCTAATTTGATATTGGATACAAGATAATATTGCATAGTACGAGGTATCTTTCTTTTAAAAGCTGACAATTCTCGTGTTTACAGACAAGAATATTAACATGTTAAAGACAAGCTAATGGTAGTTATTTTCCTAACATTGTTGTATAAGATATTATACATATTTAAGAACACTCGATCTACATGGCCGATTCGAGCCAAGTTTCGCATCACAGAATTTGTGTCTATTGAGGACGATCTGATTTTAGTTCGAACCTTTCAGCATAACTGCCACCGTAGTGTCTGGGTTGAGTTGAATTAATTTTGAATTTAATCTCCCTTTCAGCAGCGAGGCTATATGAGACGGAACCTACTACTTAACGTGGAATCCGAACCACATGAACTCCAGCCGGGAATCGAGCCCGGGTCTTCCACGCCAAAGGCGTGCACACTAACTGCTTAGCCACGAAGGAGCTTACCGTAGTGTCTGTGGTAAAATTGTTACTAATAATTTAAAGGTCGTCAAATAACACGACGATTGCAGTCGTATGTATAAATCCGTGGTATATGGCGCACTATATGCGTCTGTAATTCCTTTTTGTAAGTGCCTTCAAACCTGGCCATATAAGAGGACTGCAAGAGGCCGGGAACTGTTCCTCAGAATTACCCCTCATGTAGATCATGATGTGCCAAATGAACCATGAATCATATGGACACGATTCTGGGCAGAATACCTCTAACAGGGCACCGACTCCCAATTCAATCAGACTATCCGACATGTATCGACGCCGTCCAAATTCAACATTTATCGGCATTGGAAGCAAAAGAGATGAAAAGCTAAAATTGACAAAACGATTGAGATTAATGTTGTGGCCATAGTTTCCGGAATATTAAGCTGACTGATGGCATTTAAGCCCGAGTTCAGGCAAGATCGGTCATACTAGCTTACTCAGGAAATAATGGGTGCAACGTTGAAGCAGTTACTCTTCGTTATTTATTCTACTCAGTTCAATATTTTCTGCCCGGGGCAAAGCTTAATGCATTGCTCACATATCTATATATAAATGGATTGTGTACGTGTGTGAGAGTGTGTAAACATATGCATGCATTTTCCAGCATAACATTCAAGCGCTTACAATCTGAAAAAAAAAAACATACTATGAGTATAGCAGACGCTTAGCATTTATAGGGGTGGGAAGGGATTTGTAAAAATAATAAAACAAGCGACCGATAATAGTGTAAAATTTATAGTTTTCGAAGTCGCTGAGATGAATAGCTACACTCTCAATGCTAGTTAAGTTCAAGTTCAGTCTCCCGAGAGAGTGAACACTCCTAAAGGAATGTGAAGGTATGACATATAAAAATAATCGCAAGCGACTACAATAGTGTCGAATCCATAGTCTTCTGGATTGCTGAAATGAATAGTGACACTTCTGATGCAAATTCAGCCACAAATGTCGGCATGGAGGATGGGAAGGGATGAAAAAATGTCGAAAATGACTGACAAGGGAACATCTTATGTTGATAGTAGCATTGCCCAATCAAACAATGCGCAATCGATAGAGGAGTGAAGAAAAGTGAGAAATCAAAAATATTACAGGCCGACACCCAGAAACAAAGGAGATACAGAGGAAAGAAGGATCTTGAATCATGTGAAGATAGCAATGCAAAAGACACACTGACACAGAAGGAACTTCAAAATGATTAAAGTAATCAAAATTACCTTTACACAACAGTATAGTAAGCAAACATTGTACCCACAGACATGCTTAATAACATCATATATAATACAGTGTTGCCAACTAAGCACAAAATGAAGTTTTGTTGGCACGGAACACAAATTATAACATCTAGCAAATCTAACCATGAGTAGAACCATTCCTGTGACGTCTTGATGCGAACATTTGAGGATAGGTCTATATCAATTCCTATATGAATCTTGGATGTAGAAGGGTCATACAGTACACGATTCAAACTAGTTAAAACCAAAATTTGAGACGACAAACAATAATATAATCACTGAAGCACGAAAATAAGGGGCGAAGCACAGTGTCGAAGCAGTTTTGGTCAAGTAGGAAATCAGAATAGTATCAAACACAACACACAAAACTGAAATGATGGATGCGCGTGGATTGACAATTGATTAGGAGGCTCACTTTTCTGATGCATATAATATTGTGTCACCTCACACATTATTGGTAGTTAGTTTTGCAATGTTGCTGTTGATAAAGCGCTCCGCAGTATGTTGGTTCCTACGAGGGGAGGGTAGCTTGAGAACTTAATTTTGTATTCAGTTGGCAACACTGCATTACATAAGATGTTATTGAACATGTCTGTGGGTACAATGTTTGCTTACTATAATGTTGCGTAAATGCAATCTTGATTACTTGAATCATTTTGGAGTTGTTTCTGTGTTAGTGTATCTTTCGCATTGCTATTTTCACATGATTCTAGATCCTTCTTTCCTCTGTATCTCCTGAGTTTCTGGATGTCGGCCCGTAAAACTTTGGATTTCTCACTTTTCTTCACTCTTCCATCGATTGCGCATTGTTTGATTGGGCAACGCTACCCTTTTGAGATTAGTCTCGAATCCATAGTTTCTGAAGTCAGGAAAACGATTGACACATTTGAAATTAATTTTGAAACACATTTACAGTAGTACCTTGCTTAAGATAAATTTTACTGTGTCACTTTGATTGAGAGACGTATTCCAGGTGGAGTAGAGTGCTTGAAAATATATGTCAAAAGTAGAGTATTTTATGGATTTTTATCATTATATTTTCATTGAAATGATTTTTTTTAGTTTTACGTCCCACGGTTATACTCTGTAGTCTAAACGAGACGGTGATTATGAAAACGTATAAAACAGTGGAATGAAGAAAGTGGGAGGAAATGGAAGAACCCCGAGATAATCCACGCACATGAAGTATATCCACCACAAAGCCCACTTAGAAGGAGACTTACGGAAGTGTAACTCACCGATTTGAATGAAACTCTGCATACTTGTAGAACAAAGACACGCATTACTTTTTATGTAGGCAATGGTGAGGATTTGAGGGAAGAAACTATCCTTTGAATATTAAGAGTGGTCTCCAAGCATAGAAAGCAGACAATCATTTAATGTAGAAGAAATCATACTATTAATACCACGGGTTTTTAGGACAGTTGATTCAGAATCTGACGTCAAAATTACAAAATTCAAAATGATGGATCCACTATGGTGATTACAATTACAAAAAGTCTAATGGTTTGAAATGCTCTGCAGTTAGCCAAGAACAAATATGGTTGACAGGGGTTACTGCAAGAAGGTTACAGATTGATTTGAAACTTCTTTCTGCATATGATATCTCATTTGAATAGCAAACTTTCATAGAAATCGAATGACATTGTTAAATTTGTTCTAGTGCTAAGCATTAAGAGCTTATGACTGTTTCTTTATTGTGTCTCCAACAAAAGTGTTAGTTGCACGACAAAGAGCACGCACTGTTATAGAAATGTTCAATGTGCTCCCCATTCCGATTGAGTCTCAGATGAATTCTGAATTCCCAGTCACGCAAAATCTTGCGCAATTTGTCGGCTTTAATGTTGAAATTTGCCTCCAGATATCGTTCCATAAGATGCTGAAGATCCCTCATTTTCATCACATAAACAACAGATGCCACATGGCTCCACAAGTAGTAGTCAAGTCGCGTCAGATCAGGGGAACGAGGGTCATTCCACATCACATCGCCGACCATTCCACGTATTAGGAAACTGGTAATCGAGGTACTCACGGACGCAGGTACCGTAATGAGGTGGGACGCCATCGTGCTGGAAAACCTTAGGGAATGTACCATCCTCACATGATGGCAAGATATTTTCTAACATGTACCGATAACATGTATCGTCTTTAGAATACCGTCGATGAAGAATGGACAAATAACACGCGTCCCCCACACGTCACACTACATCATGATCCTGCCGGTAACATCTGCGGATGTGTCAAACCAATGGAGATTATTGTCCGACCAGTACCGCAAATTCTGTTTGTTAACCTCGCCCGACACGTAAAAACTTTCATCATCAGTAAACAATATATCAGAGGCGAATGTGGAGTGTTGTCGTAGCTGTCTGTGGCAAATTGAGCAAATTCCAGACAACGATCTGGTTCTTCTTCTGTTTGATGATAGTGAAATTGCTACTTATAAGGGTACCACTTATTCACTGACACAATGTACATAGTTGAGGTGTGAATAACACCACTTTTCACGGCTGCACTACGCGTGCTTCTCTTGAGACTTTCACTGAATGATGCTAACAATACAATAGTTGTTGCTTCGTCTATTGCTGTGTGTATCCTACCAGTCTTGGGCAAATCTGCCACAGATTCAGTTTATTGTAATTTCTTCTGCACTTTGAACACAATACTATTGCCGATGAGAGTCTCTTCCGAATGATGGCGGTTAAAAACGTCTGCAATCACCCTGGCCTTCATTCTCCAGAGATCAATATGATATACATATGTCAAGAACTCATATGCCAGTAAGCCATCTGCAATGATAAAAACAGAAAAAGAAACCAAAAGTACTCGTAACATCGTAATGGTTAGTGCTACAACAAAAGTAACAGTGTCGTTTATATTTAAAAAAAGGAGTTGCTATTAAAATGGTATGTCACATGCTATGGTTTCTATTTAAGATAATTGCGAAAAATTCAAGATATCAGGCTTCAAGATGATGGATGTTATTGTGATGTGTCCCCAAACATTATCCCTGTCCCTATTTCTAACCTACATTGTTACTTTGGTTATATGTTGTAGAGTTTGACACTTATTAGGAAGTTCGCACACTTTTGAATCACTCTACATAGTGTTCGAATATGTTTAATACAACGTAACGTATTGCGTATCGCAAACTATAATTATTGGTTTTCAGAATGAAGGAAACACGAATGCTCATCCTCTAGAAAGAGCGTATTTACTGTCATTTGCGTAGCTGTCACTAGCTTAAGGGGAAGGGAGGAAGGTATCACATTCATTTGTATAAACAGTCCTTGGAATTTTTTACAAATAAAAAACTATATAACACCAAACCTTAAGATAAAAATACATATATCCCCGAACTTAGAAAAATATTCTGGTTTTGTTGGTAAATATATTACCGGAGTAAAATCTTAATTAAAGCAGTGAAACATGAACTTCTCACAAACAAGAAAAATTACAAAATACGGTGCAAATAATACTGTAGACCCTAGCACACGTTTTTAATATAATTAGTTATTGTTCGGCATATGTTCATTAAGTAGGATATCAATTTTCTTTTAAAAAGATAATTATCATCGGCATCAACCTTTACCAATCCAGTGCTGGATGAAGATATCTCTAACTTTTTCCAACGTAACTAAGCTTATATGGAAAATTATTTTCCACACTATGCAGTAGTATTTTTTGATGTCACACCGAAATTTGTAAGAACACTTTCTAGGTCCCTTCTCTCTTCGTATCCAGTAAATGATGCTTTTACCTATTGATTAACATTTCTTCTTTGAAATATGTTAAGCCTACTGTCACTTCAATTCCGTTGTTGTTGCAATAATATAGTTATATCAATCTTGTCACTTTCCTAACACCTTTTTCTATATTTGAAAGTTATTTCTGGCACATCTCTATGTTTATTGTTGTTGTGTAGTGTACAGATGTGTGTGGTACCACAGAGTGTGTTAGACAAGTTTTCCTTGCCGATGTTTGCATGATATAATTTTTTTGCTTTTTCTACCTATTAGTTTAAAAGTTACATGAGCGTTTCAAAATAAAAGACCACCCTGTATAGTCTCTAAAAAAACGAATAGCGCTTATTATACATTTTTTTAGATACTTAAAATATTCTGCTTACTTCTGTAATATATCTTACATAAATATAATTATGTATTATCTTACACAAATATTACAGAAAAGGTAACATCTAAACTTTACTAAGATGATTTTCTTTTAACAAAAGAGACACTGACCAAAGCTTAAAACTTTACTTTATTTTAAATTATAATTTGTAACTGTTTCGGATATCTAGCATATCCTTTTTCAGACACGATCGAAATTAATGAAAATACAGACCTATATATAAATGTTGTTATAACAGAGTTTAAATTCTTTAACCGTCATATATATAGTCATTGTTATAAAAAATTTTTAAATTCTTTTAATAGTCATATATAGAGTCATTGTTGTACTTTTTTATTTTTATTTATTTATTTATTTTTCTTATTTATCGAGGCCTTCAGCCAATCCTGTATGACATTTTTTTTTCTTCATGACATTTTTTTTTAAACAAAAGGTGACACAAGTTGTATGACTTACGTAATATTGTTTTTGCTTTAATATTCAAGATGATTAAATTACGCCATGCACTTTTGACAAATTGTGAAACTGCTTCTTCAGGTTTTAAAGGAATCTCCTACTGAACTCAGAAAATCTAGGCTATTAAATCAACATTGGCCTATTGTATTCCACAAGTACCTTTTCATCATCTTGGGTAGTGAAGTTCCTTTTAGCGAAGTAGTCGGTACAGATAAAGTAGCTAGTATTTGATAGATTAAAGCAAACATATAAGATCAAAAGTTCTACACAGAGAGTCTCTATGATTCCAAAAATTAAATTCGAACATGTGCTATGCTAAGCTGTATGCAAAATTGGACACAAAAAATACAAGAAGTATATTTTATTAGAAATTGTAATGGTGAATAATTAATTTGTTATTAACATCAAAAAGATGCGAATGAGTTGTTTATTGTACTAAAGTAGCAATCCTCGAAAAACGTTCTAAAATATTTCGGGGAGGATTTCAACCCCCCAAAATTTCCCCCACATTGTACGCTCATGACGGTTTTGATCCATATGTTAAACAAATGGAAATTCATTCATGGATTTGTTTTCTTCTTGTGTATTGAAATTTTACTTTTTAGTATGAAGGTGCTGTTTTTTAATACACCCCAAACTTGCCTCTCACGTGTGTTGCTCTCTATGATCCTGCAATTCACATAAATATTTTTTTTTCAAAGTAAGCGTAGCTATTTACTTCCCTTAATTACTTATTTTCAACTCTTATATGTGTCTTCCATGCAAGGTTGTTGAACATCGCTTTCGTCTGTTCCGCATTCATTTTCCTTCTGATTTCATTGCTCTTTAAAATAAGGCATTCTCGCAGTTTTGTGATGTTTCAAAGGAAACCTTCTCATAAGCGAAATGAAGGTGAGTTATATGTTTCTCATTTATATTTATCCCTTTGCATTCACAGTTCAGAAACCAAAATACATATTCAAGTAGACCTACGCTTGTAATTTACTGTATCTAAATCTTTCTGTAACAACACATTACCATAGTCAGTATTAACTATTTTAGTCAGTATTAACTATTTTAAACAGCTTTATTAAGCTATCTCCGCTACTTTAGTGGCTAGCGAGTGCACCTTTAGTGCACGTGGTTCCGGGTTTATGTTAAGATAGGAGATCATTGAATGCATTTACAGCGTTTCAGATTTAACCTCAAACTGTAGACCAAGGTCCGTATCTCATACAACCACAGTCATGAAAGAGAACACACTAAAAGTAAAACGTTGTAGTCCTCAGCGTATAGCAGTCTTTTTGAACATTTGATTTTTTTTCAAATCATTGATCACAGATAGAGATAAAAAGAGAGACCCAAAGGGATATCATTCATGTGTTTCCTCTTTTATTTACCTTGACTAAACGTTACATTGCCGATTTTTACTTAAAAACTTCTATTTGACAAGTAGTTTTCAAACAATATACCTAGGTAGTATATAATAATGATAGTCCAATATTTGATAGCTCATTGAGAAGTAATTTTTGATCAACGCAGCCAAAGGCCTTAGACATATATATAGATATATAGACCTAACATATATATATATATATATATATATATATATATATATATATATATATATATTGTCACAAAGTTACTAAAATCGGGCTATGCTGTATATATACAGTAGCGGATCCAGAATATGATCAAGGGAGAGGCTAAACCAGAGTTTGCAGCTTTATCCAGTGTAAAGCAGGATTGAAGCCCATTTTATCCGGTGTATACCTGAGCAGTAAGGGGTGGCTTTAGCCCCCTTGGATCCGCGCCTATATATATACGATCACCAGGTTTGAATATCAACACAACTTATTTGTCTCCATTTCGAAAAAAATATTCTGATTTCTAACGAAATATGTATGATTTCTAAATTTATAGTAGCTTCAGCACTACAGGATTTAACTGCGTGAAATGAGATTTTATCAGTTCCAGAAGTAGCACTTCCTTCTATCTTTATTTGTACTTGATTACATCTATTTCTGAAATAGAATACAAAACATGATATGTACTTTGTACAGGCAAACAAAGTACAACCAAATGAACAAAATTTAAACTATTTTCAGTTCACTGGTGAAAACAAAAGATATAAATACTGCTAAATGGGAAATTTTTAATTAAACCATTATCAACATTTTCCAGTATATAGATCTTAGTGTGACTAATTATCGGAACGACAAACCAGAAAATGACAAAAAGTAACATATCATACATACAGGGTGGCCCAAAAGTAGGTATACAATCTCGTACTGATCAACTCATTGCTTTTTATATCATTTCTTATTGTTATCCATCAGGTAGACTTAGTTTCTTTACTATTTGTTCTTACTGTCTTACTATTTGTTACTTATATCTTAAGCTCGGAACAGCCGAAGCAAATAAACCTATAAGCTAGAATGTTATACTTGATTAATGCGGAGGTGTATACCTACTTTTGAGACACCCTGTACTTTGCTATCCTCGTATAGATACAAGAAATGCTTGGATCCAAAATCAAAATAATTATAAAAGATTTTAGAAGATTGCTAATGTCTCTAATTCTGTCACTGATATATTGTTGTACCCTACCTGCCTTGGTATTTGCTTGTTATATAATGTTTTGAATATTTTCCAGAACTTCAAACTGTCCTTATAATTATTATTCTTCAAAGTTGAATAGTAAAATGTTCTTATCTGAAAATGTTTTCGTTTTTAACAATGTTTTTTTTTAACTTTTATTAACTTTGATATCATATTCTGTTATATGATTGTCGAGCCTTTACAATTTATTTTATTATTACTATTATTACTATTATGATAAATGATTTTAGCCCTGTGTTCATCCACTGATTCGTATACTTTGTATTGTTATTGTACACTTTCTTCCGCATATGAGCATCAAACACCTCATATATATTTTATCTCATACAAGTTATTTCGTAGTTTCATTAACATTCTTGATATGATAATTTGTTTCATTTATTGTCCTTATTCTGTAATATGCCTTTAAGAATTCGTTTTCAAAGTCATAATTACTAGTCTGATTTGTATTCTTTTTTGAGTAATTATTGGTTCTATGATACTCTAATGAGTACTCAATTCAAAAATGAAATGGATGATGAATGAAAAGTTCCAACTTTTGTTAATGGTGCAGTATTAAACTTTATTGTACTACTTTAAAATTTCATTAACAAAAGGTGCGGTACTCTATTCCGATTTATAGTGTAGTATGATTTGGGCACTTTATTTAAGTGAACAATGTTGCTTAACTTCATTACCTTTCCAGTTTTCAGTCCCTATTTCTCTGTCAATGCCTCCCGCATTAAAATCATCTAATGTTATGAAGTTATCGTTTATTGTTAACAAGTAAGAACAAAACTAGTCACAATAATGGTAATATAAAATCATTTGACATTTCAGAAGTAAATCTCGATCTTTCCAAAGCGAATGTTGTCGCAGTGTAACGCCAAGAGTATCAAGAAATGTATATTCAATAAATGTTATAAATAGCACTACCCAACAAATAAAAACTTTTTTCATACCTTCGCGATTAAAAGACATGATTCTTAAGGAAATGGTCATGCTGATTTCTAAAATCACCATAAGAATGTCCTGTCACGTAAGGTTCAAAAGATATGAACAGATTTATTATCCGCATTTTATAGTCTAACCTCGATTACCAGACACAGTTTTCGGGATATTTCTCAGCTTCTATTTAACCGATTTACAGAAAATGTTAAGGGTAATCTTCTAGAGCTATCGAGTTATGTCCGTCAAAATTTAAAACAGATCGGTTGATTAGAGGCTGAGAAATTACCCGGAAACTTTGTCGGATAGTCTAGGTCCTACTGTATTATACGTACATTAAAACGTTTTGATATAGTTTGCTATATGGTCACACCTATTTTGTTCATCAGACATATAAAAACAATGTACAGAAACACATATTCTTCTCCATAGCAAAATAATGTGCAAAGGATTGATGTCTGTGTTGAAACTTAGAAATGTTTGTACCATGAGTAAGTAATATTCATTGCTGTAGTCTAGAACCTAGAACTTCTTATGCTTCTTTCGACAAATTTAAGTCACGTACTGAATCATTTAAGTATTCCTTCTCTATTAAATGTATATCACTGTCAACATATATAAGTATATAGTCCGGATCATTTGATGTAGAAGTTACTAGCTCCAAAGAAACGTCAGCTTCATTCCAGTCATCTTCTTCCACTCTCCATGTGTCAGGGGGTACAGGTATTGGTAAATCATCACTGTGAGGCACGGGTCGTATGGCCGAAGGAATATCAAGATACTGGATGACGTGTTTACTTTTTCGAGACATACCGAGTCATGCAGAAGTAACAGTCATTACAGATGGTGGTTTGATGGTATTATCTACACCATCAGTACAGCAAACGGCAAGGTCTTTAATTTCCCATGTAACCATAACTTGAGATTTGTTGTATAAGTTATGCAGCACTGACGAGGAGCCCATGGCTTATCCTGGTCACCAATTCGACAACGGAAGTACAAAGAATAAGCAAGTTTTGTAATGTATATTTTCTTCCTTTGTGATTTGGGTGTAAATCTAGCACACACATAACAAAAAATATCCGGATGATTAATACACGTTCGGCGTGAACCAACTCGTTCCATTTTGTACCAATAACTCACTTGATACACAGCACAACACTCGATTTCTAAAACAATATGCTTCAAATACACTTAAACAATACAGGCGCGAAGACATCTTGTCAAAAACTCTGAATTCTGACACCTCACACAGGAATCTATTTTTCTTTGCAAGGAGAACATGATACACGAACGAAAACACGATAAGACGATGGGGCGTAGATTTTCTCACTTTGAATCATCGATGGACTATAGGAACGAAAATACATAGTGATGTGCGGCCGAGTGACGAAATAAATGAAATTTTTATAACCTAAAGGGCTTACAATTAGTGTTGCCAATTTATGGATTTGTCACTAAACCTAGCGATTTGACAATATATCTTAGAGATAAGATTTGTTTTGATTACCATTGTTAAACTAGGGATCTAGTGACTTTCGAAATGTACAGCGAATAAACTAGCATTATTTCCATTACAATTAAGGTTTCTAGCGACTTTTCGCAGTACGTTTAGTGACATTATTGTTAACGTTGTTGGTAACACTGCATAATTATCTCTTTGAAAAAAAAAAGAGATAAGAGGGCTCTGAAGGGCACAATGTCCTTATGGCAAAGTATTTTAAACTTCCAATCGTCGATTCTTAACGGTTAACTGAGCCTACTTTACGTTCTTCATTTCATTAAATTACATGTATGAGCGAAATATATATCATGCAATATCTCAGAATTGTGACTTGATGTGCAAAAGTTGTTATCATTTTCGTTTTCTACGCACCAAAATCATTCAGAATCACCTATTATTTTCAGGGAGGTAAAAATCATGTTGGGTAGTGTAACAAAAAATGCATTACAAAGCACTTGATTCGCATTTATTATTATTCAAAGGGAGGCTACAAGGCTATTTTTACAATTAAGTAAATATTAACACGATTGGATTAGAAAATATTCTGTTTCACTTTTTCAAACAAGATCATATTGAATGATCTGAAGGCTAATCGCATCTAAAAAAAAAAAAAAAAAAAAAAAAGCCTTTCATCATTCCAACATATACTATTTTGTTGTGATTCAAATGTTCGATTTATGTCTATAGAGAAACTACACTCTACTACGCAACTAACGGATTGACCGATGTCATGCATACAACTTCAAACATATTCAAAAAAGAAAAAAGAACAGAATGAGATGCTCAGTCAATTAGGAAGAACACATAATTGTGAAGATTTTCCTTTCCGAGTTCAAATTTGAGTATTCTACATATCTAGCCGAGAGAAACATCAACAGTGCCTTTAGTCTACGACTAGTGACTGAAGGCATTGCACGATGTTGGTTTGTAAAATTTCGTGCCGGAAAAAGTCTCCCAGAATATCACATTCCCACGTGAATGAAAGTTTATACCCATACACTAAATAAGTTGTTCATTGTACATGTAAAATTTGCAAAGAATTTTTCAACTATAAACAGAACAGACAGCGAATGTCAAAAGACCAGTTCAGCATCTTGTGTACTCTTGTTCAACTTCAATAGAGACCTGCAATCTTTCATGGCAATGGACGTAGAGGTGCTGTCTGCCATCCGGGAAGTAGCGTTCTTTCTACGTTTCTTCCACTTTGTGAAAAATTTTCAGCAGGACTGAAGGCAGGACCAGAAGCCATCCAACTGAGTCCGACACTTGCTGAATGGCGGATATTACTGGTGGTCGTGCACACCACAAGAGATTACTAAAAACTTAGTGCATTGTGTAATATGAGTGATTTGTGCTATTGAAAGAACACATATCTCTGGTGATACAGAATTGGTAGTATGAAGGTGTGGGTAATATTCTGGATGTCAATGTTCCGTTTGTGAACACCAGAGACGAATGGTTATTCTATCTAGGTAGACTAGAATTCCTTATACCATAATATATGTTATTAATCCTGCATATCGCTGTCCTTTACTGTGGAAATTAACGTCACTCACAAAGGAAGGTCCCACAAGTTGTCGCTCAAATCTGATTGCCACATAGCACATCTGATAGAGCATCGCGAGAAATGAAAATGAGCAAAGTTTAAGGTGCTATGGACCAGAAAGATAGGACCTACGGGGCTTCAGCATTTGAATATCCAAAATAATATATCATGGAGACATATATGTTTAAAGTAAATATCTTGAAAACCATTAAAGCAATAAAAACAAAAGGTGCACAATATAATGAGAACAAAATGACGTATCGAAAACCACAAAAAATGTTACCATAGATGAGGAAGCGTTTCCAACTCTACATAAAAGTATTTGTTTGAAATTGTACGATATACAAATGTGCACACATTTAAAATGCATATTATCACTAAACATACAATGAAGTGTAGTGGTACCATGTTGCACACTGTTGGAGCTAAGTGTGCTGAAAATGTAGAAAGGAGAAGTCTGATATGTGGTAACACAGGGTAATATATGAATCTGAGCGTTATATTATGTATTTAATTCACATGCAGAATAACACCGATTGTATAACATAGCAAAATGTCGGCAATGTCAGAAAAGATTGACGCATTTGAAACACGAAATTGAGTTATGCCATTCTTGCATCGTATGTCAGCACCGAAGTTATATAGGACGGGAATTACAGCGTAAAGTGGGATCCGAACCACCATGAAAGACGAAAGATGACAATGAAATGCAAGGTGAAAGTACAACAACACCTCCATGTCACAGCAGTGGCAAACGGGTTTTATTAGGAGGACCTCATGAGTGCCTGATTGGGAGGGCGCAAAATTGGACAAATATTTGTGGGACTGTTTTGGTTTGGTTACTCCGGAGGCGCTAAGGTGAGTCCTTGCCCCGTGCGGCGACTAACGTATTTACGTCGCTGTGTCCGAGGCGGAATTGGAACCCTCGATTCCTAGTAAGTCGGTGGCCTAGCCTTCTGGACCACAGGGCTGTCCGGGCCGACTAAAAACGGAATGAGGTAAATAAAATAATTTTATTTCCAATGGGAATATGGTAATATTGCTGCGTACAGTAACATAATCATATGATGTGTAGGAGAGGAAGTAAAAGAATGTGTCACTTAACACGAAAAACATAAACCAAGAAAGTACTCTACCAAATCTGGATTTAAAAAAAAAAACTGTTTACAGAATTAGAAAACACAGGTTTCTTTTTTCGCGTGTAACATTTGGTTTTCACGAGTTGTATGTTTATTCACCGTGACTACGGAAGTTTAATGCAGGTCCCTCACTTTTTTCTAATGCATTCATTTATTACCCTCTGTTGCCACATATCAGACTTCTCCATTGTACATTTTCAGCACACGTAACTCCAATAGTGTGCAGCACTGTACTACCACACTTCACTGTTATGTTCAGTTGCTAATAGCGCATTTTAAGTCTGTGCACATTTTTGTATGGTGCTATTTCAAACAAAATATTTTATACTGAGTTGATAACACTGCTTCAGTTGTAGCAACACTGTTTGTGGTTTTTGATACGTCATATTGTTCTCATTATATCGTACACCTTTCGGTTTGATTGCTTTAACGGTTTTCAAGATATTTACTTTAAACGTTCATAATTCCATGATATAATTTTTTGGATATTCAAATGTTGAAGGCCCGTTGCTCCTATCCTTCTGGTTCATAGCACCTTATATTTTGCTCATTTTCATTTCTCATGATGCTCTATCAGATGTGCTGTGTGACAATCAGATTTCAACAACTTGTGGGGCCTTCTCTTGTCAATTGATGCTACACTCGCAAATGGCCATCATCACTAACCCCAACCAGAGCTAGCTTTAATCACTATATATAATTATGTGATATTCATCCTTCCAGTTTCTACCTTCGCGACACCATTTGAAGTGAGCTATATGGTGGTAAAGTGTAAGTTAAGCTTGGCGAGCGAAATTTTCTAGTGTGTGAAGAAAAAGACCTCAGAAACAACAAACGACATAAGTTACCGAAATTTGAAACTGTTTACACACCCAAACATGTACGAATGAGCTTGTTCCTCAGGTGATGAGTGGGACTTGAAATGGTCCTTTCATGTATTTAAAATTAAAAAAAAAAAACGAGGTAATGTCGTCGGGAAGAGCCCATTCTATAAGATGTAATCTTGCATGATGACCTAAAGTCAGATTGAGATCCCGAAGGGGTGAGAAACCCACGTAAATAGCAACCCCGTCCTTCGTAACCTTCATGTTGTATACGGAATATAATAATTAATTACCTCAATCTATCAAGCTTGATCCCTGTCATATCTCCCTCATTACTCACCGAAAATTTCAAGATTTCTGTGTTATTCATTACAAATTAGTACTCTATGAGGAAAGTTTACAACTGCAATTAATTTCTGTATCTCTTTTTCATTTCTGAATAAGGAAACTATGATATGTACACGGTCAAGCAGAAAAACTTCATGGTTTTCAAATTGAAATTGTGACCACACTGATTATTTCACATATGATATTTTATGTGAATTGTTTGCTTACAACAATTACTATGAAAGAAACCGAATCTACCCTTTTGAAAATTAAATTTCTATATTTTCTTCAGATGTTTTCCTCATACCTGAGAGCTGTATTTACGATTGGCGTAACTAGAATCTTTTCATTTTCTTTCTTTTTTTTAAAGATCAATTCTGCACAAACATGGGCATTGAGGTTAATTGTCACATTGTAGTCAACTAAAGGAATTTAAATGGCCACGAAGCGTTAGTGAGCAGAACATTGAGCATTGATTGTAGATATGTTTGAAATAAACAGTGAGTCAGTGATTGTTGCTCAGCGTGCATTTCGCCGACAATTCGGCATTCATCGGAATCACAGTATTCCAAGTCACAATACAATACTATTGTGGATTACGAACTTTCGGGAAAAACCTTACCCCGTGAAGAAGGAGACCTTCACGAAGACCGTCCAGCGTTCGAACTCTAGAGAAAATTAGGGAAATCCTCTGAAAAAGTATTAAAAAAAAAAGTAGTATCCGTATGTTATGAATTTAATTTGGTTAGATTTTAGCGTTCCTTGCAACAGTGAGGCTATATGCTTAACGTGGGATCCGAGCCACATGAGGTCCCGCCCTGAATCGAACATGAGTCTTCCACGCTAAAGGCCCCATACGCTATCCACACAACCACAAAGGAGCTCTAGTGGAAGGATGTTTCGTAATTAATTATTGTAATCAAAGTAGTTTGAGTTATAGTTCAGTTGAGAAATAAAAGAACATGTATGAAATAATCAGTTTAGTTACAATTTTAAATTTAAAACTGTCAGTTTTTTCTGCCGAACCCTGTATAATGCAATTATTTATAAACAGTATGTGTATCTATTATAAGTAGAAAATAGCATTCATATTTATTCTTTCTGATTTTTATAGGCTAAAATCCAATATCGCTGTAAATTTTTAATCATGGACAATAGACAGATATATCTATTTTTTATCTGTGTTAATGTCTTCATTAAATAAGATGTCTTAAATATTTTTAAGTAAAATCAAATTAACATGACTTCCTTTAACCTCTACTAAGAAGGTACAATGGTTCGATCTATGAATATTAAAGACTAGTAATGTGAGCATGTTCTGTATTATCTGATAATAATTTATGTTTTATCGTGGTTCTCTCCTATAGTTTTACTACATTATATAAAATTATATCACGATCATTAATATGAATTCATCACCCTTCTCCTCTAATGCACAGAACAAGGAAAGCTAAGAAAGATTTCATTTCATTTTATTTTAGGAACGCATGTCTGATATTTAGAATAACATGACATTTTCAATGGAAACCATACTTTCCACTTTTTTAACAAAAAAGAAGAAAGAAACTTTTTTCTGGTTACCAACCATAAACAACATTTATTTGTAGCATGCAAACAAAATCAATATAAGAAGTCTGAAACGAAATACACCGTAACAATTTGTATTATTATTATTATTTTAGTTAATCGTCTTCTTACGACCGAACTTTGGTTCTGACTGCCCGGTCGTAAATCAACTAGGTTGTAGCCTACTATACAGTACAGGACAAAATAAAATATTAATCAATCGCTGGCCGTTGTTAATAATTAATTGCTTCTTTATTGTTTCTAATAATTTGTTTCTAAAATCAAGAGATCCCGAAACATTTTCTCAATATCAACGTGAAATTTACACAAAAGATAATAGAATTGCAAAGCTTTTTTTTTTAATATTTAATATTATATTGTAAAGAGCAGCAAGACTATCTCAAAGACAAAGAGAACTCATAAAAAAAAATCCCTAGACGACCTGTGTCGACCAATAATAACGACTTACCAGCTCGCGCCAAGTGACCTTTCGGTCAATCCATCTGAAGTGGTCCAGAAATTCTGAAAATGGTTGCTCGAGCATCTCCGAAAATTCTAAAAAATTGAATGTGACCAACCGTGTGTATGAGAAGGTCAATAACATCATTTACGTTGTCGTATGTACAAGTGTTCCTGAATTGCAGCCATCTTTGTTATCGGTGGAGTGCCAATTTTTGCATTTGCTAGCGCTTACGAAAACTACAGTTGCTCAAGATGAACGAATCAGACGAACACCAAACAAAAACGAATGTTTATTGGAGAGACTGAGGTACACGGTGAATATGAACTGTTGTGTCTAAATAAATATGCAGGGTTGCAAACTAATACAAGAAATCACCAGAAAACTAGAGAAAATTGCACATTTAAACAGGCTGTATTTTGGAATGGCATAAAGTGGGGGATTCATAAGTTTTGTGCTGAACACTATTGCACGTAAAGATTCTGTAGAAATATCCACAGCTATCATACTAATGACGCTATAGATTTATGGGGGGCCCGAAAGTTGAAGTTGGTGATTTTGATGCCATTTTGGGAACCTAATATCTCAGGAGGGCAAAGTGCTAAAAATTTATGCTTTTGCCCCAAAGTAATTATGTATGTGAATAAACTATTGAAAAAAATTAATGACTGATATTACATGGAGAGCAAAGTGAAAACATGGTATAAACTCGAAGAAAGCACCTGCGTGACGATGGTCGTAGCTCGGAAAATATTAAATGCTTGTATATGTTTCATGCTCGATCTCATAAACTATGCATGGTGCAGCAATTAGGCCCTCTTTTGTTTGTTCAGTTGTGCAAAAGATTGTAAGTGGCCTTTGTTCCATCTCTCTAGCTCCATGATCATTACCACGTCTATATGGTAAGGGGGTTAGCTCCCCCTTGCATCCACGACGCCCATCATCGAACTGGACCGCGGTATTAAGGCACTTAATGTATGAGCAAAGTGATATGGAAATCCAATCCAAGTTACGGAAGTTAATGTGTTCACAATGTTGCGTTACATCTATCCTAACTAAATATAAAACTACATGAAATTACATCAAATGAAAAGGTACTTCCGGTTGACGAAAGGTGAAACTCAGCATGATTGTAGTTTTTAAGTACTAACCCACAGTAATATTGCCAAAAGTTTTTATTTTTATTTTTAGGGGGTCTAAAGGAATGATGAAGAAATTCTCTATGTTATTTAAATGGATCCCCTTTTTTTTTTTTTTTGGACTTATAATCTTATATTTTAGGTACTTGGAATTAGAATAAAAACTTTAAATTCGGTATGCTTATATGTTGCCGATAGCGTTACTTAAGTAAATGACCAAAAATAAACATTTTCAACCGTACAGAGATTTTATGGGGAACCGAAAGGTCTTTCCAGTGTTATTTATGTGGGCAATCTTCTACATCACAAAATGTTTAGGCACTTCCGGCAGGATTAGAATGATGAAATTTGGCATGATTATAGACTTTTGGGACTAACTCACAGGAAAATTGCCAAAAGTGAATATTTTAAGTTTTTAAAGTGCCTATTGGAGGGGATGAAGTAATTCCCATGTTATTTAAATAGGTGTTTTCTTGTGATACAAAATCTTATCTCTTAAACAGTTGAAATACGAATATAAATCTGAAATTTTGTACAATTGTAGGTTTTAGAGCTTCGAAGCCGCAGGCAAAGCAAACACGGGGGTCTGGGGGCGGAGTTTCCAGGTAGACAAAAGCTAGTCTATCCTATAAAACGCAACATTGTGAACATATTGTAAAACTTTGTTGAGTTGATTTTGAGTTTAACGTCCCGTTCAGCAGCGAGGCTATATGAGACGTGGACCTACTGATTAACGTGGAATCCGAACCACATGAGCTCCCGCCGGGAATCTGTAAAACTTTGTCTCATATAGGATCTTTGGGTAGGGCAGTTAATAAAAAGAGCGTCCGGAATCGACTCCCACTACCAGTTTTTATTATAAAAAGTTTCCTCTATAAAAGTATTTTCACAAAATACTATACAAATTGATCTCTATAGAATCAAGGTGAGTTATAGGTGGTCTTTGATCGTAAGGTCGCAAACAGGATCTCCAACAAAGCCCCGAAGCAGGCTAAGATGAGTGGATTTAAGGAACCAATGCTCCGTAGCAAGCAGAGGCGGGTTAAGTGGCCAACAGAGCCCCGTAGCTGGCTAAGCGGCTGAGGTTAGGATTCCCAAACAGAGACCCGTAGCAGGCTAAGCCAGGAGATGGGATAGGCGTAGTCCCGTAGCAGACTAGAGGCCTGGGGTTAGGTTACTCCAAAAGTCCCGTAGCAGACTAGAGGAGGGTCACCAGAAAACTGGTATCGAGTTGCCTTCGTCCATCCAATTTATAAGATCCTTTGGGTGGCGGTGGCGCTGCTGCTCCGATGTCGTCTTCTGCTCCGTGGGAGGGGCCAGAAGCCGTCGTCTGCATGTGATTATGGATCCCTCTGGTGGAAGATCCTCATGTCGAACCACGTGGTGGTGTTTGTAAACACTGATGTGTGGAATTGTTTGTTTACATCGTCACACAGGATATTACAATATTAACTTCCGTAACTTGGATTGGGTTTGAATGACACATTACTGATACATTAAGTGGCCTCATACAGCGTCCAGTTCGGCGATGTGTGTCCTGGATGCAAGGGGGAGCTAACCCCTTACCATATAGACGTGGCAATGATCATGGAGCTAGAAAGATAGAACAAACACCACTCACAAGCTTTTGCATAACTGAACACAAACAAAAGAGGGCCTAACTGCTGCACAATGCATAGTTTTTTTTTATTATTTAACTAGCATGAAACATATACAAACATTTAAATTTTTCCAAGCTACGACCATCGTCACGAAGGTGCTTTCTTCGCGTTTTTGCCATGTCCTCACTTTGCTCTCCACGTAATATCAGCCATGACTTTTTGCAATAGTTTGTTCACATACAGAATTACTTTGTGGAATAAGCAGCAATTACTTTGCCCTCCTGAGATATTAGGCTCCCAAAATAACATCAAAATCACAAACTTCAACTTTTGGACCCCCATAAATCTACGGTGTCAGTAGTATCATAGCTGTGGATATTTCTACAGAATTTTTGCATGCAATAGTATTCAGCAAAAAACTTATGAATCCCCCACTTTATGCCATTCCAAAATACAGCCTGTTTAAAATTGCAATTTTCTCTAGTTTTCTGGTGATTTCATGTATTAGTTTGCAACCCTGCATATTTATTTAGATGCAAAAGTTTATATTCCCCGTGTACCTCAGTTTCTCCTGTAAACATTCGTTTTTGTTTGGTGTTCGTCTGATTCGTACATCTTGAGCAACTGTAGTTTTCGTAAGCGCTTGCAAATGCAAAAAATGGCACTCCAGTGACAACAAAGATGTCTACCATTCAAGAACACTCGTACATACGACAACGAGAATGTTATTGACCTTCTCATACACATGGTTCGTCACACTCAAATTTTTAGAATTTTCGGAGAAGGTCGAGCAACCACCTCTGGACCACTTCGTATGGATTGGCCCCTTTGTGGTGGACAAACACCATGTGTGTGGCTTTTCTCCGGGTTCTACCGTTTTTTCCCACTTTGTTAATTACGGCATTTCATTCATTTCTCATCATCATTGTCTCCTTTAGCCTAGCCGGCATAAACGTGGGACGTAAAACTAAAAGATTTCATTTCATTTCAATAGCCATTGTTATTGTTACGAAGTCAATGAATCAAAGAAAGATGTGTCATATGAAAGAAAGATGTGCTTGTGAAGTGAATATTTACTTAAAAACTTTCAAACTCTTTTTGTTCATGGCTTTCGTGATTTCATATTGCATAATACCGTGATTTTGGTTTTTGACCTTGTATTGCGTAAAGCTTTCTAATTTGGATAAGATACCCTTCCATAAAATAATTGTTCTCATGTAGCTTTCGTGTAGTAGTAAATAGCATGAGACCTAGATATGCAATATTTAAAAAATATTAATAATCCCTTCAGAGTCCTAAATAGTCCCGTTTTTTTACAAGATTCATTTTCTGCCATTTTTATTTTAATATTTTTTTCTGACTATCGGTTTTATAGTAGAGCCTTAGTTCTTTGATATGATAATTTGTTAACATTTTGACGACATGAGTTAAATCGTCTTTTACGCCAGTTTTCAGGAAAGTCGATTATTCTCGTACTATGCTCAAATAGCTCCAGTCTTCCCAACAAATTTATTTATATAGCAGTTATTATTATTATTATTATTATTATTATTATTATTATTATTATTATTATTATTATTATTATTATTATTATTATTATTGTTATTATTATTATTATTATTATTATTATTTATATATTAATAGCGGTGTCTGTGAACAAAAACTACAGATCCAAATTGAAAGTGACTAAGTTTGTGACTCTTAATCTCTTGAACCACCCGACCGATCTCAATCATTTTTTTTATTTTTATTTTTATTTTTATTTATTTTTTTTTTTATGTAGATGCAGTTCTGGAATGGAAGTGTTTTTAGCTTTAGCGGTAGAACGTGGGTTGGGAGAGGAGGGGAAATTATAAAAAAATAAATAAAACTTTATAACTCTTGAACCAAACGACCAATCTCGATCAAATTTTCAACATAGATGACGTTCGTGCCTGGGATGGATTTTACCATTTCACTTTGACGGAATAACGTAGGAGATGGAGAGGAAAAGGAGATATACAAAAATCAATAAATATAAAAATAAAACGACCATGTTTGTGAGTTAGTAACTCTTGAACCACCCAATCGATCTCAATCAAATTTTCAACATAGATGAAGTTCGAACCTGGGATGTCTTCTATTATTTCATTTTGATGGTAGAACTTAGGGGATGGGGGGGAGGAGAGGAAGGTAAATATAGGAAAATGAATAAAACTTAATAATTCTTGAAATACTCGACCGATCTCGATCAAACTTTCAACATAGATAAGGTTCGGCCCTGGGATGTTTACATCATTTCACTTTGACGGCACAATATAAGGGGGGAAGGGGGACATATATATAAAAAATAAAAATACAAGTGACTGTTTTTGTGACTTCGTCACGCTTAAACCACCGAATCGATCTTAATCAAATTACCAACATAGATGAGGTTCGGATCTAGGGTAGTTTTCGTCATATCCCTTTGAAAGTAGAACTTAGGGTAGGAGTAGGGGAAAGGAAAGATATATAAAAATAAATAAAACTTAATAACTCTTGAACCACCTGACTGATCTCGATCAAATTTTCAACATAGATGACGTTCGATCATGGATTTGTTTTAAATATTTTCACTTTGAAGGTAGAACCTAGGGGGAGAGGAGGGGAGATTAATATATAAAAATACATAGAACTTAACTCTTGAACCACCCAACCGATCTCGATCAAATTTTCAACATACATGATATTCGGGTAATTTTGCATCATATTCAATCATTAAGATAACAATAGTGTCCTGCGCTTGCTAGTTATTATTATTATTATTATTATTATTATTATTATTATTATTATTATTATTATTATTATTATTATTATTATTATTATTATTAACAATATTGCAGGACACTGATAATAACAACTATCTATCCAAAACTTTCAAAGCGGTCGTAAGTCCGTGTGGTTCTAAGTTGAAGATTAACTGTATTAATTTTATTATTATTTTAGAGATTAGCAACTGCACTATACTATGAAGCAATGTCATCCAACTTTTATTGTATTAATTATAAACTAGCTAACCCGCATGTCCTGCGCAAGCGCAGGACACAATTATTGTCTGAATGATTGAATATGATACAAAATTTAAAATGTTTATTGCTCGCAAAGTAGTTTTCAAAACACATTAATAATATCTCTAATTAAAAATTTCTCGATAATTACTCGAATTTAAGACATCCTCGAATTTAAGACATCCTCGAATCTAAGACGCGCCCAGATTTCACTGGGATAAATTAAGGAAAAATAGTAATATGTTCCGTTTTTACTATTACTGAAGCGCTTTTTGATATTGGTTATTTTCGGTGATATTTATATATCCCTCTCCCCTCCCCATGTTGCGGGGCACCGCATGACAAAAATTATCCCAAGCCCGAATGTCATGTGTGTTGAAAATTTGATCGAGATCGGTTGGGTAGTTCAAGAGTTAAGTTCTATTTATTTTTATATATTAATCTCCCCTTCCCCTCTCCTCCCCTAGGTTCTACCATCAAAGTGAAAATATTTATTTAAAAAAAAAAACTTTCCAGGCTTGAACGTAATCTATGTTGAAAATTTGATCGAGATTAAATGTTTGGTTCAAGAGTTATAAAGTTTTATTTATTTTTTATAATTTCCCCTCCTCCCCCTCCCCTAAGTTCTACCGTCAAAGTGAATAGCTAGAAACACTCCCAGGCCAGCATTGCATCTACGTCAAAAATTTGGTTGCGATCATCGGGTGGTTCTAGAGATTAAGAGTCACAAACATAGTCACTTTCAATTTGGATCTGAAGTTTTTTTTTTTCACAGACACCGCTATTAATATATAATATAAGGAAATAGAAATCGACAACAACTGGTCCAGTGGTTTATTCTGTCCAGATAAATCGTTCAAAGACCCAGTCACCGCTTGATTGTAAACGTTTTTTTTTGTAGGTAAATCATTAATCTTATCTTCATGTTAATAAAAGTTTGTCGCTACACGAACTAAAATAGATCTTGTTGCAAACTGGACTGATCGCAAACCGTACAGAATCATCATTTAGATTACCCAATTACTTTATAAATGGCTGAGAGTTATACATTTTGTCATGTGCGTTTTATGGGTTGCCTGAATTCAAAATGACAGGTAAGAAAAAATTCCATAAACCAAAAACAAATACAAAACCATTTTCGTTTTGGTATAAAATTTAACTTGCCTCTCGCTCTCCATTCTAGACGAGGTTTTATTGTAAGTCTCAGATATACTGTTAGAACTGAATATAAGTCCAGTTTTTAAAACAAATTAAAGTCATATACGACCGTTTTGGGTATATGTTAGTTTAACAAGATAGTAAAGTTCATTATTCGCAGAAATTCTTCTCTTTTACTCTTATGCCCTGTCAATATGTTTCAAATAGGAAACTTTGTTGCTTATTTCGCCTACACTTCCACACAAAATCTGTATTTAACTATTAAACCATGTTACTAACAGAAGTTACAGAATATATCTACAATTTATTCATGAATTGTAGATAATAATTTCATGGAACAAATCTAATTAGTACATTTTCAGAACACTTATTTGTTCTCTTTTACTAAAACATTTTTGTCGTTGAACATTAAAAGCTTTACAAACAAGTCGTAGGAAATAGGAAATCGAGAGCGTCCACCGATACATCATAACTTTTGTGTATATACCTCAAGGGGCAAAATGTGCTGGGGCATATTCTGCACTAGCTGGAACAGAGGAAGAAGAGAAAATTGTAATTGATTTAAGGCTATTGATATTGAAAAACTTTTTTTTTTTACAATTTACTGTCGTAAACTACGATTGCGAAATAAAAAAATATTAAATCTCGGAAATAATCTCGGAAAAGGTTTGTTTTATAATTTTAAACCCTTAATGACGTAAAGGGACAAAAGTAGAACGATCAACGAAACAAGGGAAACAACTCAATATAAGTATAAATGAGTTCGTCGTTGTAATGTTTCTACCCGGGAACTTAGAAAGTCAAGAAGTTCAGTAAGGATAGTATATATTATATAAATATCAATTTTGTCTAATGTTTAAATAGTGAGGTAGCTAGGGTTTTTGAGTATTTATTTTCGGTAGTTAAGTATTTTTACTTGTTATATATTAAATCTATTTAAGGACAAAGTCAAATTAATAGATTGATATTTTTTCACAACAAGCAAGGCTTTATTTTTATGAACTAAAAGACTAAAGATACAAAATATTTTTTTAAATTATTACTCGGGAAACCAATTTGCTTAGCTTGGAGCCTATACTAATGACAGCCTTTGATATACAGAATTGAAAAATACAACTTACGGCAAAAACAGCAATTTCCCACCCATGTTCAAGTCCAGCTATCGTTGGATTAAAACCTGAATGAATACTCGATGATTTTTTGGTTGATTTTTAGATGATTTTTGGATCTCTCCCTTACCTTTTTATATGCAATAACATTTATCATTCAGACCCTGAGGTTTTCCATAACAGCTTTGTTTTTATTTCCTAATTACTCTCCACGCTACGTGACTGCCCAAGAACCTCATTAGTCCAAGATAAATATTATTGTTTGTCAAAATTTCTTTTTTTTTTTTTTTTTACCTAATTAAATATTATCTTATACATGTTTTTTTTTACAAACAATTGCTAGTTCTAACAATACAAAACAATATTGGTTATTTGACTAAGAATAAAACCTTTTTTTATATATTTTATACAATATGATGAAAAAACTTTTTTTTTCAAACTCAAGTCATAATTTCATTACAGTCCCCCACTGATGAGAAACTGTTCCTCAACAGCACCATGAGAGAGCTGGGTTTAACCGAAACAGATGCTGGGCCTAACGTGACTGAGGGAGATGGTTGGGAAACTGTATGGGAAGGAGTATTAGGTATAGGATCTGGGGTCATGGAATGGGGTGTAATGCTGTTAGTGTAGAGGTTATGGGTGGTAGCAGGAAGAGTTGTCAAAGACTGTGGGGAAAATAGGTGACCGTTTATGTGCATTGTTTGAGCAAGAATACGTGTTATTGGCATTATAGAAAATCACTCGAAAATGTATAGGTGAACAAAACAAAAAAAAATGTAAATGCACCGAAAGAACTATACCACTATTGAAAAAAAAAGTCGAAGAAAGGAAGAGAAAAATGATTTGTGGTATAAAGAATTAATGTACATAAAATACTGTCACTTAATATAGAGTTCAAGCTGTATTCTTTGGTGTAGGAGCCATGTTTAAATAGTGAGGTAGTTTGTAGGTTTTTGAGTATTTATTTTCGATAGTGAGTATTTATTTTCGATTTTTACTTGTTATATATTAAATCAATTTAAGGACAAAGTCAAATTAATAGATTGATACTTTTCTACAACAAGCAAGGCTTTATTTTTATGAACTAAAAGACTAAAGATACAAAATATGTTTTTATTATTACTCGGGAAACCAATTTGCTCAGCTTGGAGCCTATAATAATGACAGCCTTTGATATACAGAATTGAAAAATACAACTTACGGCAAAAACAACAATTTTCCACCCATGTTCAAGTCCAGCTATCGTTGGATTAAGACCTGAATGAATACTCGATGATTTTTTGGTTGATTTTTGGATGATTTTTGGATCTCTCCCTTACCTTTTTATATGCAATAACTTTTATCATTCAGACCCTGAGGTTTTCCATAACAGCTTTGTTTTTTTAATTTTTTTTTCTAATTACTCTCCACGCTACGTGACTGCCGGAGAACCTCGTTAATCCACGATAAGTGTTATTGTTTGTCATTTTTTTTAACTAATTAAGTATTAGCTTATACATATGTTTTTTACATACAATTGCTAGTTCTAACAATACAAAACGATATTGGTTATTTGACTAAGAATAAAACTTTTTTATATATTTTATACAATATGATGAAAAAACTTTTTTTTAAACTCAAGTCTTTGAGAGCTGACATCGTGGATTTCAAATTATTACGTAATAGAAAGAAAATACAGAATACCATAAGGTAATACCAGTCCTTCCACCGTAGCATCCGAAAATGAATCTGCAGATAAAATGGCAGATAGGACAGCAAAATATCTTAAACTAGTTCTGTTAACAGATAATTATAAAATATATAATTATAAAATAAATTACAATCGTTTGCCAATATGATGAAGGTTCAGTTTAAACAAATTCAAATGTCGTTTCATAGTGATTTAGGTTATATGACAATCATCCTGAAGGGGCTAGATAAGATAGTAAATAATCATCAGGAACAGGATAACGACTTAAGAAGAGAAGAGCAAGCCTTTAAAAAAAAACTAAAACAAGGGATGCAGTATAAATAGGAACCTTGACACCAAGAAAACATCGAGAAAGCTATTTCTGTCATTCTTGAAGAGTAGCTTGATGAGAGTATCAACGTCAATATTTATTCTGCTGAATTAGAAGTATTTTGTCAAGTTCAGATAGTGAGAAGAAAATGTAGGAAAGAAGAGCAGGTCGAATGATTGTAAACGCAAAATTTAGTGACTTAAACTCTCTTACAAATTATAGCGGTAGAGTAGATGACATACCTGCAAATAGCTTTATTGATAAGTTTAATAAGAGGGCTACTCATATCAATAATATTATTGGTATTGATAAGAGTAGCTTATCTCACGTGTTTTATTACCACCGTGCCTTATTCGGTATACCTATCAGGGATACTTTACAAACTCACAGCGATTTTAAACGTACATTATTAACAAATTTTAAAAACAACTTTGTTATAGTCAATTTCGATGCCCAAATCAGAAATCGTAGGTATGATTCAAATATTGATAAAAAAATACTACGGACTTTGTAGTTACTACCTATAATGATCTAAAATTGCTTAATCTATATCAACCGGATTTTCGTACAATTGCTTCAATACGTATGTTACTTTCTTATAAATTACAGCATCTTTCGATTTCCTCTCAATGTATAAGTTTTAGTTATTTACTATCCATTGCACAGATTTTGAAAACAATGTATTGATACAAAATAAAATCAGTAAGAATACCGCCAATAATTTTGCAACGAAAACCCAAGAGCATTAGCTGATTTAGGACATTAACACACTAATGCTAGTAACAGTATTATCACAAGCAATATCAAATTTGGGGATAATATGAAGTTCCGATATAACCATAATCGTAGAAATGTTAACAATATTAATTACTATGATCATAGATTCAGAGCAAATGTGGAAACGTATAGAAATAATGTCAATTATATAAATCCTATTTGGTCTAGGAATTAATTCGTGCGGGTGGACAAGAGATGGCGCAACGAACGGAGCGTCCCACAGTTCCGTGTATCCACACATGTGTTGCAAACCCCTGTCATCGCGTATCGTTCGTAGTATAGGGCAGTGGATTACAGCGTCAACAACACCAGTTTGTAGTTAAGTGAACATGGCGCAATTTGTGCCTGATAAAGTGTTTTTGCGGGGTGTCCTGCTGCATTACTTTAACATGCAGAAAAGTGCGACTGAAAGTCATCGTATTTTGGTGGAAGTGTATGGTGACCATGCTCTAGCTGAGCGAACGTGTCAAAAGTGGTTTGCACGGTTTAGAAGTGGTGATTTCGGCTTGGCAGACCAAGAGCGAGCTGGACAGCCAAAAAAATTTCAAGACGAAGAATTGACAGCATTGCTCGAGCAGGATTCGTGTCAAACGCAGGAACAACTTGCAGCAGCATTAGGCGTTGATCAAACAACAGTCTTCAAACGCTTGAAAGCCATGGGAATGATTCAAAAGATGTCACATTGGGTTCCACATGAATTGAAAGACAGAGACGTTGAAAGACGAAAAACCATTTGCGAATTGCTGCTTCAACGACAGAGCAGAAAGGGGTTTCTGCATCGAATTATTACGGGTGATGAGAAGTGGATCCATTACGAGAACCCTAAACGAAAAAAGGCCTGGGTGAAACCAGGTGAACCAGGTCCATCACAACCAAAACGAGATATTCACTGTGCAAAGGTTATGCTGTGCATATGGTGGGATATGAAAGGTGTGGTGTACTATGAGCTGCTGCAACCGGGTGAAACTATGAATGGAGAACGTTATCGACGACAATTAATGCGTTTGAAGCAAGCTCTGGCCAGAACACGACCAGAATGGGAGAACAGACATGATAAACTTATTGTTCAACATGATAACGCTCGCCCACATGTCGCAAAACCGGTCAAAACCTATTTAGAAAATGTCGGATGGGAAGTTTTACCCCACCCGCCGTATTCACCAGACGTTGCTCCTTCGGACTACTACTTGCTCGATTGCATGGACAACGATTTGATTGGACAGCGGTTTACTTCTTCAGAAGATATCGAAACATGGGTCTCTGACTGGATCGCTTCCAAGGATGAGGACTTCTTTCGCCACGGAATCTACATTGCCTGACAGATGGGCGAAAGTGGTGGCTAGCGATGGACAATATTTTTCTTAAGGTATTTATGTATTTTGTGTTTGTACTACAGCTTCAATGTGTGCGTACCAACCGCACGAATTAATTCCTAGACCAAATAGAAAGAATGTCAATTATGTTAATCGTAGAAATAATATCTATGACAAATATAGAAATGGAAACGTTAATAATTTCAGTCAAAGTAACAACAACCGGATCAAACAATATCCTAGCCGAGTGGATTATGAATAAACGTGTTTGCAAAATGATCCACGAGATAATAATTTCGCAAGAATAGATCACGACTCTAATCCAACCGTAGACTTTACTCGAGAATGTGTAACGCAATGTACACAATTTGATTTTGTTCCTATGGTAAACTTAACCTAAAATCCCGTAAAGTTCTTGAATTAGGAAAGCTTGCTTAAAAAAAAAAAGAAAAGAAAAGAAAAAAGGAGAGGTGTTGTTTGGTATCACGTTCGTTAGAGCACTTACTATAATTTATAATAATCGTATTTAACGTGTAAATTTTGACATGTATAATCATGTATTTTTTGCATTTTCTGTAGAACATGCTAATTTATTTCCTAAGATTTCTCATTGTTCTTAACGAAGTTAGTTAAGTAGAAACTAAACTCAGAATTTTTGGCAATGTAATTCACCCTTAATTTATTGAAGCATAATTGAAACAATGTTATGCTCATTTTTTATTAAATAATCTGTCACTGTGTTTGAATCCATTTAAAATGTTCGAATGACAATAATTTAAATATTACTTTTGCAGTTTCTTCTGTTACCAGCCTACATGAGGTGTCTTTAGTTTTCTTTCGAATAGTGCATTATATTTCAATTTGTGGTCCCAAACACGTTGACTGTTTTGTTCTGCGATCGTAAGAATGTTGTTGTCAATTCAAATTAAACCATATGTCATTAGGCCTAGTTCCTTGAATAACTTATTTATTTTATTTACAGAGAATATGAGAAGCTTTGATTTTCACATACAGGGTGACCGCGTGACTATGTTACAAAATTTAAGGGATGATTCCTGACACGGAAAAGAGAAAAAAAGTTCAAATAAACTTTTGTCCAACGTACATAATTTCGGAGCTACAAGGTGCCGAAAGCGTGGGAAACTGACATTCAAAGCTCTATAGCTCGACTATGGTGAATGATAGAGCTAATGCGGTATGGTCACGTCAAAGACACCGAAGCTGCTGTATTCAAAAATGCTTAGGTCGAGATCGTGCAATTCGTGCACAAGGGATTCCCCAAAGGAGCGTAGGGATTCCCGGATAATCTGTCAAGAAAGATGGGTCGAAAAGGATACGGATGAATAGCTGTCCCAACTGCTAGCAATAATGCGTCTGTACTAAGTCGATATCTCGCACAAGCACAAAATGGCGAACAGTTTTATACGTGCCACGTGTGGTTGCATAACGCGCACTAAATAAGAGTGGGGAAAATATGAAAGGAAAATGTGAATAATTTAGTACAAATGGTAAATACATGATAGTACACTGTCCTGTTCATTGTACGTATAGACGCGTTTATTAAAGGGAATAATCATGAAACGTACTAAAATGTTGTACAAACATCACACTATCATTGTTTTCTTTCATGTAGTTTTGTCATTGAAAGCAAGTAAAACTAAGGGGAAAAACCGGGGGATATGGGTGCTTTCTTCCAGGCAGAAATTTTATTTCATTTGATGTTACGAGCCGAGGATACTTTTTCGAGAGGGGGATTTTTCCGCCATCCCATGTTAATTTGACCACTGCCAGAGAACAACAGTAAAATATCCGTTTCTTATCATTAGCCGTAATGTGCGTTACCCGAACATTGAAAAAGAACAAGGGAAAACAATTTATCAGGACGTTTGTTTTAGTCGCTGCTTCCGATGTTTTGCAGGACTAATCCCGAGATTTTGTCTAGAATGCTTAACATGTCGTATTGTTATCGTTTAGAAGATATTTTGTTTTCACAGACGGTGCTATCACCTGAAGTACACCACAGTTTGCAGGTTCGATCACAAGCATTTGTTCTTCCTTCTGTCGTAGAAAACAATCGAAGGTAAGGAAAGTATAAGACAACCCTACTAGAAGGTGTTGTGGAAGGTGGAAGGTCATTCTTCATGTGGTTTTGTTCGTAGCGTACGAGTTCCTTAGTGCAGTTTGTGCTTTGCTTGTTCGAATGTGAGATCAAATGGAGTATTCGATAGCAGAACTTGCGCACATGATATTTGTATACGGTCAAGCAAATGGCAACAGTCGACAAGCTAATAGGTTATATCGACTGAAGTATCCAGAAAGAAGACATCCAGCCCATACTATGTTTGCCAGACTTTTTCAACGCTTACGAGACACGGGGAATTTACAACCTCAATACTACGACCAAGGAAGACGAAGAACCACAAGTACTCCGAACTTTGAAGAACAAGTGCTTGACCGTTTCACCCAAGACCCAACAGTAAGTACCCGGAAAGTAGCACGTGAAAGGGGAGTAGCACAAGATACTGTTTGGAAAGTAGTACACGAGCAACAGTTACACCCCTATCACCCGCAGAGGGTTCAGGCCTTACGTCCAACTGACTTTCAACCTCGCGTTCGGTTTTGAGAGTGGTTTCTCCAACGCTCTGTAATTGATCCACAGTTTGCTTCCTACCTGCTTTTCACCGACGAAGCTTGTTTTACGAAAGACGGGATATTTAATAGTCACAATAGTCATGTATGGGCAGACGAAAATCCTTATGCAATTGTGGAAAGGGGCCACCAAGACCGATTCGCTATAAATATGTGGGCGGGTATTATCAGTGATCAGATAATAGGTCCATATTTACTACCACCACGATTAACTGCACCAGTGTATACGAGATTCCTGCGAGACATACTTCCAGAGTTATTAGAGGATGTCCCTCTCGGTGTTCGTCAACGGATGTGGTTTCAACATGATGGCGCCCCAGCCCACTTTTCAGCTAGTGCTCGAGAGTATTTGAATCAAACGTTTCGTGACAGATGGATTGGAAGAGGCGGTCCTTGTAATTGGCATGCACGTTCCCCAGATTTGCATCCACTTATTTTTTTCTTGTGGGGTCATGTCAAAACACTTGTCTATGAAACGTCTATAGACAACGCAGAAGAACTTAGAACGAATACTCGCTGTCTGTGATACTATAAGAACAGATCCTGGGTTGTTACAGCGGATGCGTCAGATCTTACTGCGACGCTGTAACGCCTGTGTTGAAGTAGAGGGACGCCATGTCCATCACCTATTGTAGGATAATTGGGAGATTTGTCTCGTTTACAGGTAATTGATGATGTTCTTGGCTGCATTCAATCCTGCTGTAAAATGTTGATTGAAGACATTATTCCCATTCTTGTGACTTTTGTTTTTAGGAAACAACCTCTTTTGCATTATGGTTGTTTCGCTCAGTTTTGTTTATTTGTTTTCAATGACAACAATACATGGAAGAAAGACTAATACTGTGATCCTTTTACAACATTTTAGAACGTTCCATGACTATTGCCTTTTATTAAATGCGTATGTTCAATGATAGGACAGCGTAATATCATGTATTTAACATTTGTACTAAATTATTCACATTTTCCTTTCATGTTTCCCATTATTATTTAGTGCGCGTTATGCAACCACACATGGCACGTATAAAACTGTTCGCCATTTTGTGCTTGTGCGAGATATCGACTTAGTACAGACGCATTATTGCTAGCAGTTGGGACAGCTATTCATCCGTATCCTTTTCGACCCATCTTTCTTGACAGATTATCCGGAAATCCCTACGCTCCTTTGGGGAATCCCTTGTGCACGAATTGCACGATCTCGACCTAAGCATTTTTGAATACAGCAGCTTCGGTGTCTTTGACGTGACCATGCCGCATTAGCTCTATCATTCACCATAGTCGAGCTATAGAGCTTTGAATGTCAGTTTCCCACGCTTTCGGCACCTTGTAGCTCCGAAATTATGTACGTTGGACAAAAGTTTATTTGAACTTTTTTTCTTGTTTCCGTGTCAGGAATCATCCCTTAAATTTTGTAACATAGTCACGCGGTCACCCTGTATATTCGCTGTAATTAAATTTAATAAAACATTTTAATTACTATATAATACTAGGTAATGAAGCTAAATAAACAGGGTGGCCAAGTGAGGGCCGCGGTGGCTCAGTGGTAGAGCATTCACCTCTGGTGCATGGGGTCTCTGGTTCGATTCCAGTTCGCATCAAGTGAACTTTGTGGTCTACAAACACCGTGTGCGTGGGTTTCCTTGGGATTCTCCCGTTTCCTTCCACTTTCTTCATTCAACCACTTCATTCATTTCTCTTCATCACCGTCTCCTTTAGCCTAATCGGCGTAAGCGTGGGACGTAAAACTCAAAGATTTCATTTCATTTTCATATAAGATTGGCCCAAAAATAGGTATACACCCCTGCATTGATCAAGTATAACATTCTAGCTTATAAGTTTATTTGTTTCGGCTGTTCTAAGCTTAAGATATAAGTAAAAAGACATTAAGAACAAATAATGAAGAAACTAAGTCTACCTGATGGATAACAATAAGAAATGATATAAAAAGCAATGAGTTGATCAGTACGAGACTGTATACTACTTTTGGGCCACCCTATATATGAAAATAAATATGTAGGGCAGTAAATATTTATTAAAAGGTATTATAAAGAATTATGCGTTGCACAAATACGAATATATCATGTAGAAAGTTTTCTATATCTTTATAAATGTAATCATTTAATATACTAAGCTTAGTCAATTTGTAATATATCTTATGTATGGGCGCATACAAGATTTAGTACACGAATCAATTAATACACCAAATATACAAATATGTTTCAGAGCTCATTACCGAAATTGAATTCATTCACAATTTTGTAAGTCCCGTTCGGGAGCCCAATATGGCGATAACCTCGTATATAGCAAGGAACAAAAATTGCTTTATATTCTGGACCAGCAGAAACAGAGGAAGAAGTGAAAATTGTAATTGATTTTAAACTGTTGATATTGAAAAGAAACTTATTCTTTACAACTGGCTGTCGATAAACTTATTAGGATTATGAAATAAAATATATTATGACGATAATCTAGAAAAAGGTTCAGTTTATAATTTTAAACCATTAATAAAGGATTAGCGCAATAGTGCAACGATTAATGAAACAAAGGATATTAACTCAATATAAACATAAATGAGCTCATCGTTCTAATCTCTTACCTACCAAATTCCGTATTTTCTTTTATTCTTCATTCTTTACATGTTTCTTTCGTTTTCCAGAATGCAGTAATTAAACATTTTTCCGTGTTACAATCGAGAAACAATGGTGAAACTCCTTGCTATTGTTTCGTAATTAAAATTTTAATATTTTTTTTCTTTTTTTGAAAACTTTAAAAATTTCCAGGAAAAAGGCTGAGGGAATTGTTATTACCTCTTTTTTTTCGATCTCTTTCATCTCTACTTTGTTGATCTTCCGGACTATCTTATAAAAATTGTTAGATATATAATAAAAATTGTATATATAAACACAATACGCTGAAAGTAGCTCCAGCCAATAACTCTGAACATTCGGAAGAAATTTATTTCATGATCCACAAAGGCACAGCAACTGAATCCTCATCAAAAATTTCATGATGTACCAAGGAAGTTTCTTTGTCAGTGGAATGACAATACAGAATAAAACTGAGTGAGTAAGCCTGAGAAAACCTTTGTCCACCGCGAAATCCATATATTACGATATGATTCGAACATATAAATTCCCCGTCAACAATAGAACGATCTACTACTGAGCCGCCGTATCACCCCTATTTAGATATGTGAATTACTATATTCAAATCCATGTTACCCATATTGGAATTGAAGAATTTCTTGTTATCAGCGTAAAGTATTACACAATTAATAGCGTAATTCTCTAATCATACTTAAAACTCAAACTGGGTACCAGAATTATATATGTATTGTAGGATTAACTTACAGGAAAGATTTTGATATCATTTCAGGGCATAGGAAACTTCCTGCAAATATAAGACAGCAAGTCTTCCCAAACGGAACTCTAGTGATCCATAATGTCCAGCCAAAAGATGATAGTGGTACTTACAGCTGCACAGCTGCTAACAAGCAAGGGCTCTCTGCGAGTCAAAGTGTTAAAATTGATGTCATAGGTAAGATTAGTTAATCCTGATTTGTCCTCTGAGTAAAATATCAATTCAATTATTATATTCCTCTGTATATATTTTCTCTTTTCCATAATTTACGTGAGAGTAAATCAATTTTAAGTTGTTCATATTCGACAACCTCTCTCGTGTTTTTTTTTTTTTTTTTTTTTTTTATGACGAGTTTTAGGTAGAAATTCAAAACAATTACTTGTTCTCTGATTCTCTCTGCCTAAGAATAGCGGCCATGAGTATCAATAAATTTGTCGTTTGTCATTTATAGGCGTTCGCGCGAAACGAAATAGCTGCGGATCATGTTAGAGAATTGGGAGAAGTTTCTTTGCTTCAAGAACATTTAAGACTAAATTAACCCTTTAACCGCCATGAGGCATCAATGCTATGCCTCAATGATTTTATAACTGTGTGCCGCGTGGCACTTATGGATGCCTCACACTTGTTTTGATTTCAAAGATTATACACATGCACTGCGCAGAATCGATCCAAATAAAATGAGAAATCTCAAAATTACATTTTGGCCACAGGAATATAGTTTTTGCTAATATATTATGGCAGTTAAAGGGTTAATATTGTAATGTGAACTTTAATTACATCTTCCGTATAATTGAAAAATACGAAATAAATTCTCAAACCTTTTTTTCTCAATAAAGAAGACAGAGTATCGAGCTGAAATTTTATGGGGAGCAATGATAGTGTGTTACTCGTCATACATAAACAATCAGCCTTTTTACGCTTTCTATTTTCTCTAGAGTTTAGAAACTATCAGTTCTTTCATTTAATTTTAATCTTTTAAGGAGTTTGGTTTATCAAAACTGTTTTATATGCTTACACTGTCCGTGTGTCCGGAAAGCAAAAAAAAAAAATCAAGAACTACTTGATGGATCAAAAATAAATTTGCTCAGAACGAACACGATTAAAAGTTAGGAACCAAGCTTGTTTTGGACCCGATATCGAAACAGGAAATAATAAAATTCAGCCATTTCTGCCTTTAGCGATTATCACTATAGAGCAAAAAGCATAACAGATAGTGAAAAGCAATTTCCTGCTATCGCTTAAGCGTTCAAAAGACACATTGAATACCAATTCCTAACTCTCTACTAAGACCGTAAGTGGTGAAATCCATCACACTTTCCGGTTTCAATAATCTACATAAAGTAAAATCGATAAGAATTGCGAGAATCGTTACTTTTGAATCGAGTTAGTGTTGAAAGAATAGGTATCATTTTTTTCTCTTAATCACCTATTAGACCGGAAGTGGCAGAAACCAATTAACTCCCGTTTTAACGTTGATCGTCAGAGTATAAAAACCGTAATAGGTAGCGACAAGTGATTTTCTGTAATCAATTGAGCGTCTCAATAATATATCCCATTTTTATTCTAAATCTCTATGAAAGCCGGAACAGGCAGAAATCAACCGCTTCAGGTCTTAATTTTGTTCGTTATAAAGTAAAAATGGTAATACATAGCGAGAAGTTGTTTTCTGAAATCAATTAAGTGTCTCAAGACAATATCCCATTCCCACTCTAATTTCTCTATTAAAATAGAAAGTGGCAGAAAATGAACCATTTTCGGCTTTAACAATGATCACTATAAAGCAAAAACAGTAATAGACTGACTGACATGGTTTTCTGCAGTCGATTTAGTGTTGTAAGAATGCATTTTATACGTATAAATTGTTAACTCTCTACTAAGACCGATAGTGGTAGAAATCCACTACAACTTTCGGTTTCAATAATATGCATACAACAAAATCAATAAGAGATGAAGAGAAGCGTTTTTTTTTTTTTTTAATCGATTTAGCGTTCTAAAGATGGGTATCATATTTTGTCTTAACTCTCGATTGGCCCAGATATGTCAGAAATCAAACACTTCTGATTTTAACGTCGATTCCGATAGAATATAAACCATAATAGATAGAAAGAAGCAGTTTCCTGTATTCAATTAAGCGTTCAAAGAATGTATTCCATCTCCACTCTAATATATTTACTTAAACCGGAAATAATAGAAACATTATACCACTTAGGGTTTCAATATTAATTTATTGAATATTACTCCGTAGAAACCAAATTCTTTCAAGTGGTGTACACGTAACACTGCTAGTTGTTTTACCAAATTTTCATTCTAAGTACGTATATCAAGTGTGAGAGCGTTCTAAGGATTAAAGCTTGCTCAGCATAAATCTCCATACGATAGACAACTGTAAAAACAAATATTCAATTTGTATACTCCAAATATGTCATAGGTGATTAAAAGTTATTTTACATCTTGGAAATACAATTCAGGCTTAAATTTCAGCCATAAGGAAAGCTTAGGTGAATGTCATAGTTATAACCTGAAATATGATTAAAACAATTATACTTTCCCGAACCTTCTATCATGATCTAGAACTATTTCATTTTGCGTTCACATTTACAAGTACCAAAAACCTTTACGCCAGTGAGATAAATATGGCAGCCATTGTAGGAGAAAAAATAGAAAACAAATAATTGTGATTTTGAAATTTTGTTCTAAAACAGTTATATATGCCTGTTTCAACTTTATTTCTGAGATGGAAAATCAACCATTGACTTAAAGGTTTGGGCATATTGAAATGGATTGGCCCTTGAAATCTTTTTAGCTTTTATAACATTATTTCAACTTTATTACAAACAATCTTTTCAAAGTTCTTAGAGGAAATTTACATAGTAATTGTTGTTCAAAAATAACACAAATTCAACATTTGTTTAAAAACTATTAAACTGCTACTAAATATTAATTCCCAAGTAGAAAAAAAAGATTATAAAAATATGCTTGTATATAATATTAAAATCAGAGATGATTTCAGGGGATAGTCTACGGGAGAATGTTTTCCGAAGCTCGGAATTATTCTCCCAAATATTAAAAAATTGCAACTGCTTACTTGTTTACGTCTGTTATATATTCCCTTTCGATCCTCTTCTAGGAAAAGCAGCCTGAAATCATTACTGATTAAAATATTCAAGTGATCTTAACAACATTAATAGCAACTTAATACATTTTTTGAAAAATTTTAAAACTTTAATTCTGAGTTTCAATATTATGAGATCTGCTACCCGAAGTAATGTCCGCTTTGTAAGCATAAACTAGCGTTGGAAATTAAAATTAAATGTTATTTCATTTCTCCCACAGACTTTCAATAACGTTGATATAAAATACTGATTTGCATTGTCTACTGTGTGGCTTTTCAAATCAGAATGAGATGGGGTCTCCTGCAGGGCATCTTCAAAGGCAATCATCGAAAGTCATTTAGCCTTTACCGACTCAAAACATTTCACATGAAAAGAAAATTTAAATGTTAATAATCTACTAAGTATTATTATTTTCTCCATCTACACGATGCCCAGTGGCGGAGCAAACAGTAAGAAGGGTTTCTGGAGAATGAAATGGACTATCTATCAAACAAAATGTGGAATGTGGAATGATGAGCTTCTAGTTTATCAAATAGTAATTAAGACAATGTTTGTGTAGTAACAGAAACAAACATATATTGCTACTGTATATAGCAAAAGTAGCTTCCAAGTTTTGTAGTGAACTTGCATATACTTCTTCTAATAAAGCTCTTTTTTCCAATGAACAATATGATAGGATAGTTCTTAAAATTGTAATTAATTAATAATTGATAAAATGTCTTTAATGTATTGTAATTCATAATAATAGGAAACTTATAACACTGAAACCGTTAAAATAACAGTATTAACTTTAGACATTTAGAGAACATTATCGTTCTCCCTTCTAGCTATTAAATATGTTTACCATGTCCAAACTTGCCACACAGAAAGAATTTAGTCAGAAGTCACGCTAACAACTTTAATTAGATTCTAATAGTGTTAATAAGTTGTATGTGGAACGATTAAGCTAAAAAATGTTTGGAAGTTGTAAAAGAAATAGTAATCCATATTTATAATAAATGATATTTATCAATGTTCATCGAGTATCAGAAGTTCAAAATGTATTCCGGTTTAAACAATAATAAGAAAAAAGTAGAATTTCTCTCTTATATCAAACAAGAGTAAGTCTACTGAAATTGGTTACTTAGTATATGTGCATACAACATTCGTATCTAATCGTTCGAAGAAATTTCATTGCAGGCATTTCAGAATAACGGGCATCGTGAATGGGTTCTAAAGAAGGAACACTTTTTGGTAAAGGGGATAGAAAGTCTGGTTGGTTCAATACTTGATAATGGGTAGTTATTCATTATTCAGTGATCTCAACGTTAATATCAAAATATATTCAATTCCTGTGGGAGCACCTGTGGTTTGGATCTTAACGAACTAAAGGTAATATAAGGAAAAGTTTGAAACGTTTACAATAAAGAGAAGTAGAGGCATCTGTTATGAAGAAAACTCTTTGTTTATAATGAAAAATTTATTACATATATTTCAACTCCTTACGTATTCAACATTTCTGTGAAATATAGGCCACTGTAGTTTATTTTTAATAACAGTGACATTTAAATTTGTTCTATATTATAAAAGATCTCATTAGGTACATTAAATATATAGAAATTAAATGAAGTAAGAATACATTAAAAGTAGGTTATTATTAATAATATAAAGTGCACTTAGGGAAATCAGTCATCATCAAGAAAGAGTTTGCTGTCATTATATTAGAATATATTGGTTAGTCTTTAGAACCAAAGAAATTTTAGCTTACATCTGTGTAAACCACGTTGTCATTTGCTTTGTTGTCATTTTTTTCAGTTTTTAGGCAAAACTGCATAAAGCAAAAAAATAACAACTACTTTCAGTTTTTTACAGCAAAACGAAAATATTTTAGCAAATAATTTGTCTTGGACGAAGGAAGTGTCTTAAGTAAATACAATAACTTGGTATTAAGGTATAACAGGTTTCGAATAACTAAAGCACGTAGGCTATGATGAAGACCATTTTCTCTGGCATCGAGTCATTGACCTCTATCTTCCAGTCCCCCCACGTATTGCACCATTCGCTTTCCAAAGTGACTTACACCTGGGAGACCGAGCAGGGGTCCAGTGCTTCGTCACTAAAGGGGACCTTCCTGTGGTGATTGAATGGTGGAAAGACGGGACAGCCTTGGTCGGACACCCTGGAATACGACAAGACACCGAGTACATAAGTTCTTTGACTATTGACAGTTTGGAAGTGGAGCACGCCGGCAACTATTCATGCTCCGCCACGAACAACGCAGCAAGAGCCATCCATTCATCTGAACTTCGCGTGAATGGTAATCACATGCTAAGTACAATATGTATATTTCCTAATTTCTTTTAAAGATAAAAGTCCATCGTTGTCTACAAAAAAAATGAACCTATATCTATGATGGAATGACAGAAAACTTTGATCCATGACTGCACTCCACACTGTTGTTCGCTTGACAAGATGGACAACGATGGATTTTTAATATGTTGTATTCACTTACATATGTGAATTTTTCTTTATTTCAGTTCCTCCTAGGATACGTCCTTTCTCCTTTGGTGACTTGGTTAAAGGTGTACGCACTCAGGTACAGTGTGTAGTTCAAGAAGGGGATCACCCACTCACACTGAAGTGGCTGAAAGACGATAATGCAATTCCTCGCGAGTTAGATATAGATATCAAGGAAGATGCCTATTCAATCACTCTTGCAATAGCCAATGTCTCTCTGCAACACACTGGCAACTACACCTGCGTCGCCAGCAACCCGGCAAAGGAAACCCGACAGACGTCCTCATTAGTGGTTAGCGGTAAAGTAAACTGAACAGTTCCCTCTTCTCCGAATCGTGGCACCAACTTAACTTCACATCACTTCTGCACACATGTGGGCTTTTCTCACTATGCACCTGCCCGCTAGCCCGCTTGGTTTACGAGATGCACCACCTTCTCTTCTGTGTCGGATTGGTTAGTTATGATTGTGTTGCCGAAGTCATTGCACACTTGACACCTGCACAGCAACTAATAACAACACATTATGCATAATCACATTATTTCACATTAGAGCTGTGGATCCTTGTGCCGTAACACACACAAACCAATCAAACCAATTTCCTTCTCGTTTCCTTCCACCATTGTCTTGGCGACGTATTTTACAATCTGCATGTATATAATGTTCATTTCAAGCACCTCAGAATATTTGGAAGCATTTCCTCTAGATTTGTGCTGTTGATGTGTTGTTCATGATTTCACGAGTGTACCAATAATATGGGTACGACTATATCAAACCGTTACATTAGCTTTACTATCGCGACATATAATTGAATGCTTGGAGCGTGGAACAGTTAGCACTCATAAAACTGCTAAAATTGATGTCAGATCTCATTATTTCCCAACACTTGTGTATCTATAGTCTGCTTGCTAGGGTTTTCTTCAATATACTTCCTGAGATGTATTGTTTCATTAAATTGTTCGCGACAATTGATATGTAAAATTGTACAATAGTAAAAACTGTGACTGAAAGAATATAAAGGAAGTGTTAGATACTTTTTAATAATAATATATAATTATTTCTCATGTTATTGGAGCAGAAATTGTAGAATTTTATCATGTGGTTTTGTGTGTAAAAAACCTTTCCCGCTCACCCTTCTCTACTTAACCACATCAGAACAACTGTTTCAAGACAGTAACATCAAGATTTAAAAAAAGGTCAATCTCATACTTCAAGGCTTGTACATCTTTCTGCGTTTACTAGTAATTGGAATTACAAAATAATAATTGAATTTGATAACACATTGTTGTACTTAATAGTATTACATAAATGCAGGAAAACAAACAGCAACACTACTTGCCACTTATTATAGTATATTTTTATTCATTATTCAACCACCAATAGCCCGAGGAAGAGCTTTCTGTTTGATGAAAAGTCATCAGTACATTATACGTTAATTTTGCGTATCTTAACTATAACACTTATATTTTAATCAAAACTAGCTCCAAAAGTTCTCTCTTTTGACCTCCATAATAGTGAAAATGACCAGCAAGATATGTAATATCACTAATTCACATAAGGAAATAAATTCATATTCTTTATGGGTAACGAGACAAATATCTTTTGGTAATATTATACTTATTACAGCTCTAGCACCTTTGCAACATATAATGGACTGAAACTAGCTTTTCATGTACTGGCTGGCCTAAAACACATACGACTCCACTAAGAAAAACCAAAACACGATATTAATATTGATCGAGAACTGCTTCGCTTTAAAATTAAGCTCTAGAAGAATTGGATGTAACCATGTAAATATATGAAAGCATTAAGATATAGTCAGTGGATAAAAATAGCATATATGTGTCTGATAAATATATGAATTTATTCAGAATAGATTTCTCTGGGTTTTAAGAAATAACAATTACGACCCTGACCCAGGTTATCACATACCTGACAGCAGAATTTTTCTCTTAGAAAACTACTGATTATATCTTAATATTTCATGTGCATGCAAAATTTATTAAGGGGTAAGGAACTTTTATATAGCAATATTTTCAAAACTGTTCTAGACATACATTTAATTCTGTTATTACATTAAATTCAGGAAAGCTATTTATCTATAATATTTTGAGGCTTTTTCAATATCTTGTTTGAATGCTTCTGAGTCTCAGTCAATTGCATTTTATAGCGAATACTCCCAAACAAAGTATTATTCTGCTTAATTAGTTTAACTAAACAGTACCCATAAGCAATATATAATGTTCATTAGTTTGCATCCAGTATCATGCTTTTGTGTGTCAAATTGCAATTCGTTGCCATTCATAGATTTATAATACAGTTTTAAGGAATGTATGTTAGTTTATTATTATGTAATCTTTGTTCATTCGAAATTTTTGGTATTTTTAATTTCCGTAGTTTTCTCTGTTTTACTACCTTCTAATTTAGTCTTAATTTTTTCTGTTGTATTATAAATGTGTAACTGATAACAGTGGTGAAAAATATTAACTTTTATGACACTTATTTTATTTAACTGTCTGGTAAAACAAAAGCATTTTTCTGTTTGAATTGACACTATGCACAGCACAAAATATTATTTTTATTCAATATTCTTCTTCTTCTTCTTCAATATTATTTTAAGAATTGTGAAATAAATAATTAAGTAATTACTCTAAAAATTGGCAATATATGTTAATTGAAAAAGTCGGAGTTATATCAGGGTGTCTAAAATGTATTGAGCCTCTCACTCACAAGATTTTCCTTTGGCGTTAGTGGCCCAAATCTCAGGGTATATGCGTGACGATGAATCAGGCGTAACTTCATTTGAGAGCAGATAGTTGAACCTAGTAAGCGTTCAAAAAGTGGTGAAATTCTAATAATCAAAAGTAAGGTATTGCGCCGTGAAGCTGAGGGAACTTTTCGAAAAACTGCACGACATTTTACAATTTTATTTCGATAAAAATGCAATTGTTTTGCAGATCTATAAAGAAGTTTGTGTTATGTAAGGGCAAGATATGTTATCAAAAGCAATAGCTAAAATATGATTCAATCACTTTTGTTCTGGGAATTTCAATGTCCAAGATGCCCCACGCAGTGGACGACCAACCACAGTATTCTGGAAAAATCATATTCTGGCAAAAGTCGCGCAAGACCGACATGTAAGCAGTCATGCTATTGCCAGTGATCTAAACATCGATTACCAAATAGTGTTAAACAATTTTGGAGAAAACTGACTACAGAAAGGAGCTCGACGTTTGACTAACACATGGCGTGATTCAAAAACATTTACTTAATCGAATTTCTATCTATTAATCTCTACTGAAATATAACGAACTCGAGCCACTTCTGAAGTGGTTGATCACGAGTGATTGAAAAGTGGATAACCTACGACAATAATTTGCTATAAAGATCATGGTCGAAGCGAAGAGATATTTCAAACCTGTGTGGAAAGCTCACACTGATGCTCATGAAGATCATTTTGTGCGTTTTGTGGAATTGGAAGGGCACCTTGCATCACGAACTGCTGTCGCCGAAAAGAATGTACTCGGACTTGTGTTGTCGACAATTAGCGTGAGTGCACCTAGCAACTCAAATGAAATGATTGGAACTGGTCAATAGAAGTATACCACGCTAACAACACCAGACCGCATGTATCTCTAACAACCTATCAGAAATTGAGATAATTTGGTTGGGATGTTTGAGGACATACAAAGTATATCTCAGTCTTGACACCGTCGGACTACTATTTGTTTCGGTCTCTGCAGAACTCCCTGAATAGTGTTAAGTTAGTTTCAAAAGAGATCTGTGAAAACCATATGTCACAAGTTTTTTTAACATAAACCACAGAAGTTCTATAGTGATTGGGTTGTGATGTTGCGAAAAAAAAAAAAAACATCGGAAAGTAATTGGACAAAATAGTGCATATGTGGTTTCAGAATGTTATTTTCAAATTACAATAAACGTATTCCCAATACCGACTTTCAAGAGCTCAATACTTTTTGTACAACCTGATATAATAATGTAATTGTCGTTCCTTACTTAGCTTGAGCAGTAACTCGTTCGAGTATTCAAAGTGAGGATAGTATCTCTATAAACTGGTTCAGCTTACGAAATAAATAGTTTTAAATATTTAACCGTTAGAAACTATTAAAGTTCATTTCACGAAAATAGTTTATAAATATGCGAAAGCATAGTAATTACATTTTCTTAGAGATTAAAAGAATTAAATAAAAATAAAAATTGGATTACATCGAATATTGAATATAGTAATAAAATATTCACATAATGATCTAAAATAATCTATTATGGGTTGTATATACAGACATGGTTTGTAAATCTCTCGATTTTGAGACATTATCATTTCTTTCACAGTATTAACTTGAAACAAATAGAGAAGCTGTATTCTAAAACTTAGCTATTCCATTCTTTGCTTTCTCCAAATTAATTTGTCGGGCACGGATAAAGTTTATTACATTTATTTGTCGGTGGTGGACCATTCGACATAAAGCAGTCCAATAGTGGAATCCAGAGAAGCAGAATTATCGGGCCGTATAGTTTTGTGTTACGTGATTGATTGAACTGTGTTTCATCTCTATGTCTGTTTGCTGACCAATGTTATATAATTTTAACAGTGTTGTAAGAGTTTCTTCTTATGTTCAAGAGTCCTGAGAATACTAAGAGAAAACGCTCTTCCTACATGCTGTGTTCTCGCACTTAATTTGCCCACACATTCTGCAGGAACTAATCATCCCGTACGCTAAATGCTACAACTGATAATCACCCATGCCTTATGGTTCGTAGCAATCAATTCCTACTGAATTCTTGTCTTAATTTTCTCCATATTCTTATACGACTGCTATACGAGAACTGAACAGAGAGTGACTCATTCGAGAAGACAAAACAAAAAAACATTATTTTTTAAAAGCAGTCACTATCCATTTTGTTCATTGTTTCTGTTTGAATATTGCCAGCCGTTATATAAGTAGTTTCCATCTGATAGCTCTTCTGTACTAGCCTAACTGTAGAGATATTTGTTAACTTTGCGATTGCTTTGCCACATCTGTAACCTTGCAGTTTGGGTTTATTTTCACCATCCGTTTTGTAGCCCTCAGATGTAGTGCTGTTTCTTCAAGCCAAACTGAACATGACAAAAGAAATTCCTTTTTCACTTTTAAAATTTTATAATCACTCGATTGAGGGTGGATAGGGAATCTTAAGCTTTAGGCCAACTTCCCTCTGGCTCATATCATTCTGATTGTCTGACAATAGATTCTCGTTGGATGTCATTCAGTTCTGTGACACGACAGATTAGGTACAATTTATTGGCTTTGACTACATATCACTGCATATAAAATCGGAAAGAATATTAGCATGCTCATTATCATAAAACAATAATAATCCTGAAATGCAAGAACAATTTACTGACGAATTATCTTTGTACTTGAGAAAGTTAGAAATGGAAGGTAAATGCTTAGGGATTATCTCAGCACTTAATAAAAGTTAAAAGTAGCGGAATTGTATGTGTGTAATAAAACACAATAAAACTTAATATTTGAAACATCTACAATTAAAATACTTAAACGTTTCACACTTATGCAACCCTCCCAGTGCGGAACTCCTAAACTCCTCCCTCCTAAAATCTTACAATTATGCCGTTCTAAACTTTGTTTTTCCTTGCTTGTAATTAGTTGTTAACAATAAAATTACTATTGAGTCACTGGGAAGAATAACGTGTCTGAATAAAGTATGTCGTTCATTTTATTTTACTTTTTTTCTTACAAATTTACACTGATTTCTTAAACACAATACTGCGTGGATTCCGCCATTAGTTATTCTAGTGTCACGATATGGTGTGCACACATATATGTTCAATACAGTAGCCATTTTCAAGTACTGAGACCAATGTCACGTATGTTACTTTTTCATTCTGTTGCATATAATTCACGCAAGCCTGAGTCGTATTAAAATAGATAAACATTATCAGTAGTATTTACTCATCAGTATCTTCAAAAGCATGATCATAGAATGTTTCTAATTTTACTACTCTATTTTAAAGTGTATAATTTTGATATGCTGACAATATGTAACTATCGCTATACACTAATTGTTTTATTGATTAATTTGTATTTACTTCTTGATTTTATATGTTTTGAGTAGAATTCTTCCGAAGTTTCCCAATTAAATTATTTTTTATGGATATCAAAGCCACTAATTATACCTCTGTATTAGATCGATGATCTTAAAAAGTGAGCACACACTTCAACTAAAATTTAAGTATGTCCTAATATTAGTTAGAAAATTGAAGATAATAAAAGATATTTGACTTCGTATATTTGAAATCCATGTCTTATAACATAATTTTAAAGAAAACGCCTCACTTAAAGCTTACACGAGAAAAAAAAAAAAAGATCAGTTATCTGAAATACATTTCTGAGTAACTTTCAACTATCTTAAACCCATCAATTAATTTTCTTTCGTAGCTTTCGAAATCTCAAGTACAATATTATATAGTTCAAAATTATTTTATTTGAAATATTATGCATGTTAGTTTCTAAAACAGCAATTGAAGGGTTTGGTGCAAGAAGGAGGCAGCTCCACTTTGTGCTGCTATTGAGTTGCACACCCTATCACGTACAAGAGAAAAAGGCTCATGCATTGGTCTGTCTTCTGGTCAGTTGTATTTGATATCCCATAACCTAACACAAGCCTGAATATTGTTTGGTTGCGGTGAAAACTGAATTTTTAAAACGTTTGTTTTTAATTTGCTACATACTGGAAAAAGTGGGGCTGCCTCCTTCTTGCACCAAACCCTTCAATTATGTTTCGGGTCAAAAAGAATCTAAATCTACTAACAATTTATACACACACACACGAAGAAAAAGAAGAAAAGAAAAAAGAAAATCTACAACATTTAGTCGTAGACTTGGCATAAAGATATCTTCTTTTTAACCGTAATAGCAAACCTGTATTGAAACGTGTTTGCATATACTGATATTCAATCTGCAGTTTATATAATATATATGATAACTATTCATTCTGACATTAAAAAGAAGACAAACAAATTGTATATGCCTCCACGAAAAATACTGACTTTCTTTTGATAGAACACAGAACTAATACGAAAACTGCAATCTAAAAGGCTGGCTGAGAGATCACGAAACATATTGATAAAGGTTAAATTTGTTGTTGGAAACATACAGCTTAACTAACCTTGTGTTTTTCTTAGATCCGAAAGTATTACATTATACAGTCATATTGAAACTTGGCTCTTTTTGGACCTTTATCTCACAATAATACATGAATGAGCTTCATAGTTAAAGCCAGGGGCGGATCCAGGACCGACTTCTGGGGGGGGCGGTGGGTTGTCATACTGCTACTTTTAAGGGCTCCAAACTTTGGGATGGGTTTTATTTATATACGTAAAATAAGAAAGTTGCCTCTTCTGGGGGGAAAGTCGCCCCGATCGCCCCCCCCCCCTGGATCCGCCCCTGGTTAAAGCACGTTTTCCTATGCATGTGGTCTCTTTTTTTGTTGTTATCGAAAACAGGTGGCAATTTAATAACAATATGTCCTATCTTCAATTATATTACGTTCTCTTACATTCGTTAAAAACCACAATATGCTCGCTCATTTAAGTATTGGTCAGGAAGGAAATTATCAGAGGTGACTAAAACAATCACTGTCTTATTCTTAGCTACATATACTCCAGGACTCAGCTAAATATTTAACGTAAGAAAGAGAATACAAAAGGTAATTGGCATCAACTTTCCGAACACTGATTGAAACTCGTCCAAAGTTTGATGTGTCTAATTTTCAGTTTGAATTATAAAGTGCTTAATGCTGTTTGGAATAGCACATACAAACAAAACACTAATGAAGTGCATTGAGTTACTGTATGTCAAAGAATTTACTCCCTTCTCGATCATTAATGTATCATTCGTTTATCAGAACACGAAAGAACAAGATTTTTTTTTTTTAATGGAGATTATCATACCGGCTACTTGTCTAATTTTCAAACACTGATGCTCTCCTTTTCTCGTGTTCCTATCTTAATTTTACATATACTGATTAACATTTTTTTATCGCCCAAAAGAGGTTTATATATTTCATTAGTGTTATTGTGGATGTTATACTGAAGATGCCCATGCAAGTATTTTTAATTTAAATTTCGTATGGCTGTACTTAGATCCCTTTATTCTATCTATATACTGAAGAGAAATGTTGATAGAATGGGTAAAATCTTAATGAATACATGACCCATAGTGGTAAAAGCAAATTAGAAAATCATGTTTCATTTTATTTTAAATGGAAACGTTTTATAAGGTCCACACCTAGAAGTGGACACCTTCTGTAGCTCATTTCATTTATCTCAAAGATTTTAAAACGATTTGTACGAAGCGCATGTCAAAAGAAGCCGATATTTTTCTTTACTCAGGGTTAGCAATCTGATGAAGTTGATCTTGCGCAGGAGTATGCCCTATTCTGTGTTTGCCAAAGAAATAGAGTCGTCCGAGCGAGTGGAGTTGCGTACGTGCGAGTAGCAGCAAGGTTAAATGACTGCATTAATACAAAACCTCGCCAAATGTGAAGTGAGATCTGCCATATGATGTCTGAACGCCAAAGGACAGAATGCATCTGACTTGCATCGGAAATCATGTGCTATTTACGAATCGACAATAATGAGTGAAGTGAAAGTCAGGCAACAGTGCAGAGAATTTCGGGAAGGGCGTTCAAATGCTCATGATGATAAGCGTAGCGGATGGCCTAGTGTTCGGACGAACGATCTGATGGAACGCGTTTACGGGAAAGTGTAATCCAATCACAACAACTGAAATCGTTGAAGAGTTTTTCAGAAATGTCTGCGGAAACAGTGTATCGAATTGTGGCTGTTAAGCTGGATTATCACAAACTGTGTCCAGATGGGTGCCAAAAATGTTGACAGACGCTTTCAAAGAGCAAAGAATGACAGCTACACGTGATTTTTTTGTGTGTGTGTCTTCTGGGGAGGATGGGGATAAGGTCTTTTCTCACATAGTGACGGGGATGAAACCTGGATATCGTACGCCACTGAGAGTCGAAACAACAGTCAATGCAATGGCGGCTCTCTGATGCTCCTAAAGCGAAGAAATTAAATCAAACACCATCAATTCACAAAATCATGGGAACCGTGTTTCAAGACTAAAAGGGTGTGATTTTTGTGGAATTCTTGGAAACATTACGAACAATTACAGCAGATATGTGTTGTCAATAATTGAATAATCTGTTACGTGCCATCCAAAATCGGCGGAAAGAAATACTACGCTCTGGAATTCTTCTAATACATGACAACGTTTAGCTAAACACAGGTGCTGGTACTGTAAAGACAATTCAAGGATTTCAATGGGAACTATTTAATCATCTCCCTTTGAGCCTCAGCGATTTCTTTCTTTTTCTTCTTCTGAGAAAGTGGCTTATATCGAAGAGTTTCAACGACATCAAAGTTCTCAAGACATTAGTCCTGGACTGTCTGCACTCTCAGACGGTAGAATTTTACACAGAGAGGGTAAACGGAAGTTTGTGCCATGTTACCAGAAATCTCTGGAGGTTCATAATGACTACGTCGAAAAATAGGGAAAGTATGTGGTTGTGTATCAATCACAATAAATTTCATCTACCATTTTCTATTGTTTTTCTTTTTATTTTAATATCGTGTTTCCTTTTATGTTTCTTTTTTGACATGCGTCTCGTATGTGTTAAATTATTTGAAACTAATGCACGTTAAAAAATCGAAGTTCAAAGTGTTATTGTAACGGCTATCCTTTCGGATTACGCAAGAAAATCATTGATTCTTTTTTATTGAAAACATTATATGTAATTAATGATATGTATATACTGTGAGTATATCTATTGAGTGAACAACACACAGCACACATTTGCGAAAGTATAATCAATATTAAATTTACACATAAATTAAGGTTTTGCTTAAAACATTGATAGAAAGCCTTAATCATATCCCATCCTTCCACAGTTTTGAGCAGTGCTTAGTATTTCAAGTTGCTTAGTGATGCACATGCTCATGCATAGACACAATTTATTTATTTATTTTTTTTTTTTTAATTTTACATAAAGCCAGAGACACAATGCACTTGTCTGAGCAAATCTTGATACGCCATATCACTCTCAAATAGAATGCAACTTGCCGCACAAGCAGGGATTAGGAGATGTCTGTGAATTGTATGGCTAGATGGCGTTGGTGTTTTTGTTGTAGTATAGTTGTCGCCTGGGTGTTAGTCGTCCTGAAGGTTTGTGGTATGAAGAGAAAGAAATTCACGAAATCATATATAGTTATCCATTCACTAATTTATTTATGGTATGCCTATGCAAGCTCTATAAATTATTCAATTTAATTTGTGTTCTAAATTAGATCGTAATATCCTCTATTAAGTTTCCCTTCTCAATTTTAGTGTGAGTTTAGTCATAATTACTTTCCTTAATCGATATCATTTATAAGTAATAAATAGGCCAACATTCTTGAAAGCTATATTCCTATTTATCATCAAGTATTAGTTTTGAAGCAGTAGTTATAAGCAGATATGCACATGAAGCTAACCAAAATTTAACACATTCATTTATTCTAATGATTTAAGCAACATAATAATAATGTGTTTTACAGATCGAAGCATATTGCAGACTTGGTTATATAGTCACGTTTAAAAGTAGGTTTCCTTGGAAAACATTTCTTTTTTTAATGATTCCTAAATTAATGAATGGATTCGAGTAGCTTATTGTAAATTAAAGATAAAATCGGATTTACTTTAAGATAGTTGAAGCTGTACCCTAATTGTTAATCCATATAGAATTCACAAGAAAAAGAAAGAAAAAAGAAAAAGAAAGAAAAAGTAACTGGAAAAGAAATGAAGGGACACCAGTTTTGAACGTGACTTACGTTGACAATTTATTTTACTGATTAAATACTTATATATTTACTGATTATTTCTAATTTTTTATTGCTTAATTAATAGTTTAATTTAGTTAATTAGTTTGATACATTCGACAAATTCATTATATATTTTTTTTTTAACTTGACTATGTAGTCTAATTATTCTTGTTTCGTAGCAATATATCCTATTTTATAAAAATAAGCTCTACGACAGACTAAATAATAGCATGCTTTGCAAATTGATCTTTCAAAGGAAGCTAATCAAATTTTAATTTTAAATACAAAATATTACGCTTATGTATATGCAAGTTTGATGCAAGAGGGATAATTTTGATAGCATTTTTATTCTCAACTAGCATATGTAACGGTGTGACTATTATCAGAAAGTGTCGTTCAATGAAAGAAGAATGTTCAAATAGTGAAAGTACTACTAATGGAGTAAATTCTCAAAACGCACCTTCTTATTCTAGCGTGTTGTGTGTAACGTCTTATTCAAGTATGAACATTTATGAATACTATGAATAGATTCAAAATTTTGAGTTCTGAATTAACATTGCTATACGCTGTTGATTATCAAGTAAATTACTGTATAGGTACTTTTTGGTTTCCAATTTTTCGTATTAAGGGACTTCAAAAAATTAATAAATAATTTGCGGATATCCCTAGAATAAAATGTTAGCTTTTTTGTTCTTCCTTTATATCAAATTGATGAGTTACTTATTACGTTTCGAAATAAGTATTTTGCTCCTTAGAAACAACTGAACTATATACCTGCCAGCATGGTTTAATGATGATTATTAATTAAATAAAAATGAAAACCATGTCTTCTCTTTCACAAGATTTATAACCTCATGTCTTGATAGAATTGCAGCACCTATGGAAGTAAATTTTTGTTCTCTGAAGCATTTTTTGTAAACTTATATACCACACATGCTAATTATGAGCGCAAGTAGTTTTCAGAAGAAAAGTGGGTGTTATTGTTTTATATTTCACTGTACTTAAGAACAAGTACTTTTCAGAGCAAAGTTTTCTTCAGAGTAAAACCATGTTTATTTTCTAACCATATTAACTTCAAGATTTAACACAGATTATTTTCTTCATTTATTTATTAATTTATTTATTTATTATCTAAATAAATTATGACATAATTATGTTTCATCTGACTTAGATATATTTAAATGCAACTTACCTGATAATACGACGTTTAACACCTTTAGATTACAGAACAGCAATTGGCACCTTGTCATCATGAAAAGCTGTGTCATTGACCACAAACAACATATGGACCTGAAAATACGTGTGAACATCTAAAACGTCTACGTAATTACTGCCAGTAAAGCATCCTGTGAACGTAATAACTGAATTTACGGAATGTTAGGAAATTGTAAACTACAGCATCACAGAACCATTGCCATGTTTCACGTTATAAGGGAGAGAGTTTGGAGCATAAACTTCTCTGGATGCTTGCCATACATAGACACGACCTGTTGTTGGAAATAACGTTGAAAGAGGACTCATCGGATCATATTACGCTCTCTCAATCACTGACGGTCTATTTTGAAGCTCTCGGCACATTTTCATTGTGCTAAAGCGTTGTTGGTAGTGTTCAACGATATGAAAATTACAAATCGAATACAACTGTAGTTGCCGCAAGATTTTCCAGATGTTGATTGAGTTTTCCAGTCACTTTTGCTGCATTCATTCTATGGTCTTTGGTAAAATTTCTCTTCAATGTTCGGTAATTCCCGTCACTGAGGCTTCACTTCTGTCCACTATTGCACTTTGCCAATGTTATTTTTCAACGAGCTTTGTAGGTCATCACCACTTTGCACATTGGTACTCACAATACACTTAACACACTGGCAACCTTAGATACACTTGCGTCAACTAATCGCGCACCCGCAATTTGGCCTCTTTGAAACCCAGAGAGAGAGAGAGAGAGAGAGAGAAAGATCTCCAGTTTATCATCATAAACCATCTGCCTACTAAAACACATGCCTCCTTTCTGTGATGTTAATTTATATTTTGATAGGAAAAGTTTAAAATGATGTGAACAAACACATTAAAAGTGGCTGATATATATATATATATATATATATATATATATATATATATATATATATCCCTCTAAGGAGAAAAGAGTCATGTTAATTTATATTTCGGTAGGAAAAGTTTAAAAAACTAATTTCAATTCTAATATTTTACATTCAATAGAAAATGTATATTTTGCTTTCATGGCAATGGAAAGGCTACATTTAGCATAGAAAGGCTACTTTTATGCTAAGTTGGCAACACTACCTCATCTATGGTAACACTGTTTGTGGTTTTCGATACGGCATTTTGTTGTCATTATATCATTCACCTTTTGCTTTGATTACTTTAACGATTTTTAAATATTTACTTAAGACGTATATATTTTCATGATTTTTTTTCTTTCTTTTTTTTGATATTCAAATGTTCAAGCCCCTTTAGGTTCTATCCTTCTGATCCATAGCACCTTAAATTTTGCTCATTTTAATTTCCCATGACGCTCTATCAGATGTGCTATGTGACCATCAGATTTGAGCGACAACTTGGGACCTTCCCTTGTGAGAAGGAAGAGAAGAAAAAGTACTACTCTTGAGGAGCTGGTACCCCCCTCTGGGGGGAAGGGGGGCATGAAACTTTGAGAGAAAGAAGAAGAATCACTGGTTAGTGAGGTAGTTTCTGTTTCAGCTGGTGAGAGTGTCGGTATTTCGTATTACATCTTAGTAGGAGAGGGGAAATAGTGGAGTAAACGGCGGCCCCTTCTGTACCTAGTTTTTTTCTATTTTTTTATTTTATTTATTTATTTTTTTTTTTTTTATTTGTTGTGTTAGCAATCGCTAGATGATTTGCATGAGTAGATATTTGAACATTATTGGGTGGTATGGAACCATTCTACGCATGGAAATTGGGCGCTGGTGTATGAAAATGATATTATACATATAATTAGTGGAGGGATGAAATGGCGGAGAGGAGGTTATATTGGGGATGATATTTCCCTGCTGTATTTCGCTTTGGATTTTTTTTTTTCTTTTTATAAAACACCTTCTTTTTATTAAGTGGCATTTGAATTTCCACTGATGCTCTCCGTAGCCTTTTCTTTAGAATTGTGATTACAGTTAGTGTGAACAGTGGTATTGTTGTGCCAGTAGCAATGCAAGCAAAAAGGCTTTGCCTAAGGGTTGTTCGTTTCAGTGCTACTAGTATCATGATCCTGGTGAGAAACAGCATTGTTTTGCGAGTTCGAAGAAGTGTTGTCTCTGGAGCGAGCACGATTTGTATGCTCGCTTTTCATTTGTCTCTTTTGGAAATATGAGGAGGCGTATCCCGGAACTTGGCTTTACTGAAAGCAACCGTAGGACTTTGACCAAGAAACTCTAAACATAATTTGTCTAATTTGTCAGCTAACGTTTCGTCCATCGTGGACCGTGGCTGAGGCAAGGCAGAGGGGTCGAAGGAGTAATGGTTTTTGCAATCTCCTCTGCTGGACCATTTGAGCTCTTTACTTCATCTCGGCTTCGTTAATTAACTGATCAAAATCTTTAATCGTTTTCTGCGAGAAATCCACTTTGTGCTCTGGGAGTAAACCACTGACTACATCCATTAAAAATTCCTTAAACGCTAGTTCCAGTGTTAATTGCTTACTCAAATACTGTTTTAAGGAGTCAGCGACTTCTTGGGCTTCTGAAATCTTGAACGATATTGATTAATTGCTGATACTTGGAGCACAATTGTCCAAACTTGTTTAAGAAAGGCCGTTCTTAAATCAATTCATGAGAGGAACGAATGCGTTCGCGGGACTTATACCAATACAAAGATAAGTCTGTTAAACCCAATGGGAAAAGTCCCGATTTTCGACAATCAGACCAGTTAGAAATAAGGGTCAATTTTTCAAAGTTTGTAAAGAACCTATTCGCGTTCTCGTGGGGTAAACCAAAATAAATCTCAAGAGAAGTAGGCAAAGTCGAGAAAGTTGGGAGAAGAGGGATTGTTCCATGTTTACAGGTGGTTTTTAGGAAGCATAACAAGAAGAACAAGCTATAAAACTAAGTATGTAGGTCACGAGATTACTGCAAGAAAAGTAAACAGCAAAAACTCAATATAATTTGAGCGCGACCGAGTGGAAACATACATAAACCAGAAAAAAATATACATATACAGATATATAAAGAAAAAAAGTAGAGGTTCGACATTAAACGCAGAAACAAATCTATTACGTAAATATGAATAGAATTTGTAGTCAGGAGCTATGAAGACCGCCTCATTTTTTACTTTTAATATCTTCCAAATAAGTTAAATTCTAAATATAACTTTTCCAAAATTATGCTAATTCAAAGAAAATAATGGGAGGAACTCAGTAGTGATAGTGGGAGAATGTTATGAGCAAGTGAAAACTAAAACAATATGTTAATACAAAAATTCCCATAATGCATATATAATATAAAATAACAAATTGCAAATGAATGAATAAAAATGAAATAAGATAAATATCCTACACCAAGATGATCTTTTATTCCAGATATCTGAAAAGTACAATTACAAATTACATACTTTGTCAATCATGAATGAAATCTCAATATATAACATGTTAAGGTGGCCACTGTCAGGGAGACTCTGTAACTGTAACTAATGTTGTCCCTGCAACCCAATGCTGTACACTTATGGGTAGAAAATGTGTCTTACTACTTACAATGATCCTTTCATTTTCCATAGTCTGCTTTTACACACAAATTCAGAATAAACAAAAATATTTTAATCCAATATCCAGCTGTAGTGTACTAGATATGTGCTCCAAACCCTCGTGAGCAGCAATATGAATAAGGTCCAAGAATGAGATAATCCGTTAAAAAAATTCTGAACTTTTATGCTGTTCACCTAGCTGTATTAACATGAATTTCTTTTTATGCTGATCACGTTGGCTTGAATCTAAGACAGGACATCCGCCTTTCTATGCTAAATGTAGCCTTTCCATTGCTATGAAGGCAAAATATGCATTGTCTATTGAATATAAAGTATTAGAATTGAAATTAAAGTTTTTTTTTTTTTTTTTTTTTTTTTCGCCAAAATATAAAGTAACATCACGCTTCTACTCTATCTGACATATTGTAAACGATCTTCTAACACACAATCAAAAATGAACAGGTTCTGCGCTTTCATCCTCAGTGTTACCATCTCATCATACATACTACAAACTACAGGTGTTTCTATTATTTTAATGACCATCTATGTATATATGTGTATGTGTGAGTGTAAGTTTCGCAATATTTTAATCAATTGTTTTATGCGTGAAATTATAACATAAGCTGCCAGTTCTCGAAGCAGAGGTAATTGTGCTGCGCCATCTGAAGCCATTTCTTCCATTTCATACGAATACTAATTCTTGTCCACTAGGAAGGTTCTTGCACCTCATATGTCCTGCTGGTTGTTGAAATATTGCGAGCGCAGGAATAAGCCATGGATTGGAATAAATAATAATCGAGAAAGTTAGGTTTGGACCATATGCCGGTTGTGGCACTAATTCCAATGAATCAAATTTCTGAAGTTTATTCTTTGTCGTTCGATAGTTATGAGCTTTTGTATTGTATTGTTGCAGAAGAGCTGACTTTCTGTTCACTTATATAGGTTATATTTGACACATAATGCCATATATTTGCGCCAGATGTTCATAGTACAGGTGAGCGCAGGTGGTTTGATAAAACGTGTACTGAATTCTTCTTTCATAAATACACCTGACGCAGAGCACAACCTTGTGTACAAACCACCGTGTCTGTCGCCAGGTTCTAACCTTTTGTTTAATCAGCGCTTGTATACTTAATTACTTTTTTATCCACTTTTCGTCTCACCCTTCAGAAAACGCAGATTCTGCAGGTTTCTCAGGAGTTTCTTACACACATCCTTCGCCTCTGTTCTTGAACTAGGATCCAGGAATTGTTCCAGAAAATTTTGTTTTGGAGAGCAAAATCAAAATGTGAGGGTCTATACTGAGACATACATTTTAAAGGATATACTTTGTACAACAGTAATACGTAATCGTAATTTAGCTTCTCTTAGTTCCGGTGGCAATAGGAAAGCCCCCGAAAGTTTGTCTGGAATAAAACGCTGCTAAGATCAATTCATCAGGCACAATTCGCGATCTCTTTATGTCTTCGCCGAGGTCATGACGGTAACAAATAACTGAACTGCAATATACTAAGCTCTCTTAATTACCACCAACTGTTAACCATTGGATTTGCCTCTATGGCCGGGTGCACAACCTCGAAAAACATAATTTCTGGCTTACTTGACCTTGAAAATTTGAGCGATTTTTTATTTTTTGAATGAGCTGGTTGTTTTCCTGTGATCAACAGCTTCGGAGCTTCTTGTCGCAGGTTGCTCCTGTGACGTTATGACATACTTCGAAGTTCAAAAACAAAAGTTTCCTAATTACACTTCTTTATAATTTCATCTTTCCTACTACCAAATCACACACGGAACTCACAACTGAATATTTCAAGTGAAAAACTGCCACTATCTATACAGTGCTAGTAAACACACGTGTACATTCGACGATTTATACTACTTCGGTCACGTGACATACCCGCAACAAACGATGAGTGTATGTCATATTGCGAAACTTGACTCATCCTTCTATATACAAATGTATGCATATATATATATACTTACCAGAAAATAATATACACGCTGTCATGCAACACAAAAGAAAATGAAACGTAAGTTCTTCGCATAATATGTCATTAGACGAGGAACTAAGAAATAGGAAAGAAGTACAAATTATAAAACAGAAAAACAACTGAGAAATGTTTGGTTGGGCGCCATAGTTTATTTGTAGATTGTAGGCTGGCTAGGTCACTGCTATATTTTAAAAGTTATCCCAAATGAATTGACCTAATTGTCACAACGTCATAGGCAACTAAAATCAATTAAAAACTTCACGAGAACTTAGTGGACGCTTTACATTTACTGTCCTGTTCAATTATTTATATTCTCTCCCTTTTTCTTCTTCCGTATTTGATGAAGTATTTAGCGAATAGATTTATTTCATTTCCTTTGCTGTCCTATGATAGTAGGCCACTTCGAGATTTTTCGTATGCTGTGTTTGTATATTATTATTATTATTATTATTATTATTATTTATTTATTTATTTTAGTTGGCCTCAACACTTTAAAAGTTTGATGGATTTTCAGCGTCCTGTGACGTTTTCCTCCGTGCTGCTTACTCTCACATTATATATATATATATATAATATACTATCAAAATGGCGTCAGGTCAGGTAATAAGAAAGCGTAAAATAGGATTTGATGAATTTAAATCGCTAATAAACATGAAAAGTTGCAATTAAATATTCATAGTTAAAACATTTTAGACATTTAACATCTACTTGAATTTGCACGTTGAAAGGGATATTCCGAAAGCCAATACCTGATGCGCAGTGTCTATTTAAGAAGGTTTTTTTTTTTTTTTTTCCAAGGGAATTAATGAACAAGAATGTTTGAGTATCTGAATATGTCACCAATATTCCTAATGTTTGAATTAAAGCTTTAATATACTGTTCATTTTTGATAAGACAATATCTACACACATTCTTACATCTGTTACAATTTTACATAACAGTTTCAGAACCAACAGTTTGTTTGACGACACTCCACTTCGTGGCAGTCAAGATTGCCAGATCTTAGACCTGAGATTGCAGACTGTGGAGTAACTTTACAACAAAAGTGTATGGTTATAAACCTGCCAATTTGGACGTTTTTAAAGCAAAAATCCGAAACTTAATTGCTATATTGTTATATGAAGTCCTTACTAATGCAATTTAAGGTTCACGAAAACCTGCGTGAATGTTTAAATTTTAATAGAGCCGTTCTGAAGCTGTGGAGGTGAACACCATCGCATGGATACAAGTTGAATATAAGAACCTATGTTATATTTCAGGATTAGGATTAGGAGTTAGATATTTGAGTTTTCGACATCCATGGCTATGTTAGCCTGTCACGTATGAGGGATGACGTCCCTCGTTGAAACGTTGCTCGGGGAATTGGGGAGGAAGAAAGGAATGGGAAAGGAAAACAGCGACCTGAGACACTATCTGAGGTACCATCCCTTGATTTGCCTCGTGTGAATGACGATGACGAAAACCCAAGAAAACCTCACTCAGGATGGCTGGCTTGAAAAAGCTTTTAGACTTTTTCGACCGAGTATCCCCACCAAAAATCTTAACTTTACCGCTTGTACCAAAGGGGAAAACATCAATGATTATGCTACACAGGGCCACTGCTATATTTTAAAAGTTATCCCAAATGAATTGACCTAATTGTCACAACGTCATAGGCAACTAAAATCAATTAAAAACTTCACGAGAACTTAGTGCATGGAGATAAAGGATATGTAATAAAATACTGCTTCTGTTTGGTAGCATGTTAAAGAAAGATATACAGAATTCGATTGCATAAACACATGTAAGTACATGATACGGGAAATTAAATCCATATACTATACATGAGGAAAACATTCCCACACGTATATGATTAAATAAAGGAAACCGAACTTTCAAAACGTACCTAAAAGTATCCTTAACAATTAATAATATTGTACTCGATTATATTACCTCCACATTTTGTTCTAAAATGTTCGAAGTTATAGGCTTTAGTCTCAAGATCTTATTTAGAAGATAATTATATGAAGAATAATCATCGATGATAATTAATTGTAAGTATCAAATACATCAAAAACTTTGGCAATGTTGAGAAGTGCCTGTTTTAAAGACGTCTAATTCAAAATTTTGAACTTCAAAAATTTTTTCTTCATAATTTCTTTCTCTAATCGTCATAAGAGGTTATTTTTTCTCTCCACTTAAAAGACTAACTACTTCTAGAACTTTATTGCTAGTATTATCATGAGTTTAATCTTCACAAACATTTAAAATCTGTTTTGTTGAAGGTGCAAGCTGTAAAATAAGAGGTTAGATTTTACTTTCGTTAATAGAAATTTCCGCACACAAAGTGATTGTTATAATTACAGATTTTTTTAGGAATACCAGAATATGATGTTAGTATCGTAATATAAAAATAGAACAAATTATTTCCACGTTTTTTTTTTTTTTTTTTTTAACATACGGCTCGATGAATATCTGTATGGATCTATCAAATCAAAAGTGCTGAAATTAGGGGCATTGTTTCATCACATAAGTGAAAAATAATTCCTTACTTCATCTGCACTATTTCATGGTTTTATGTTTGCTTTTCCTTTTCACATTACATTGCATATACAAATAACCCATTCCTCTATTTAATTTTTGCTTTCTGCACACGCATATATTTAATCTGCCACCCTTAATATATCAAAATAATGTACTGCCTTTAGTCTTGTAGTTTTAAAAATTATGTTGAGTTAATATATTGGCATTTTGGAAACATGAGCTAGTAATATATTATTATGCGTCCTAATTTCTTTATATAATTCCAAATTTATGTTTTTTTTATACTAATGGTTCGTTGTTGTAGTACTAAATATTTAGTTTCCACAGCTTTATAGGTTAAGTTGGTAAGATTTATGATTATTGCCAAAATCAAGAGAATATATCACTTGTATATTTTATGACTTTTAATCATATTCTGCAGTTCCACCTCGCTGGGTACACGAGCCGAGGGATTATAACGTTACAAGAGGAAACACTGTAATTTTGCCATGTCAAGCAGAAGGATTTCCAACCCCTTCAATCGTTTGGAGAAAAGCCACTGGTGAGAATTTGATAATCATGATGTGTCAAAGTACAGACTTTTTGGCTAATTATAGATACTGTGTGGTATTAGTGAAACACTTTAAAGTTTACTTCTTTTCATTAACTCTACTTTCTGGTAAGCCTTAAGTTATGTAGGTAAAGCAAATACTTAGTAAAGTCTCACGTCTCTAAACATACAAGTTGTTCTGATGCTGCTCAATATACAGTATTTAACTTTCATTGTTTATGTAGATATTATTTGGTTTCATTCTAATCAAATCATTACAGCAAAAATGTCCATATTCTGAGGAGTACCAACACTTCCATTGAGAGATATTTCAAAAACAAAGTTCGAAGGTTCAACGATTATTTTAACCTGAAGCTGAGAGCAATCTGATGGTAGTCATAGTTGTTTCGATTCGCGTGGTCCCCGATTATATTCTTAGAAAGGGAAAAGCTAATAATATGACTCCAAACTGAGATTATTGAAGCCTGACCATTTAAAACTGTAATTCAGTTATCATAACATATATTGTAACAATACTAAAGAAAAAAAAAGGAAAGAACGTACTAAACAAAAGCATGAAAGGTTTATAAATTTTAGAAACATCAACCAATGGTCAGCACCATGGGCGGTGATTAAGGGGAGCAAGAGGGGGCAGTTGCCTCCCCACTTTTTTGAAGGGACGCCCTAATTTATATAATTTCATTTGGAAATGTAAACAGGGTGTCCATACAATTTGGAGAAAAGATCTCTGACTTTTCCCTGACTTTCCATGACGAAAGTTCCAGATTTCCCTGACCCCTGAATAACTTTAAAATATAGAAAAAAGGAAGAAAAGCCATCCTCCACACTCCCCATAGTTGGCTTTGTTTTCTTCCGCTTCTGTTTCTTTCTTTTTCAATTTTCTTTCCAAAGGAATGTGAATTTACAAACATATGCATTAGGCCAATATTGATTAGTCCTACATATTACACAAAATGTAAACTTACAAACGAAAGTGTGCAGTATACAAAGTACTTAAGATATGAAAAAAATACACATTATATGCTTACACATTATAATACCAATTACACAGCTTATAATATTGCCTATAGTAATAAACAGTTCATACATGATTCTACTGATTATTAAAAAAATACACACACACACACACATTATGTAACACATACTTTTGCTGGTGCAGTTGTTAAATGCAACACATTTAGAAATTTGTTTTCACCCTTTCTCGCATAGTTTTCTTCTCATTCATCTGAATATCCTTCTTGTTGCCTCCGCAGTTTAATTTTCTTCTCTTCTTCCTCCAGCTCCTTTAGTTGTTGCTGAATCTTCCGTTTCTCTCTCCTCTTCTCGTCCCCAGCATTTATTTCTCTTTTCTCTTCCAAATACACCTGATATTGTCTCATTGAACTTCTCACTGAATTTATCATACCTCTTGTAATTATTAATCCTGATGATCCACATATTCTCCTCACAGAATCATATATGATCCGTTGAGCCACCAGAGATTCTTCTTGTAAATTGTCAACAATGAGAATTTTATTTATTGTGAAACCACTTTCAAAAAATGCATTTCCGTGAAAGAAGATAAAACACAATTTCATAACTGACCATAAGTCAACGAAGTTCTTCCCATTTCCTAAGACTAAGTAAAAAACTCATCAAGTCCAATACCATCTCTATCATTGGCTATGCATTCATTCGAGTGTTCTTTAAATTCTTCAGTCTGAGCTTTCACTGTGAGCTGGAGATAATATTTCTTCGCGTTCTCAGCCACTTGTCCAGATATCCTCTTGGCACCATACAATTCTTCTAGAACAGCGTCTACTCTTTTGAGCAAATATGCCAGGATGTAGTTAGATATGTGTTTTTCCCAGAAAATTAGTTTCAACAGCTATATCAGAGAACACTGCCTCCCTCATTATCATCATTGAGAACACTGCATTTTGCATCCAGTAACAGTAAAGAAATCAACCCTATTTCATAAATTCAGTAATTGAACAATGAACCTAAATCGATTTTTCCCTGACTTTCCCTGACCAATCTGCCATTTCCCTGAGTTCACCTGATACATTTTTACTTCCCTGACCTTTCCCTGACTTTCACTTGTTTTCCAGAATGTGGACACCCTGGTACAGGTTTTGTATGTATTACTGTTTCATAGGAGAAAAATGCTGTCATATGATATTTGCCGTTGCGTGAGTACGTGTTGGATATTTGTCTTCCCGTGGAGTTAAGAAAGCTACAGGAATTGCGTTTTAATTGCAATTCAAAGCAATTAATATTTCAATTGCATTTTTCCTTAGATGTCATAGCATATGCTTGCACTACTTACTGTATTTCATTTTCTAAGAGTAAAAACATTCATTTAATGGCATGTGTGGAATTAAAAGTATAAGTTGTTCATTAATTCCCAGTTTCAATATAACTTCTGCAAAACAAGTGTCATTACTCATTACTATGATCAATATTATCCCTTCTATTTATTTGTTTTGCAAATTTATTAAATAATCTGATCACACAATTTTCCAGACAGAATTTTAAGATGTTCATGAGCAAGAACTCAAATCTTTTCTTACACTTTCGTTGTTTAAGAGTATAAAGGGCTAGGTACCTACCTGTATTGCTCTTACGAATTTACTTAATAAAATAGAAATACGATATACGGCATTTTAAGTGAAAAAAGATAGTATCCTATTAGTTATGCAATCTTTCATCAAACATTGTTAGAAACAACCAAGAAATCTAACATTGATATACAATTGTTAAGATCATGTCTTGACCCCCACTTTTAACGTCCAACCGCCGCCACTAGTCAGCACTAACAGATTCACTCTATCTATCTACAACTAAATATTTTAATCCTCAGAAAAGTAATATGTTGTATTAAAGTTAGCGAGATGAAATATATTAAGATAGTCAATGAACCCATTTTTTCTAAAAAAAAAAAAAAAAAAATGTCCGTCAACCGTAGAGAAAGACGAGATGAATCACTTTATCTCATATCGCCTTTAGTGGCAAACGATGCATCTGAAGACAAACTGAAAACAAAAATCATATGTAGCCTTGAATTTAAACAATAATTATAAATTTTGTAAAAGATCAAGTTAAATTGTAACTCACGATATGTTAATCTACTTAATATAGAATATACTATATACATTTGATAATCTTCTCCCCAAGGTTCTCTAGTCAACTAATCACACTTCCCGACCTTGTAATTCACGGAAAGACATGTATGGACTTCAGCAGCAACTGAGATAGTTTCTCAGGCCAGGTCGCACCGAAACTGCTTTTTTTCTACAGTATTTGTCGTATCCCTTCATTTCGATTTTTTGGTTTTAGTTTTCTTACATTTTTTTCACATATTCTCGTTTGATGACTGTTTTTGAGAAGTCTGGTTAACCAAAATTTTGTATGTTTGTTTACCATGTCTGTCCATCCACCCGTGAGACAAAAATCTCATCAATTATTTCATGAATCATCACTAAATTTGGTGAGAATGTACAGAATCAGAACTAAGGAAGCGAATTCGTTTCTGGACCCGACACTCAAAACGGAAGTGATACAAATTAACCATTTCCAGCTTTAACATTGATCGCTGTAGAACAAAAACTGTTATAAATGAAGAGGCACGGTTTCCTGCAATCGACTAAGTGTTCCAAGAATGCATGATGTTTCAACTTTTAAGTACCTACTAAAACCGAAAGTGGTTGAAATCCACTAAAACTTCAGGATTCAGTAGAGATCTACATAGAGCGAAAACGTTAGCGGATGGAAGGAAGCAGTTTTATGGAATCAGTTTAGCGTTCTAAGAATAGGTATCGTTTTTTCTCTTAACACTCTATTCAAACCGGAAGTGGCATAAATCAACCACTTCTAGTTTTAACATTGATTTCCATAAAATGAAAACCGTAACGATTTCTGTAATCAATTAAGTGTCCCAAGGAAATAATCCATTTCCATTCTAATATCTCTACTAAAATCGGAAGTGCTAAAAGTCAACCATTTCTGGTTTTAACATTGGATCCTATAGAGTAAAAACAGTAATATATAGAGAATAGCAGTTTCCTGCATTCGATTAAACGTCCCAAGAGAGCATTTCATTTCCATCCTCAAGTTTCAATATTCGATTAGACTTCCAGTTTCAATATTGATATACACAGAGCAAAAACGATAAAAGTCCGGTTTTAACGTTTATTATCGTGGTGTAAAAATTGTACCAGATAGCGAGAAACGGTTTTTTGCAATCGATTAAGCGTCCCAAGGATATATTCTGTCTCTACTCTGGTCTCTCTATTAAAACTAGAAGTAGCAGAAATCAGCCATATCCGGTTTTAACGTTGATCGTTATAAAGTGAAAACTGTAACATACAGCGAGAAACGGTTTCCTTTAACCGATTAAGCGTCCCAAGGATATAGTCCATGTTTACTCTAACACATCTATTAAAACCGAAATTGTTAGAAATTAACCACGTTTGGTCTTAAAGTTGAACGTTATAAAGGGGCAATATAGAGCGAGAGGCTCTTTTCTGCGATTAAGCGTCCCAAGAATATATTGCACTTCCACCCTAATATCTCTACTAAAGCCGAAAGTGGTATAGCTCTACTACTACTTCTTCTTTTAATAATAATTGATAAAATATCAGGCAATGAAAAACCAAACTCCTCCAGATGGTAAACACGCGACACTGCTACTTGCTCGTATTACTAACTTGCTTATAACATGGTGATTAATATGGCTAAAAATCGAATAAATAGGTTATTTGTTTTCTTCTATCTTTTAAGGTCCTTTCATATGCTTACTAACGTTTGATTTTCAATAATTTTGAAAGCTGCTTGTGCTTTTCTTATCATCCATGTCTCAAAAGTTAGCGCCGGTGTCAATGAATTCACATTTATATTCGGGCACGCCCTTTTCTAATACTGAATTAATAATGAGTCACTCTTCTAAAATACCTGGCCAGCTGTACCAGCTCTTGAGAAAGCTCACGAGAAACATGAAACTGTAAACTACGAACACATATGTATGTACAGGGCTTTTCAAAAAGAATGAACCGATTATGAAACCTTATTTCGTAGTCCTTATGCACCTTCGCGAAGCGAGCTAGTACATTTAAATGAGTGGGTTTCTAGGATGTGAGCTGATCTTGAGTTTTGTGTCCCTTTCAGCAGCGATGCTATATGAGACACTGACCTATAGCTTAACTCAGGATCCGAACCACATGACCTTCCGCTGGGAATCGAACCCGTGCCTTTCACGCAAAAGCTCATACGCTTAGCCACGAGGAAACTCTTCTAGGATTTGAAAAATAATCACTAGAGTGTTCTGAAAGCATTGTTTTCCCTCAATGTATAATTTCTTATTTACGTTTTGAATGGCTACACCTGAACAAAAAATGGTCTGCGTTCTTGATTTTACGAAAACCGTTTCAGTTTCTACGTGCAGCTTGCTTTTCAAAGCGAGATTCAACAGCACTCCGCCCTCTTCAAATAATATTTTACCTTGGTTTCGACAGTTTAGAGATAGTAGACGGATCACAAAGCGAATAAGTTATTGTGTTGTAATGTGCTGTATCGCATTTGGGAGAAATTCTCATATAGCCTTAATGCTATCTGCGCTACAAGTAGTTGTCACATTGAGCACTTCTAGAACATGAAGTAAAACTTGATTATAGGTGAAATACTTGTGACTTGGTTGGGAGTTTGAAATAATTTACTTTGAATAATCTTATGTATATATTGTCATCAACATAATGGAAATATGTGCAAAAGATTAAACCTACCTGTTTAATAAGCATGAGACCACCATTATCCCCTCGAATAGCTCTCATTGGTTGTGGCCATGGCCTACAAGTTATGAATGGTTTCCAGCAGAATATTGTACCATTCCTTATGTGGTACAGCAAGGATGAAGAAGAATACCTGATCTAGAGCCTAAGCTTCAGAACTAACCACAGATGTTCAAGTAATGTTGAGGTCTGTGAATTGGGTAAGCAAGGAAATATGTGTTTATCGCGATGTTTATGAAGCCAGCCTCAACAGCTCCAGTAAATTGGCACATTATCATCGTGAAATATTATGTAATTGACCGCAAACAACATCTGGACCATAGAATACGCCAAGTCATCTACAATGTTCACAAAATCACTGGCAGTAATCACAGGATTTAAGGAATGCCACGAAATTGAGGCCCACAGCATCACATAGATGCTGCTATATTTCACAATAGCATAAGTAGTTTTACAGTAGCAATAGTTCGTAGCATAAAATTTTTTGGGAGTCCACCATACACAATCATGGCCTGTTGTTGAAAGTAAGCTAAAAGAGGACTCATCGGACTATATTACATGTTTCCAATCGTCAGTGATCCAGTTTACATACTCAAGGAACCTAAAGAGATGTTTGTATTAGCGATTTAGAAATTATAGCCCAACCGCTAATGTTCTGGTTATGCAACTCCCGTCTGATATCACAATATACTGTTCCTGGTGAAGGCTGAGTTCCACATTCACTCTACAGTCTGAAATTGATCTTCAATACTCAGCGAACTCTCTCATACAAGCTTCACTTCTATCCACTATTACTCTTCGCCAATGCCGTTTAGCCGTGAGTTCTATAAGCTGTCATCACTATTCCTCGCAACACATCTAGCATACTGACTACCTTAGACACATATGTGCAAACTAAATTTACGCCTACAAATTTGCCCTTTTTTAACTCAGAGGAGTCTTACATTTTGCATTATAAGAGTCTGCATGCTTCAACACACACCTCCATCCTACGTTGCCCGATGTACTATATATCATCACTTAGTACCAACTAACAACGTCCACGCGCTGAATACTCATTCTGTTACTACTTTGCACAACTTACGTGTTGCAATCTACGGATATTTCCATTATCTTGACAAGCATCTGTTTATATTTATATATATAAGGTTGTTCTGGTTAGAAACCACACTCTGTGACATGACCAACGGATGATCGAGATCACAAGTACGTCACAAACTTCATAAATGTTCAGAAAACAGGCTGAACTTCATAGACTATCAGGAGGTAGTGTGTTATTTAATAGCGTCATGTGAAAATGCACATGAAATAAAAACAGTTACGTATGAGTTTACTTTAAGATTTCAAACTTGGTCATTATGCACATCTAGCCACGAAATCATCAAAAATGTTTGGTCCAGGAGTGGCTAATGAACGCACCACACACTGTTGGGTTGTGAAATTTCGGTAACGCAACATTGAAAAATAACACTAAGAAAATAGTGGGTAAGAAATATTTATTTCTGGTTAGCTACAACTTTCCTTTAAATACATGAGAAACACTTCATGGATTTCAGGAATTATTTTGCCAATAATAACTCTGTCCTTGCTGAAGTCCATAAGGGTTCAATGTGATGGATCATACGTTGTTACGGTGAAGAGGAATATCAGAACTACAGTAAAGATGCATATAAGAGGTGCCAATGAACAAGATTCTCCGACTTTAAGCTTATCGAAATATCTAGGAATGTTCATAGAACTGAGGAAGTCAAAATCATTCTAGGAAGCTATATCACAATTTCTAAGAAATGTTTCTAAGTCCCATTATATTAGGACAAAAGATCCAACAGCAAAATAAGAAAATAAATGAAGGCAACGTTGATAAGAAGAGATGTGCCACTAGTACCTTTACTTAAAAATGTAGGTGTCATTGACATTTATTCTAAGTGGTATTTATTTTTCTATCTTCACTCATGGAAGAAAAATTTCCAAGCTCAAAACTTAAAAAAAAAAAAAAAAAAAAAAAAAAAAATCTCAAGACCTGGCAACAGACAGAATACCTAGTAGTAATGTATGCTCAAAAATACTATATAAGAGGAATTTATTCTTTGCGTTTAGGAGTGCAACATTTATTCGATGTAATTTCAAATATTGTTCCGTTATAGTATGCAAACTGTCCTCAAAAAAGTGTAATAGGAAAATGTTAGAAGGAGCATTGAGTGAGACTGTGCCTATGTAATTTGATATATCATCTAAAGAATAATGCAAGAGCCAACTTTTGAAGGAAAACGATTTTCATGTGGAACATTGCTTTTGAAATGGTAAACATTTAATAGTTAGTATTATCTGACTGCAAGAATTCATAATTCAATGGCGGTCATTTAATAAACGTGCCCCACACGAAGGAGGTTTTCTTACAAAAGTTGTTTGTTTCTCAATGATCTTTCCCATGATCTAAAAATTTACATAACTTGGTACTTACAATTTTCTGGTGTTCTTCCCCCCCCCCCCCTCTTACGGTGTCCCATGTGGGGCAGCAAGAGCATTCCATTCAATGCGATTTCTAACATTTTCCTTTCTCATTTTTTATTTCACAATTTTATCTCTAATTGTTTGTGATTTATAGGCACTGGACGTACTATCTGAATCACCCGCATATTTTGTTATTGTTTATATTTGCATGTTTTCTGTGGATTTTTTGAAAACAAGCTTAGCTGGTCAACTACTTTACAAAAGTAACTAATTATTCAGTTTAGTGCTAGAAACTAATATAAATTGTGAATTCATCGACTCCACCAATCAACTTTCCAAGTGTGACTGATGACAAAAGCAGAAGCAGCTATCGAAATCATTCCAAGTCAAATATTGGTAGTCATGTGAAAAATAAGTAACACTTTTATTTTTCTTGTAAAAAAATATCAAACATAAAAATGAAAGAAAAAACTTACAAAACGTAAACGTTTTCATATGATGGTACTACTCACCTATAGATTCCATACACTTTGTTGGTAGTGCAACAAGCAGAGACTGCTGATATTAAAGGGTAGAGAAACATTCAAATGAGATGTCACTACCATTTGTCACGAAGACATGTTGTAAGAAATCATCGAACAAAATTGACTTTTATCCTATTTCCCAACTGGATTAGTCTGCTGTACATATGCAGATAAGCGAGACTTCTTAGATTTGCAATCAGACAGCACACTCGCATCCCCTTATATAAGGCATTCATAAATTATGTGATATTAAGTGAAGCAATGTTTCTCGCAGACATTCAAATCCCACTGAGAATAATCACTCCGACTTACCGTCACTATCTCCTTTGGGAGGCTGGTGCTTTCCATAATTTGCTACTTAAAATTGCTACATATTGTCAAACAAAATAGATCATCTTGTGAAATTTAAATGATGATGATAATAAATTTTTATTCAAGAAAGCAGTTGATATAAAACACTTTTTTTTTTTTTTTTTAGGAAACGGAAAAATTTATTTTAGTTCATTTTTCAACAGCATCACAATTTAAAACTATATATAGGGTTAGCATAAATGATTTATCGAGTTAAAATAAATTAAATCTTTTAGATTTAAGTCCCAAGGTTATGCCGTGTAGGCTAAAGGAGACGGTGATGATGAAAATTAAAATTAGTGGAATAGTGAAATGAACAGAGTGGGAGGAAACGGGAGAGTGTCGAGAAAACCCACGTGCACGGTATTCATCGGATTACAAAACAGTGTCTGTGGAGGTCTTAAAATCTCACGCCATATGATTTCTTCCTGTGAGGGTATGTAAAGGGCACAGTTTATCGATCTCCAATTTCAACAACACTGCAGAAACTGAATTATTGCATCACTGTTACTGTGACGGGTACATGCTATTGAACGTATGGATCGAACTGGGTTACTGTTTAGAAGCTTGCCGTATGATCAACATCACACAAATTAAATACATGTGGTATGTACCTGAAACTTGGTAAGTGTATCTTTCAGTGTTTCATTCTTCTTATAGACCTCACTGTTCTAAATGCACAGTGTTTTGTAACCCGATGAATCATTTGAGCTAACCCTGCATTTTCAATAGGACATAATTTATTTTGTGAAACCTCGTTATTTTACTATATGTAGCTTGTAACATAAAAATAATAATTAAAAAAATGTAATCTCTGAATGTGAATTTTCAATTTCCAGTTCTTATATCAACCTTTCATTGTTTGTTTCTACTTTTAGCACATTTATATAAAATATATGATTCACAATTGGACAAGTCAATGTTACGGTTGTGTAAGTTATTCAGTTGTGCAGATAGAAAGGCTTAGACATAGAAATAATTTCTAGACAAGTCAATCTGTTAACAGAAAACGTAAGCCGGAGTTCATTCAACTGCCAATAGCCCTTTTAGGATTTATGGTAACTTTTGTTACCATGGAGTAGTGTTGTTTATGACCGCTTATTTAGGTTATATAACAGGTATTTAAGCCGATTTGTTTTATTGGTCAAGCCATGCATGGACCAAAGAACATCTCAGACGTGATTTGAACCGGATAGTCAACTTGGTGGCGTCAAGGCGGGGTGGAGGAGCGTGACTTTTTCTTTTTTTCTTAAGGCAAATTTCAAAAATTTTTCACGCCCGTAGTTTTCAAGATATCAGATTGAAATTTACAGATTGTGTTACTTTTGAGTATTTCTTAATTTTTTTGAGGTCCCTACGTGAACCTGGGCCCGGGCCCTAGGGCACAACTATTCCGAGGGGGTGATTTTTTTCAGAAAAATTTCCGGTTTTTCCCAAATATCCAGATTCAGGTGTACGATACAACATGTGAATGGTACCGTTGAAAAGGGCTCGTTATACTAAAGAAAATGTCGTTTGAACTAAGACTCTATTCCAAATAGTAATGACGCAGTGAATTTTTATAATATATATATATATGGCTCACCTTCAGATTTTCAATTTTTTTTCCGCCCTTCGTTTTCAAGGTACAAGATTGAAAGTTTGTACACGCATTATGTATATTACTACGTTTTTTTTTTTTTTTTTTTTTTTTTTTTGAGATTTTCAGTTCCCTGGCGCGGGCCAGAGGGTCGAAAATTTCTGGGAGTGATTTTTTAGAAAAAAAAATCAGTTTTTTTCCGAATTTTTTGGTTGAGGTCTATGATACGGGCATGATATATATACAAAAAATGGGTCACTTTCAGCAGTGGTGCCCCCCCCTTATGTCCATGACGCACCCCCCTCCCAATTGTCTATCCATAGGTGTTCTTCCATGAAAAAAATCTTTTTGATTAATTTTTACACCCCCTCAAACATATTTATATAGATTTTACCCCCCCCCCCAAATATTTCAATGACGCAGTTTGCATCATAGCCCCTCCTTGTTGGCACCCCTGCTTTCAGACATCCAAAAATTTCTCCCGCCCTTAGTTTTGAAGGTACAAGATTGTAATTTTCACACGCGTTGTGTGCATATCTACGTATATTTTTAAAAAATCCAAATCCCTACATGAACCCAGGCCCGGGCCAGAGAGGCAAAAATATTTTTATTTTCATTTATTTATTTATTTATTTATTTATTCATTTATTTATTTCAAAAACCTCCATGTTTTCTCTGATTTTCCCGTTTATGGTGTATAATATGCACAAGCAAGTGAAACCGTTGGAAAGAATGCTTTATTCTGAAAAAGAAAAGAAAAGAAAAACGAGATATAAACCATGATCCTATGATAAATAGTAAGGAAGCAGTAGCTGTTTGACTGAAATCTAAAATTTATCTCAAAAAGTGGAAATTCTGAAAGAGATAGATGGAAGTTCAAGTTCTAGTGATAAAGGAAGCAGCTGTTTTCTTCCGAATTTATTACAGCACCTTCTGTGCTAATTACTGGAAAGCAAAGAAAATGTAACTTTAACACGTCCAATTGTTTTTCAACCTGTGCTTTACACATTCATTTTCTTATCTTTCTTTTTTCCTTTTTTTTTTTTTGTTTTGTTTCTACTCCCAAATATTGCTAAAATTAAGGTGACCTGAAACTAGATGTGAGATATTTGGAAGGATTGAGTAGCTTCATAGTGAGGGTTCTTAGAGCGAGCACAGGAGTTTCTTCCCAGACTATTAACCAATTAACATTTGAAAACCATGAATGTATGTTTATTACATACATGACCATCAAAATTTTTAAACATAACCCCAAGAATAGAATATACTGTACATTTGGTCGTGAAGGAAAGAATGTGCCCAAATGCCTGTCACTGAAGCCACCAGAATTTTCTAGAAGAGACTTAAGCCTTGTAAACACGTTTTAGGTCTATCAATTAGTAACTATATATATATATATATATATATATATATATATTAAACTTGTATATAAGTGGATCGTACATACAGAATGAAAGCAAGTAATAATTTCCACTTGTAGTGTTGAAAGTCAATAAATTACTCAAGTATCAGCAAAACTTATCTGAAAGGTGAATTTATCAAACTTACTATCTCGACATGTGGAAACAATTATTACAAAATAGTAATAGTAATTATAATAAGAATACTATTAAGAAATATAATTTATATTTAACATGTTCTTTTACCCACAAGATTAGAACCAAAGAGCAGTTGTTCCTTAGGAAAAAAAAGTAGTTGCTTAAAGGATAATCAGTATTGATAATCTTTGAACGATAATTTGTGTTATACTGATGTGAAGGAAATAATAGAATTCATATATTAATCCAGTGATTCATTGTTCTTTTTATTAAACTTTATTCAACATTAGGGTATATTGAAGTACATCATAAGGACTGTATCGAAAAGTAACTATCAACATGTATCATTAACAGGAATAAAAATGGCAGGAGATGTACAAAGGAAAAAGACAATTTGTTACACTACAGTACTTGTTGAATACAAAGAGAAAAAAAGTATACATTTACAGTTCGTGTCTGATGAATAAACGAAGCTTTCGTCGAACACCACCCAATAGTTTCTGCACAATATTGGCGGTGCATTTTCTCATTGCGGCAGACCAATATTTTCTGAATTCAGCCATGTTCCTGGCAGCTTTACCACCCTGTTTGACATTTTTCTTCACAAGTACCCAATACCGTTCAATAGGTCGGAGCTGAGGGCAGTTTGGTGGGTTCACCTGTTTTGCAACAAAATCCACTTTGTGCTTAATGTACCAATTTAGCGTAGATTTAGCGTAGTGGTTCGTCGCCAAATGCGGCCAAAACAATAGGGGAACACTGTGCTTTTTATACAAAGGGAGCAATCTTTTCTGTAGATTCCTTTTCAAATATTTCGGCATTAATAGTTCCCTGTGTATAGAAAATTCCAGATCATAAGGCGCACGAACAAATTACTTGCCGCACGAGCACTTTTGGTCCAAATTTTTCCACTGAAACACATTTGACCGAGTCAACCACATCTTCATCTTTGACTTTTGTATAATATTGAGGGCCAGGAAGTGTTGTAAAGTCCTCCTTCACGTAAGTTTTATCGTCCATCAAAACACATTTTCCTTCCCTGCTCACAATTCGTTCATACAATTTGCGAACTCGTGATTGTGCTCTCAATTTCTGTTTAGACGATTGTTTGGCTATATTTGCTTTCTGTAGGTTTTCAAATTATTCCTAGTTTTAATTCTTTGAACCATTGCGATCGTAGTACCTGCTTTTTCGCTAAATCGCGAACAGATAATGATGGATTTTGTTTAATTAACCTCACCACTTTCTGGCCGTTTTAGGTAACCTGCACCCTTTTTTCGCCCCGATCTCGGCAAATCTGTAAAAGTTAAATGATTACCAAATTTTTCAATAATAGTTTTCGCACTTGCATGTTGCACTTTCATCTGTTTTGCTATCTGATTGTAGGTAGCTCCTTTTTGGGAACACCATTTGTGCAGAATTTTGCACTTCACTTTCCTCGGAATTCGTCCCATAGCCTATGCAACTCCTCACACGGCATTCAACATGCTACAGCAGCTAAGTACAACTTGCGAACTAACCCACAGACTGTGTGGACTCACTTTCAGCTGCCTGGCCCGTGCCTACCAGCGCTACCAATGTTGATAGTTACTTTTCGATACAGTCCTTAGATAGGGTACACAATGTATAAATTCAGTCCATAGAAATTCATATTACTAACCGACGTCTTTTTTAGTTCTCGATAATGCACCGGAAGAGCTCAAATACCTCCATATATAAAATGTATTCTTAAAGCTCGAATCAGACCCTATCCCTAAAATGGAATTGTACATTCGGTTCGAGTGACCTTTACCGCACAAAGATATCATGTGGAGTATGATGTTAACAAACTCGTGTATGAGAGGATTTTCAAAATACTTTAATGTCTTCCTGGTTTATTATATCATTAGTTTACTCACCATCCTTAACTTGCATTTATCGTTCCCTTATTTAGCGTAAAGAGCATAATTACTTCTTAGATATTAATTTTCATTGTTTAAGAAAAATCGAATGGAATAATTTTATTTCAATCCTTGATCATATCAATTAACGTACCAGCAATAAATGTTTAACCTTTGGCACAAAATGTATTGTAACAATTGTAATATTTATTGGCGATTATCCTTTAAATGATGTAAAGTTTTCTAAATTTAGCTCAAAAATCCGGAATAACTAACATTTACTGCTAGTTATGCTAGAAATGAGAATCATTGCTTTGGCTTTAATCCATATCGCGAAATTCTGGTTGAATCCACTATAACTTGCCATTTCATGTAAATTATACAATGTTTGCCATATACTGAAATTTGGTAGCTAACTTGGGTACTATCCTCCAGGAAGGCAGCTGAATGACTACCAAGACATAACTGTACGTAGTAGAGGAGTCCAGGTTCTATCTAATGGAACGCTTTATATACCACATGCACTACCAGAGCATCAAGGACAATATTTGTGTCAAGCTACAAATGGTATAGGCGCAGGAACTAGTGCTGTAGTCAGCATTACTGTCCATGGTATGTATGAACTCTTAACAATTTTCCTACTATATTTTATTGTGATAACTATTAAATCAATTGTAAGAAATATTGTTACAGTACTTAGTTGTTATATTTTGTGTGTATAACACTGGGAGTTCTATTTAATAAAGTAATTTTTATTGCGATCTTAAAGAAAACAACACAGACACACTCAATAAAATTTTCTGAAACTACCGGACGTATTTGCATTGGAAAATACTCTGTTTCCAAATTATGCATAAATTGTCATAATATTAGTTGGGAGTTTTAAGGGTTTCCAAACTAAACAGGCTTCCGCTTTAGGTGAGTTTCATTTAAAAAACAATCCAATTAAGAATTGTTCATGACTTGAAAATAATGTGGGGGCTAGAGAGTAGTATATAAATTAATCAACCTTAAGACTAGAATACTTGTAACTCCGATTGTAAAATATAAGGGACTGAGTTGTGAAGCAAAAGTATGCAAAACACTTCCAGTAGATATATATATATTGTTCCCTGATATCTGTTGCTCTGTGTTTTACGAACAAACTCTCCAACTGAAACAAAATTTCCGTTCAAATTCTTGATAGTTTGCTCGTAGTAGAGGAAAATAAATGAAACTTGTCAATTTTATTTTCAAAACATCAATCACAACTCTACCATACAGTACAATCTACCCACAAACTACTAGATAATTCTGTAATAATGCTACCATAGAACATTTGATCATTTCTACAGTTTTTACTTTTCATGGCCATCCTCATAATATATAAAAGAACTAGTTTTATATTTAAAGCTTATAGCCTCTGGCAAGAAGTGTACCCATCATGATAAGTCGAAAACGACATAAATCATACTTTGTTGAAAAGCTCTTGAATGGTTTAAATCAAATACGTTACGTGACTCAATTCGGCAAAATTGCACACATATTCAAGTTATTATTAGAAATAAGTTGTTCATAGAAATTTAGCCCACTTCCTGAATATTCGAAACGGATACTATTACGAAAAAGTGTAAAAATGATACTTCCCATTCTATATCCAGTATAAAATGGCCTCTGAGCTGTATCTGGTGATTGTTAAATAAATAAATAAATAAAATATACATATGTAAAGCATGTCAATATGTCACGATAACTTCTAGTAGTAAGAAGTCGTACTAATAGGTATCGTTACCCTCGCTATCTGACGCCAATAGATGTCTCTAGCGTGCAGGCAATTTCCCAATTTAAAACTATTGTGAACTATTGTGATATTTTAATTGCAACTTAAACTGAATTGTTTTGATTTAATTATTTCAAAATGGTTAGCAATGATACTGAACACGAACATGCATTTTAAGCACGATTTTTAAGGTTCGGGCGCAATAACTAGTTACTTTGAAGATATAAGTGTTTAAAACAAAATACTCATAGCCTGAAACGAGTTGGTAGGATCTAACTTTTAAAAAAGCACGAGAGCTCGAGAAATAATCATTTGGTTTCCAAACCTAGTTGAACGAAATAATTGATGTACTTCCTACGTCGCAATATTTACTACTTTCTAAGCAAGTGCGCAATGAAATATCAGAAATCAACCTCTTTTATTATTTTTACTTTCGAGCGAAGAAAGTATAGTGATCGAGAAAAATTCCATTCCGAGATTTCAAGGATTTATGTGTTTCATGGCCAATAGATATAAAAAATCTGATTTTTCGACATTTGTCCGTCTGTTTCTCCGTTCGTCTGTTGGTCTGTTTGCCCTGATGTACACTCGCCTAGAGGCCATACCGTCCAACGTATCTCAACTAAATTGTACACTTGAGATTTTTATTTTGTTCCTCAGAGGACAGTTTGAAATTTTCTTTCTACCCCTAAAAATAAGGGTAATTTGCTGAAGAGTAAAAATAAAAAAAGTTGCAATTTTCTCAAAAACGGCTCTAACGATTTTGTTTATATTTTGGAAATCAATTTCACAATAACAACCCCATACTGTGATATGTTATTTCTCTGGGAGAAATTCAAAAGAGATAGTTTACTATTGCGGGTAAAGTTTTCTCGGACTATTTTCTCAAAAACGACTCAGATGATTTTCTTCATATTTCATAAATAAATAATTCATGAATAATCTGATAATATGACGTAACTCATTTGTCCTCAAAAAATGTACGAAGGGTAATTTACTCCTGGACGTGAGTTTTTCGGACGATTTTATGAAAAAAAAAAAAAAAAGAAAACAATCAAGCAGTTTTTTTCATTTTTCATAATTAAATATTTCATTAATAACCTGATAACACAGCACACCTGATTTGTCCTGAAAATAGTCTACAAGAAATTGTTTACTCTTGAGGGTGACTTTTTCGGATGATTTTCTCAAAAATGACTCAAGTAATTTTATGCATATTTCATAAATAAACATTTCATTAATAATCAGACAACATAGCATAACTCATTTGCCCTGAAAAAATCTAGGAAGGATAGTTTATTCTTGAAGGTGAGTTTTTGCGGACGATTTTCTGACGAACGACTCAGGCGATTGTGGTCATATTTCATAAATAGATATTTCATTAATAACCTGACAATATAACATAACTCATTTCTCTCAAAAAACTCTAGAAGGGGTAGTTCATTATTGAGGATGTTTTTCGTACGATTTTCTCAAAAACGACTCAGAAAATTCTGTTCATATTTCATAATTAAATATTTCATTAAATTTTGACAATATAGCATAACACGTTTGCCCTAAAAACGATCTACGAAGGATAGTTTATTCTTGAGGGTGAGTTTTCGATTTTCTTTAAAACAACTCAGTCGATTTTGTTCATATTTCATAAACACTTATTTCATTAGTAACTCTATAATGTTATGTACATTTACGTTACAAAACAAATCACAAGGCATAGTTTACTCTCGGGATGAGTTTTTTTTCAGACTACTTTCTCAAAAACTACTCACGCGGCTTTTTCATATTTTGTAAATACATGTTTTGTTATTATTTCTATAATGTTGCATAAATCACTTCCATAAAAATATGCAAAAGAGTTTTTTTTTTTTTTTTTTTTTTTTTTGACAATTTTGTAGAATACCACTCAAGTTACTTTATAAACAATATATCGTTAGAAACTACACGTATGGCATAAGCAATTTCTGTTGGAAAAATTTACAAAAGGTAATTTGGAGATGAGTTTTTTTTTTTTTTGAATGAAGTTTTTCGAAAATGCCTTAGAATTTGTTTTGTATTTTACAAGAAAATTTTTAATTAAAACTGCAGCACACGATTTAGTTTAAGGAATTGGAGCTAGAGAGTTTAATGCGGCGATTCGTACATTTTATTTTTAATTCAGGGTATTGCATATTTTATTTGACTTTATATATATGTTATGTTATATGATTCTTCTAAATAATGTTGGTACTAATTTGAGGGTTTGTGGGGACGCTGATATTCTCAAAGAAATAATGCTAAGAAGCAACAAGCAATAATAATCTGTTGTATGTAAAACATTTAATATTTTATCATCCCAAAGTGGTTAGCAAACAATGGTTGCTGACTTTGTCAGACCAGACCCTCGCAGTCCTGAGACTCAATAAATTGTGTGAAGTAATTTGACTAGTAGCTGTGTATTTCAAATATGATAATGGAACTAGTTCTAAGTATTTCAAAGTAATTTAATCATACATTTAATTACAACGAAACGATTATGTCTTTTTATGGATTCATAACTTCTGAAAACCTCACATAGATAAAATTTTTCACATTATGGATTACACATTAATACATCCTGTAAATTTTCCTACAGTTGTATTGGAGCCTAGCTACCTATGAGGAAGTCTCATAGGAAAGCTTACACATTGTTATTTCCTAGGTAATTGTACTTATGAAAAATTCTTAGACCCTTCAATTTTCTCAATTTTCTATTTGAAGACATAGCAACACTGTTCGAGAAATCGGTTGTGTGTAACATATAGTTGGCCCACTTCGGATAGTTCTTAGTTGGATATACCTGTCTTAGAAGTCTGGAAGAGATTTAGCAGTAGTAGTAGCTCTCTAGTAGAATACATAATATGACCGTTTCTGACTTATTCAAGATTTTTAAAATAAAGATCCTGACAATACCTGTTATCATTTTGTTCATCAACCTACACCATTTGCAGAGGTGAAGTTCAACGTGCAGTATATCTTTATGTCGTTTTAGGAAAATAGTGATTATGCTGTAGCTCCTAGACAAAAAATATCGACGTTATTTTAATTTCTAGAGGTTGATTCTGTTTCATATAAATATGCAAAATGAGGGTACATATGAAGACTTTTGAAGCTGTTGGAAGTGCATTGAGGTAAAATCCTACAAGTCTAGGAATGCCAGATAGAGATAAGAATACAAGGAGTCCAAACTCGTATAGTCCAAATCAAAGGCGAATTTCCTCAGCAGTGAGATCTAACATTGCGATGTGCATAGACTATTACAGGAAAATTTAAAGTTACAACCACATAAGATAATTCTGTAGTAGTAAAATAAAAGTGATTAACAAGAGGAAGTAAATGTGTATGTTGAGCTTTAAAAAAAATGAAAAATCGTGTAGTTATCTTGCGTTTATTGTAGGTATGCCTTCCTTCTTAGTGGTTTTATGACTAAGTAAAACAATGCCTTGCTCAAACAATAATCCATTCACTGTGTTAATGGTCGTTATATGACAGAGAACCACAGTGTGGTGTGCACTGTACAGTCTCTGCATTGGGAATACTCGGCCGTTTTCTCTTTTTGAGGATGAGCAAGGACCTCATCTCATAGGGATGTTCACATGATAAATACCTTTCACGCACATGAACTTTCATATTTCCCTTCAAATGAGTAATTACAGATTCAGCAAGACGGTGCTACATTAACTTCTATGAGAATTTCAGTGGAAGTTCTATTCTCACTTTCCAGCAACCACATCATAACCAAGAATTGTTACTTTTTGTAGCCTTCAGGCTACCAGAACTTACTAGTTTGTAACTACTTCCTCTATAGATACTTTGAATACAAGATTATGCAAATAGATTACACACCATTGTTAAGTTCAAAGACAACGTCCGTAAAGATTATCCGAAACATTCTTATTGTGGTGTTGGAGCATGATATGGATGGTTTAAATTGCATAAGATCCGAGTATAACGTAGAAATCGTGATCACCTACGGAACATAATATCTAAAACAAACATGCATGTACATGAAATAAGAATTGAAACTTTCCTAGCGACGAATATTATAGAGATGTTCTCGGGATATCAGCTAGGTGGAGTCCGGCGATAGAGCCGACGTTTCAAGAACTGACATCGTTTTCGTCTTCAGGGCGATCATAGCTCACGACCCCCAACAACTGGTCTCAGTATAATCGCCCTGAAGACGAGAACGATGTCAGTTCTTGCAACGTCGGCTCTATCATCGGACTTCACCTGGCTGATATCCGGAGAACATCTCTATAATGCATGTACATATTTTTACAAATCACAAAGGAATATAAAGATGCATAAGAATGCAGTAAGTGTGTTTATTTTTGTAATTAAGTAATCTTTATTTTGCTTTCAAAAACGTTCATTTATTTGTTCATTATTCTATACATACTCCTACAAGCCTTTACACGACAAAAAATATTTCTTCATTGCCGCCACCGTTAAATGATAACTTGGACAAATGTTCCGATTTTATTCAATTTTAGGCGTTATGTATAGTGCTAAGCATCATATAGCTTAACATGGCACAGACACAAGTTATAAGAATTTGAACAGTCATGCCACTGGAAGTCAGTCGGAGAATCTATTTCCGAAATTGTACGGATATTCACCGTTCCTTGCTCTAAAGTTGAATACTTCAGTTTTCATTAATCATTGGTATAAGTTGCAGTGCTTTGAGTATATTAAGTCCACAAAAGGCCTCAAATGGTCTCCAACAAGGATGGACTGTTTCAGGAGGATATCATAGCCTTTTCCGGCTCAAACTATTGGTTAGATTGAAATTTAACGTCCCTTCCAGCACCAAAGCTATATGATACATATAATACCTGAACCTACATCTTAACGTGGGATCCGAACCACACAAGCTTTCGCCGGTAACTCCGGAAGACACATATGCTAACCATGTAACCACGAAGGAGCACTTTGGCTCAAATTGTACACAAGTGATTTAAGAAGTATTCTGGAAAGTTCTGATGAATAATTTGTCACCATGTTTTTTCCCACAAAAATCAAATCGATCACTTATAGAAAAGTCCATTCGGATCTCACATGCTGTACTTACAAGTACCAGTGATTTCTATAGAACTATCCTAACTGTATTGTTTACATTTTTATAAAGATTTTCCGTTCACTTGTGGAATTGATGCTACTTCGATCTGTTTCACTTAACTGAACTACAGTGAATCTTACATAATGTTAAATCCTACAATCTTTGGTACGTGAGTACAGTTAGAACAAAAAATTCCAAGAGTAGAACATGTAATAAACTATAAAATGTTTTGTGTTTGTGTTTGTCTATTTGTATTAAGTATTATTCATCCATAAAAAGAAACATTTACTGAAGGCTTTCGATCTCAACCTTCTATTCTCAGATTTTATAACCTCAGATTCAGAGATTTAATAAGGGTATCAGCAATGAGTTTTTTTACCCAACTATTTGTAGTTGTAAGCTTACCATAATATTGTCAGACGCATTCTTGAAATTACAGGACAAACTTTTCTTGTGACAAATAGATAGTTACCAAATATACATTTCAAAATATTTGTTTTACCAGACTGACTCAACTCAAGCATGAAGACAGTCCGAGAAAATAAGTACCATACTCATTAAAAGTTACTCATCCGTGGCAACTAATCTTCTATCAGTTAAGTTCCAAACGAATCTTATCCTTAATCTTCTTGATCTAGACCTCTTGAGAAGTGATAAGCAAATGCAAAGGTACTCGAGTTCAGAAATCAGAGAGAGGCGACATCTATCAGCCAACGAGCTGCTTTGCATATCGTCATGTATCTCTAGATGCATTTAAGAACCAATGAGATGTGCTTTTCTACATGAAGTAGGTCCCTTGTTCTTGATAAGAAAGTGACCTTGTTCCAATTACCATCTCACTTGTAGATCTACTGTCTAGTCAAAACCAAGATTTAGAATTATATATATATACAGTATATATTCATTGGTCAGTCAATAATGAATTTCAGTGCTCCTTGGTATTGGAGTTACACGTTTTGTGTTGATCATTTGCATGTAGATTATAACGTTATTGTCATATATTCTTTAAACAATCCTCGCATATTCAACCGCTCAGCGAGACAAAATTCTTGAAAATTAAAAACTGCGAAGTTCTTTTCTCACAAGTGTTTCTATGTGTGTGTGTGTTTGTCACCCACTTCTCTCTTCGCATAGCCTAATTTGGGAGAAGAATTCGTCACAGCGTAGCTCTTTCCCTACTACTGTACAAGCTGAACTGCGGAGCAATGAACTACATTTTATAATGTGCATACTTTGCAATAAATCGTAATTATTCATTTTATTTTCTGTATAAGTGTAATCAATATACTGTTAAAGACGCAACAACTAACCAATCAGTTTCTATCAGAGGAGCAACTACCTAAAAAAAATAAGTGTTTTACAGGAAGTACTTTTTTTTGTTATAAAGATGTATTCATACGCGCCCTTTGTTCGCGTCAGAAAGCAATATGCATGACGCTAGCAGTGCGATACACAATACAAAACAAACTGGATCATCTCATCGTATTCACACAAAAACATAAAAGTTTAAACAATACTTTCACATTATGTTAATTAATGAGTGAAAACGTTCGTAAAATAACAAAAAACTAGTGCTGCAATTCATCCATGTTTCAGAATTCTGCGATACTTCTGCAACAATTTTTATAAAGGTAGTTGGTGAGTACTTCAAATTATGTGCGCGTAGCCAAACAGCCTCTACAAAAAATGTTGCGGAAGGACCACATGATTCTGAAACATGGATATTTGGATAGGGCACATATTAGTTCCTAAGTGAAGTCTTGAACCGACTACGGTAGGTCCCATAGTTTTGAAGCTATGGATCTTTAAAGTTCATTTTTTCATGTTTTCGGCAGCCTATAACTCTGAAAGGAAACATTTGTACACCCAGGTTGGTCTATACTTTTTGTCTTATCTTGGTGCCAGGAATCTCCTCCCAAACGTTGTTGGTGTTGTTTTGAAACACCCTGTATATTATTGAGGTGAAATCTATTCGTGATATTTTATTGAAAGCAGGATATTTCAGGTAAGCTCCGAACATGCATGTGTATATGTTATGTTAATTTGTCTACCATATAATTGACATGGTATAGTGCAAGGATACATTTTTTTACCTATACAAACATTGGGTGTTTAAGCTAACTTCGTTTCAATTCTGTGGACTTCTTCCCCGAGGTTATAAGAAACGTAATCCGTAACTGGACCAAAGATATATGAGAATTTGGGTAACGAAGTTCAACGTACAACTGTAACTACACCGCGATGTCCTGTAATTGACGGTGGGTACCTTGATTAGACCCGAGCCTCCGTCGTATTTTGGCGTTCCCTCACAGGAACATACCGGTTCGAATCCCAGCCTTCTAGTATATCTTGACACTCGAATCCTAGGCCATCATAGGATCTTTGTAGTTTTTCAGCTGTTATAGTTACACCTAGGATTCAGGATTTCAATCACTTAAGTCTCCTTTTTAGTCTCTAAAAATTAACACTTCCGGCCCTAAACTGGCATATAAGATTGTTATATAATATCAGGTTCCTTGTCATTTCATGATATATGAGTAACACAAAAGTAACTTACTTGAATGTTTCAAAAGTGATATTGTTCAATTACATAGATGTTGAAAATTTTATCTTCGTTAAATGAAGTTATTGTAAGGTTGCTAAAGTTTGTGGTTCTTAGCAGTAGTCATTTTAGGCCATGGGTACGTTGGGGCCAGTTGGGTTTTTCGTTCCTACGTTCTCAAAGAAGGAAAATTAAAATAATCACCATTGTACATTTAGCTTCGTTTGAAGTTATATGTTGAGCTGGAAAGAGTACAATCATATTTTGTAAGATTTGGCCAGCTATGAGTCGCTGCTAACAATGAATAAAAGAAAATCCATCTTAGTAGCAGTTATCGGATGATGGATCAACGGTATGACAAATTATGCGGTTCTCACAAGGAAACATTCCGATTTGGTGAATTCAATTACTGAAAATGATTACTAGCACTGGATTCAGCACCAAAGGAAGCAAAGAAAAAGAGGGTGTTTAGTGGCAGACCGTATATAGGGTGAGAGATAAGTGAGGGCAAAGTGTGAAGATAGAACGTAGAAAATATCTAGAATTGCTATGTTAATTTTGAAACGAGTAGAGGGATTGAGGTTAAATGTGGGATAGGAGGAATGCATGTAGAGCTCCACTGAATAGGCACAATGTGAATCATGTGAGACATCTGAAAAGCCTCCATGTTGGAATTACAGCAAGAAGAATATACTGGAAAGGGCTCATGTGACATACGGCTCTTAACGCACAGCGTCTATTAAAATCAATAGTGGCCAATACAGTTTAAGACCTCTGTTTAATTGCAACCGTTATCGAACTTAAGAATGATTGTGTGGTTGATACAAGAGTGGGCACATTTGAAAAACGATAAAGATGGACAATCGGGCTCGTCACAGGTGTCTCTGGTATTGAAATTGAAGCAGCAGTCGACAGGTGCTGGTTGCAAATATCCAGTTTTGAGTAATTGCAACTTAATGAAGTTGTCCCGTTGTCATATTTTGAAGTCAGATGACAGAAAAACGATATATGTTATATATTTTACGAAATTCTTATACGGACTGAAGAACACACACAACGGTTGTATGAGTGTCGTGCAAACCACCGGTATAAGGAGTCGGATAAGTTCAACATTATCCGGTTTCTGCACAACTCTTCATCTTTATTGGTTCTCCATGATCAACGAGGAGCAGCAGTTTCTATCTGCTTTATAGAAGGCCAGAAAATGTCAATCATGAACTCTTTCAGGTTGTCCTTGGTCATATTTGCACTTTTGCCAGCATGTAAACGAATATTGGGTGAATCGGGACGTATGTTAGCTGGAAAGTGGACTCATTCATGTTTATGGTTGTTCCTCATTCACGTCACTTTTACAACAGTATTGCTACGTTGCCACAGCGTGAAACACCTCCTGTTACAGAGGTCTCAAACTTTATTGGCCAGTATTGATTTCAATAGACGGTGTGCGTCACGAGCCATGTCACATGTGCCCTTTCCCGTATATTCTTCTTGCGGTAATTCCAACATGGCGGCTTTTCAGATGTCCCCCATGATTCTCATTACGCCTTTTCAGTGAAACTCTATATGCATTCCTCATATTCCACATTTAACCTCAATCCCTCTACTCGTTTCAAAATTAATAAGGCATTCCTAGACATTTTCTACGTTCTATCTTCGCATTTTGCCCTTACTTATATCTCACCCTGTATACGGTCTGGCATTAAAAACAACCCTCTTTTTCTCTGTTTCTTTTGGTGCTGAATCCAGGGTTAGTAATTATTTTCAGTAATTGAATTCACCAATTCGGAATGTTCCTTTGTCAGCGGCCAAGTCATATGATAAATTGAGAGCTAACATTCCAGCATTACACCCCTGAAGTAAATCATATATATTTGAACAATAAATATGTTTTTGAGTGATATATACTAGGTGGAGCACCAATCGTTTATGTAATGCGTCAAGTATTTAAAAGAATATACATCAGGCATCATACTACTAGTTTGAAAATATATTGGATTAAACTTTAAGAAACCAGTTATATATATATATATATATATATATATATATATATATATAATTGGTTTCTTAAAGCTTACTCCATATAGTGTACTCAAATATGGGCTGCTATGAAGCAATTTGATGGTTAACTTTTCAGCAAGGTACAGATATTGTTTGAACAAATTGATAAACAGCAGTTCATGTTTAAGGATATTTTTCTTTCAACAAATGAAGTTTTCTAATTAAGTAGCAGAAGACAAACTTAATGTTATGATACAACTAATAATTAGGAATAAATAATTTCCAAATAGCCGCAACTCCCATATTAAAATGTTAAAAAAAAAAGTCTTAGACTTAATTTGATGGGTAAGTACATTTTGAAAGTTACATTTTCAACTTACGTTAATATTCGAAATTAATTTGCCCAGGCGTGTATACAAAATAAGTCTATAATTCATGTGAAGACAAATTATCTGTATCTACTGATGGACTACGCAGGAGACCAATATTATTGTGGCAGAGAATCTCAAATTATTAAGTAAGATAATTTAAGTTAATCAATTCTTTCATGGTGTGTTGTCACAACAACATCAAGGACAAACAGTAGCTAATTACTAAGCTCACATACATCTGTAAGTTTCAATCATACAATAACAATGGAAGCCCCGACTGTAAACCAAAAGCTTTAATTGATGAGATCATTGACGTCTTTGAGCACGAAGCTCATCAAGGTTAGAAAATAAAGGTAAGTTTGTTGTTGTACTTATCAAGGGAAGTAAACTACATAGAAGAAGGTACATAAGATTTTCTAAAAGATGGTGGAGAAAGAGAATAAGCAAAATATAGATAAAATATCAAAGTTTTAAGAAGAAAGGGAAGGAGAACAGTATGATTCAGCAAGATTCCAATGAATTATGTTCGTTGAAAGGTGTCGCTGTCAGAAACAACAATGAGGGGAAAAACAGTAGGCCTTAAGAGAATTGCGACTGTAGTAGTACTCAGTCTGAGAATCAGGAAAAGGGTGGATTAATAAAGAAATTAACGGAGCAATTATAAATTATGAAATAAAAACAAGAAGAAAATATCAAAATATTATTTGAGGTAGAAAATAATTTAAGTTGTTCAAGGAAGCTAGTTGATCATGGAAGACAAGTGGGAACGAGAATTTGTCGGATGAAGAAGATCCAAAACTATGAGAGAATAAATAACTTTTGTGAACAAATCGCAGTTGAGTGTAGGTAACAGAAGAATTTGCAGTACTGAGAATATAAGGATATTCTTTGTCCCTGTGAGGGCTGAATTATATAAGGATATTGGTTCTGTTCATGTATATCATTGTAAGGGAAGAAGTTGCAATGACCACCATGAATGGTAATGGTGGAAAGCAAAGTAGGAGAAGTGGCAAGGCAAACTATAAGACGAAATATGTTGAATTCCGCCTTTTGGTTGAAAGTACAATCATAGTGAAATATTATTCTCTTACACGTTGGTTATCAAATCACCAAGGTATTCATTGCTTGTGTCAATTATGCTTGGAGTATTTAACAAAATAAAATATAACTAAAAATTGTGATTGCATATTACCAATTAAAAATGTTATTAAAGTATCTCTATACCTTTACGTATAATAAATACATAAATCACTACTGGCACACAAACACTAAACTTTATGTAGAACAAACACTTTAAATAAAAAAATATTTTTGATATTTTATAACAGAGATTATTTTCCTTTATTTCAACACCGCATTTTTATATGCCCTTTAATTAAGATTGAATTCGCGTATTACGGGTGACCAAAAAGTTCGTTATTTTACGAACACTGGATAATGGAATTTCATTTTCCTTGTTATGTAAGATCACCAAATCGTCACTGTTCTATTTTGTGTAAGTAGACACTGAATTTCCTAATTACTTTGACTGCTGCTTCATTATATAACTGTTACAAATAGTGTCACTATTTGCAGGTAGCACTTCAGCAAAGAAGACGTTATTATCGTTGTTTCACACAACATTTGGACTTTTATTATAACTTTAATTAAACTTCAATGCTCAATTTAAAGATATTTGATGGCTATTCAATTTTCGTTTTTACTATTAAAAATAGCACTTGAGCGCCTGATAGTAGCGTAAATAACACAAGCTACATGTTTGTCGTTGTTGCTAATAGAGCGTCAGATTCCAACTCGTGTGGCTTCGCTCTGCCTGGCACTAGATGGAAATGGCGAGCAGGAATGAGAACAATATATAAGCGGATGGGGAAAAACATAGCTATGAGAGATGCATAGTTCGTCACTGTGAATCATACTGTATGTAATTTTTGGTAATAATTACTAGCTAATGAGATACTTAACTATTTGGTTAAAATCGAGAAATTCTAACTTCAACAGAATTCAACGAACAGGCTTCGTTTTCTGTCTTTCCTAATATGGAAACATTTGCAGCATATATATATATATCTATATATATATATATATATATATATATATATATATACATATATTCGGTAGAGTTCACTAGGCCATCTTCCAGCTATATATTTGAAGCTCCTAATTGCACTTCCAAGTATTTTGTCTAGTAGAAGTTGCTTTCAATGAATTTTAACTACACATGCGAATACTAAACAGAATGTTATATGGAATGAAAGAGATTATAAGAAGAGTGAAAGAGATTTCAAGAACAACATAATTCTCGAAGAGGATGTTGGGTGGTGAAATAATGTAGAAGTGTTGGATTTTTACTTTAAAGGGCGAAAAATATCCAGAAAAAGTGACATTAGCCAGAGTTGTTAGGTTGATTGTTGATTGAAGTACTGTTTTGTCTATCTTATGTATTTTATTGAGGAATTGACTCTGATTGATGGAAGGGTTGTAAATATTATATTAATCTGAAGATTAGTTGATTATGTGCCTGAGAAAGGGGAATGGTAATTGTAAAAAGTTTAAGGAGAAAGTGAATGATATGCTAAATAGCACAGAGTATAGTTCTCATAGTAGAAGACGTTGATGTCTTTAAGCAAAATCCATGTATGCTTCAAAGTGTAAATAGTTTCTATTTAAACAAACACTGTACATATTTAATTAATGTTCGACACTGCGAACACAAATATTGCTAAAAGCATACACCAGAGGACACGATATTATTCGTCTTCATTCACGTATACATTTAGCATTGCAATAGATTACTTAGATTTTACTTAGATTCTCTGTTATGTTCTTCGGGTTATATGTTCTAATAGTAGCATTTGTTTATTAACCCTTCAGAGGTCACGTCACTGTCTTAAAGACCGTGCTGAAGAATTGTGTTGCATAGATTACAGGTCACTGCGCCCATCTACCTATCACCTTCTATACCTTCATGTGAACTCGTCCTCTACATATTAAACTTATTGTTTTCCTTTAGCTCTAATAAGTTAAAATTAATAAAGCTTTTCTTCGCTAACTGGTCTTTTTGACCGTGCGCGACTCCTCGAGGTAAAGTAACCCGGTCGAAAGCACCGTGAGCGACCTCTCGCATTACGTAAAATTAGTACTGTTTTGTAACAATCTTTTCTAACCTTGTTCGTTTATTTTAATGAGTTGCTGCCTTCCTTGTGAATTTAGTGGTATTTCTGAATGATGAATGAACGTAATACATGGGCGGCAAAGAAGGAAAAGAATACAAGCCACTTAGATAGCGTTGACAAATAAATTTTATGCCGTAAATGTGCTGCTTCAAGTGAACAAATTTCTGGATTTTCTGTAAGTTATAGAGAAATGCGTCCGCTTTCAAGGAGATTATTATTATTATTATTATTATTATTATTATTATTATTATTATTATTATTATTATTATTATTATTATTGTTATTATTATTATTATTATTATTATTATTATTATTATTATTATTATTATTATTATTATTATTTAAATGATCTGTCTGAAATAGAACTCAATTCTATGTTGGATTCTGAGGATGAAAAAGACATTGTAAAAGAAGATATCATGACTGAATTAGTTGGTGACAACACAATATTGAAATAGGTTATCCAAGTTTATCTGTTCTAATATAAAGGAAAAGATGACAAGACGTTATTGAACGTACGCTATCCTACCCTAACCCATAGGACGAGCGAATGTAATTTAGCATGTCGTTTATCTGTAGTGAAATAGAGAGAAGATGCAGCAAATACATTATTTGGCATGTACTGTATTTCTTACGAACTCTATGCTGTATGAAATAGATCCATATGCTAATCAAAGGATTTATAAAATAGTACTGTGTTGTCTACCGAGAACATTGACCTACAATCAGAAGAGCAGAAAAAACACTTTGTGCTTACATTTTATAATTCTACTGAAGGAACAGTGCACACTGTACACGAGATCAAAGGACGTTGTTCAGTGAGTAAAACATCGAAACGATGGACAATATTATTTTTGTTAGTCTACTAAACACTGGACTGAATAGTTTTATTGTGCTTGGACAGAATAGTGAACTGGAATATAAATAATTTGTGAAAAAGCTTGAAAAAAATTACGGTGAATATTTGGGGCGACATCTTCTAAATAAAATACATCATCTGAACACAAAACATAAGCTTCACAAAATAACAGAGAGTTCAGAAATTAACACTGCTCCACCACCCATTAATGACAGAAATGCTCCCGGGAAATGGTACCATTGTGACTGGAAGAAAAACAGGAAACCGAAGACAAATTGTCATCAGTGTGTATATCTGTAGAGAGCACACGACCTCCACGTGCAATTGTAATTTCAAAATATTACTCAGGTAGTGACTTGAATAAACTAGGGATGAAAGTAGCACTACAAAAGTACTGGAAATCTACTTTCAATCCAATCGTAAACATATCTCGGGTAAATTTCACTACTCTTGGGGACTTTAATCCGCCATGCCAACACCTGAAATCATTACTGTCAACGAGTAAAACGGTCTGAAAATCTTGATTCTGAAGTTGAAACTGATCACTAGTGAAATAAAACCAAATTCAAGATGTTAAGTTGTGATCAAAATGTAGTATATATATTCACTACTACTAACTGTTTTTTGTGCTTACTATTACTTTCTATTATTTATTTATTTATTAATTTTCTGAGTTTAACGTATTACAATTATACATCGAGACTTAGGAAGGTAGCGATAATGAGATGAATAATAATGGTGCAATCACGGAAGTGGGAGAAACGAGAAAAACTCGAGAGAACCGGAGCACACAGGTTTTCAAACCACAAAGCCCTATTGCCAGGATCTGGAATCGAACCAAGGAGCCCACTTTCCAGAGCTAAATACTCTACCACTGAGCCACTGCGACTTATCATTTCCCTTTAGTTGTTGTTTGTTAATTGAGGGAATAGTAATAAGTAGAGACCGGATATTTAGGCACTAAAAACCTAGAAAATAGGCACTTAAAATTTAAAAAAATAGGTAGTAAAATAGGCACTAAAATCTAACTTGAAGTAATAAAGACAAATATTCAATACAACTAAAAAGATAAATTCAAGTCATAGATAATGTTAGAAGAATATCGAAACATTCCTCTTTGTTAATATCTTCTTTTCTGTATATATATATATATTTATATATACAGGGGTGCCCACAAGGGGGGGCTATGACGCAAACTGCGTCATTGAAATATTGTGGGGGGGTTAAAAATCCATATAAATATGTTTGATGGGGGGGTAAAATTAATCGAAAAGAAGATTTTTTTCATGGAAGAACACCTACGGATAGACAATTGGGGGGGGGTGCGTCATGGACATAAGGGGGGGTGGGCACCACTGATATATATATATATCCAAACGAAGTATTCCATGTATATTTAGTAAATACATTTTATACAGTACTTTATCACTACACATAACAGTCCAAATTTTATACACTTTATCAGTACCCATAGCATCCAAAGTTTTACGGCATTTTATTACTACAAACAGTATTTTGTAACTTACATTTGATTTTTACACACAGGAGTTTAACATAATCTGGCCAAAGTAAATTCAGTGAGGAAGTGAAGAACTGAACAATTGCTGTACTATTTGTTTTTGGCAGTTCCTCACATGTGAAAAGAGCTATTCTAGGCTGCTGATCATGTTCCATCTTACCGATTATAAAATTAACAAAAAACCATCCAGTGGTATCGGTCGTTTCGTCAATCGAAACTTAATTTTTTTTCCACCCAATTCTTTCCTAATTCTTTCAATAATATCCAAATAACAACCGTTTACGAAATTTTTGAGCAGTGTTGACTCATTCAGTACCTGTTCACTTGTGTACTTTGACAAGAAATGCTTCAAGGACTCACTTTGTAATTTCCAGAGGTATACCTGCTTCTATGAATGCCTTACACAAATCTGCAGAAAACTGAGACTGCAGATGAGTAGCAGCGTACGAAGTAATCAGTGAAGGTTTTTGGCAGTTTCTAAGTGTTGTGTAACGTGATTTTCTTTCCGCACAATTCACTGTCTTATCACATAACTTGTAATAAAGTGTGTATCCGTCAATTGTAAACACATCACAAGTAAAATTCTTCATAAATAATTATTCAATTTACTACCCAAAGATGTGGCTTCCTTAGGCATCTTAAAAAAAAAAAAAAAAAAAAAAACTTTTGTTTACAAAACTACACATACACGATATCAGAAACCATACGGCCGGTCCAAAATGGAACACTATGCTGAAATGAGGACTTAAAGAACGTTACCGGTAATTCTCTTGTGCATCTGTGGAATGCAACCGTGTTACAAACAAGAAGAATATGGAGGGGAAAATGTAGATCATACTGTGTCATTGCTTTCGTCGATATTCTTTGATTGTATAAGGATGAAGTTTGACTTTGACCCGTCCATAAGTTAGTTTCTCTTAAACTTATATTTCTCGAAAGAGGCAGAATCCTTTCTTTAAAAAGTAAATCATATATTTTCTCCCAATAATGTCTTATGTTGAAGAAAATGCACAGGATAGACAACATTATAGGCAACATTAGGCACTAAAGCTATTATTTAGGCAATTAGAGGCGAAATAGGCAAAATAGGCAATATAAAATTGGCTTAAATTGAAACTACAGTATAACCCCCTATATAAATTTTGAAACATTTTTTTACGATTTCTTTAATATTAAAGAATAGGCATTTTGCCTAACATCCGGTCTCTAGTAATAAGGAATCATTATATTATTGACTTTCTTTTCAAATAACCTAATCAATTTTAAGTGCGTGTATTTTGAAATATATTAGTAATGAGAATATTGATCACTGAAATGTCCAACATGCTAACGAAAATTAATACAGTACTCGCATACAAACGTTTCATAAGTACTGAATTTCATTTATGTACTCCATACTACAAATGACAGAAAATACCGGTGGTTTTCTTCACGTATTATTGCAAACTGTAATTGCTGTTTTTTTTCTTGTATGAAAGGAAAATAAATCATTAAATAAACTTCAAATGCATTAAAAAATAATGGGAAGGTAATATAAATAGTATTTTCAATATATAGTTTTCGTTTAAGTTTAGTTTTAGCGGCACGGTCCAAAAGACCGTGCGCGACCTCTCAGTTACGAAACTAGGACGCGACTTCTGAAGGGTTAATGATTATGTATGCCGAGAGAGCTTTTTCAATTAAAGTAGATGTGAATGGCTCAAAAGTTATAAGTATAGCCAAATATCAAGATTAATTGTATCTAAAAGAACGCAATAAAACCATCAAACCAATGCTTTGACTCACAATATAATTGAAGAGCTCAATTCCAAAAGAGCCTAAGCCAAAAAAAAAAAAAAAGTATCAGGAGAAGACTATTTTGTGTGTGTGTGTGTTTTCATCATTCTATTTCTGTGAACGAAAAGTAATCTACATAAAACAAAAATTGTAATTGTCTACTTTTCGTAAGACAACGGTGAAATTATCATCTATAGCAAGATTTTTCTAAATATTTTTAAGCATGAGTCAGAAAATAACTTCAGAGAATACTGTTGACTAAGGACACTTTGGAAAACAACGCTGTTTTCTCTTACCTACAATTAATTTGATTTATGGAATTTTGCCATGAAACTCACACCGGCATTCAATATACGGAGGTGCTGAAATGGAACTTAATAGAAAAAATATCTCAAAATTGACAAAAAATGACTTAGGCTCTTTTGGAATCCACCCCTTCAATTCTTTAAACGACCTGCTTGATTTTGATATTTTGTTAAAATACAGTAAACACAATTAATATTAGAGAATTCAGTCATATTACTCATTAAGGGAAATTTTAACATTTCATCCACAAGAATAACCCCACTTCCTCGAAAGAAATTTTCTACTAAAAATTCTTAAATGTGTTTCACTTTTACATCCTATGCAAAAGTGTGTGCATATTGTGGGTTGTATAAAACTGACTTATATCAAGCTGTTGCTCCTGAAAGCAACATAGTATAGCAAAAATTTGCAAGTATTGTATAAACTCTAATGAGCGGGCTATGTATATATGTATGTTTGGCTTTATATATTTCAAAAGTACTATCACAGAAGTTTCATTGGAATCTCAGAATAGTTGCAGATTACCTATCAACACATCACGTCTATTTTGAGACAACCTGACAAGTAGGGAAAAACATGGACCAAAGTGTGTGAGTGTCACAGTGATCATTCATCCTTGAATTATTCATTAGTAGCATTGGGAAAGTAGTGATATTTTCGTTGCAGTATTATTCATTGATATCCATATTGATGTTGCATTTGTAATTTTTGTCGCATTTTTGTTCCACTATACATTCATTTTTCAATTGTGTTACTAACTTCTGTCCTAATTCTATTTCTTCTCATCAGCACTTAAAACTCATCTCATAAATAGAAAAAGATAAGAGCTCGATCGTTTGTTTATAAAGGTACTCTCCAAAACTACTAAACAGACTTAGATGACTGTTCCAGCGTTGGAAAATACATTTATTCACTATAGTTGTAGCCTACATATTATTAACTGTACAGATCAACGGGATAAAACTTGAAGCCAGTTGGCGATAAAAGCTTATTATATTAGATATTCTTATTATTACTATTGTGTACTTTTTTGCTTTTAAATCATTGTACATAAAACAGTGAAATTTAGTATTTGAGAGATTCTTATTTCGGAAAATACACATACATTATTCATTTGCATAAATTCTATAGGGGAAATACATGAGAGGATGGATACTTTTTTGAATTAGTGGACGAATATGTAATTACACTTGTCGAAAGCTATGTATATGTTAAAAATATTAACTAAGAGGACGAGCTGTTGCTTCCCTAAACAAAATGCTACTATCTGTGGTTCAAAACATTTAAAGAAAATCAAGCAAGAGAACGAAGAGATTGTGAGTATGCAACTGCTGGGAATGAATAGAATTTTTCTATTGGAAAACTTGACGAAATAAATTAAAGAATTAACTAAGTTACGAAGACGATATGTTAACATTTAATCAGAAATCACCAAGTTTATACTGTAGCAAATCAACAGAGAATTATTGGCCAAATATTATTCACGCAAAGACCGAATTTATTAATAACTTATAATTGATGTAATCAGAAGCTTAAAAGTCAAGGGTGAGATTGTACTAATTGTTCCAATTGAAAAATAAACGTTAATTGCTGCCTTATATAGAAATGGTGGTATCTAAAACAATGCTTCTCTATATTTGAAAACTTTCAGAGCTTTGAAGAAATCCTTGTATCGTAGTTATGATTAGTCATAAGTTCAAAACCTCAATAATGAGTTGACAGTTCTTTACAGTATTGGATAACTAAACTGGACGTTGCAATTGGCAGTGTACCAGCATAGCTGTTACTTCTTTATGATTGAGCTCATTAAATAAGAAGAACGAAAAAAAAATGGAACTGAAATAACAGTGCTTGGCAGGAAGAGTATAAATAAAGATCCCATATATATTCAAGACACGTAATATAATTAATTTAAAGTAGTTCTCATATATACATTACTTAAAAAATTCGTTCCTCTATTCTTTGATACTAAAGCACTGACGTGCTACATCGTGAAATTAAATGTATTACTTTGATCAAATAAAAGCAAAATAAAAGAAAAGAACATATTAGAAGATTGTATGATTTTTTTAATAAATAACATATACAAAACTGTGAAATATTGTGTTATACAGCACGTCTGACATATTTACGTCACATATCCACTTTTCTTCCCCCAAGTTTTAATGGAGTGTGACTTGGACTTATAGGAACTTATGTAAGGATTGTAACAGCCCATGATTTCTGGTAGAAGAAACTAGTTCATCTTACATTTAATACGAAAGAATCCTTTAGTAGATGATATACAAAGTTGTTCAAAATATTGTAAAAATGCCTACCACAATGATTAGTATTACAGTGGATTAACTTTATATGTATGTAAAACTACTGCTTAGTTTTGAAGTGGCATGCATGTGACTAATTATAGTAAGTTTAACGTAACAGAGTATTAACTATATAAATAAGTAGAGATTCTACTAAAAGTAATTTGAACATTAGACTAATCTTGATGTAAAGCTGAAAGTAATATAAGGAAAGCAGTTAAATATTGTGCATGTAAACTTTGAAATTATGGACATTATTAATGAAAGAGTTTTATAGAAGTATGCACGAAATACGTCCATTTTTCTTTTTTAATTCAGACTTAACATTTATTCAATATTGAAATTACAAGAATTCCAGAAGGTGCTGTTTATAGATGTTAAAAATCTGAACACATTCTAATAGTATTTATTTGATCTTCTACTCTGCCACATAATCGAATGGCTGTAAAATACGTATCCAGAATCTATGTTTAACAGCTTCGTTTCAACCTCTTTCAGCAACAACGCCTGGTGTTAACCTCGCGGTAGCAACAACCAAGAAGACAAAGGAGAAATTCAAGATATGCTGGAAAGTACACAAGTTATTTTGGAATATAACTTAAGAAAACCTATTCTTGAGGCCTGCAAGTCGTTTTCGTCTTGAAAACATCTTTTAGAAAACAACCAAATATATATCTGGCCTTAAGATAAACAATAGAAAGCTATGAAACTAAAAGAATGTTTGAAAATTTAATTAAACAACTTGAAATAATACAATGTTCTTACAAGAAGATAGATTTTATTAAATATATTAAGTAGAACAGAGACATCTTGGATAAAAAGATAATTGAAAAGAAAGTTTGCTATTAACGTCATCAATCTTGTCATCAATATGATTGAAAATAGATTCTGTAAATTGGAAGCGCTCTTCATTAGAATGTTGTGAAACAATTACGTTCTTCTATCTTACACTTGATTGTAAGTATCCAGCTCTTAAAATTATAGTGTTAAAAAATACATACAAGTCTTAAAAATACAGCATGCCGTATACAAGAAATCAAGCAAGTAAATATCAGAGATAACGTATTGTGAAGATTTTCTGAATATGTGTGGATTCATGCACTATTATAGCAAAATATTTTTATTGTAAGAATAAAAGCTGTATTAAAAAAAAAATACATTTTGGTTACTATTGAATGTTGTGAACTGGCATTAAATATGCTTAAGGAATGAAGGGCACGATGGAGAATCCAGAAGGACAGAAGATCAAGATGCTCCGACACAGAAATATTGAAGATATGACAGAGTATTGCGCCTTTTTTACCACATGGAAGTCAAAATTTCCTACAGCTATTATATGTTTCAACTATGGACAGTTTTAGCACAGTTACATTTCTGAGAATAAATATTGTGATAAAAATAAACAGAATTGATAAAAAATCTTTACTACTTTTAAATACATGTGATAAATAATGCATTTGGCAAAGAACTACATAGTATAGTGTTTACAATGAAAGTATTTAAAACCGGCAAGGAAGGCTATTCCAGCTGCAGATTTTGCATGTAACGACGAGCTCATTAATTCTTTAAAAAAGCTACTTGCAAACAATAAAAGAAAGAAGCTACTTGTAAGCATTTGTGAGAATAAATATTGTAATAAGAACAAACAAAATTGGTAAAAGAATCTTTACTACCTTTCAAATACATGTGATAAATGATACATTTGGCAAAGAGCTACATAGTATAGTATTTACGATGAAGGTATTTAAAACCGGGAAGGAAGGCTATTCCAGTTGCAGACTTTGCATGTGACGATGAACTCATTCTTTAAAGAAGCTACTTGCAAGCAATAAAAGAAAGAAGCTACTTGCAAGCATTTGTGAGAATAAATATTGTAATAAAAATAAACAAAATTGATAAAAAAAATTTACTACTTTCTAACACATGTGGTAAATGATACATTTGGCAAAGAACAACATAGTATAATATTTACGATGAAGATATTTAAAACCGGGAAAAAAGACTATTCCAGTTGCAGACTTTGCATGTAACGATGAACTCATTATTTTTTTTAAAGAAGCTACTTGCAAGCAATAAAAAGAGCTATATTCATAGAAGTATCTTCAATTCCGACCACAACTTTTGTCTATATATTTTCTGGAAGAGGCAAGGGTACTCTCATCATGATTTTAATGTTATGATATCAAAAATTGTGATTATTTAGCTTGTATAATATAAATATTTTTAAAATAATTGGTTACCAACAACAGAATTATGAAAGATATTTGACTACCTTTGTTAACAGATGAAGGATAATAATTCAGTTGTTAAATGCTGGAAGACCTTATATTTCGAGTATAAGTTAAGAGCATTGATGCTATATTATTTACATTTTTGCTTCGTGAAAATGTAAAAATAAATAAATAAAAAGTCATTTCTTTTTGTAAGAATACATAACAATCAAGAGAAATCTAGAAAGGAACTAACATTTTTTAATATCCTATCTTATTTATGTCTTGAATTTAAGAAATATGATACATATTAAATTCAACACTACGTATACAATAAGCTATGTACATACTTTGTAATTTACTTTAAAATCTTATTACTGACGTAAAATAAGCCAAGTATTTAAGAACAAGGCAAGCCTCATCGAGGAAATCAGTACAATGACTAGCATAAAATGCATTATTAATATTAGAAACCAAATTTAAATTTAAAAAAAAAAAAATGCAATGTGTTATAAGAAAGTAACTGAAAAGCTATGTATTTGTATAAAAAAGAAAAGAAATATTATGTTGAAACAGTAAGTAGTGAGAAAAATACCACTTAATATATACTTAAAATATTCAAGTTTTGATGTTGAACGAAAGTATACACCTGACAAGAAAACAATGGAATAATGTAGGATAGTAAACAACAATATGAAAATTGCAATTTATGTAATAAACAAGAACTTTAAACAAACTTAAGAATTTTGTTAAAATTTTTCTTTCTTAAGTCCAGTTCTTTAGGATATTTTATTTGCTGAACAACATAATACTGGCAAAAACAAATATGTGAAGACAATTTACATACTATCTAATTAATTCCAACACTGTAAATAAAATTGTTCTTGAATAAACTTCGATTTGGATATAAATTTCTTGTATATTTCATCATGATTATTTCAAGAGCAAGAACTTTTTAACGGAATGGAACGAAGCGAAATGAACTGGTAACATGTAGATATATCAATAAAATTTAGTTTCGAACTACTTAATATATACTATCTTCTAAGCCAAAATGTCATAGTGAAACTATTGCATATCATCTAAAGAAATTCGAAATAATTCTGATACTTCCAAAGTAATTCAGAATTGTATATAAAGAAAATAAGGATATGTGAGTAATCCCTGTTGTTCGATGGAATTCCTTGATACGTACACATGATGGAATATCTTAACAACAATTCTCATGGAAGCAATTTCAAAACTATGGAAATTAGGAAACACTGTATGGGACTAGCAATAAACTGATTTTAAGAACTAGAGACGAATTATCTGAAGTCTTAATGATTTAGTGGCGTAAAACAAACATGCAGCTATGATAACTAATACGTTGTATTTCTCTTGAATTATGTTGTTGCTAACTTATAAGATGAAAAAAGTGACAAAAATAATTATTATTTATTTCTACATTGTTTGATACAGGATTTCACACTTAAGTTCGATCTACTTTCGTAAACCCGGAAAGCAGGTCTAAGCAATAATTTTGCTTCATTTTTTCTAACATCACAAAGCCTTTTTTGTGTTGAAGAATAATGCTAAATAATTAACAAAAATAAAAACAATATTCATAATTAACAAGTACAATGAATACAAATAATTTCTTGTGACATATGAGCATATCCCAATGTTCTTAATTTGTGTTGCTGTTAGAGGGAAGAATGAAATGCAGTAAAGGCATTTAAGATTGTTGTCTATTTGGGATAGATGTTTGAGGAATTTTCAGGAAATAGTACCCATATGAAAACAGATTTCCCATCACAAAATGTAAATAGCAATTTAGTACAGTTATGTGTAACGTTCAAGATGCTTTTAAACATATCATAGCTCAATAAACTTTATAACCAACATTACGTCTTAAAATATAGTATTGTAGCATGAAAATAATATGAAAATGGTGAAAGACTCAAATGGCGGTTTACAATTTAGTATTTGAAGAATGTTAGTTTTACACTACTCTGAAGAAAAAAATTGTTGGTTCGAAAACAGCCACATTGTGTTCTTCCTCTCGTAGTTCCACCAGAATTTGAGGTGAAATCTGCCCAAGAAAGTGTGCGAAGAGGATCTACAGTTACTTTGCAGTGCCAGGCTACAGGGGACCCTCCTATCAAAGTTATCTGGCAAAGAGATGGAGTTACTGTTAAATCAGACTCAAGGTAAGATTCCAATTTGGAAATAAGAAGACATTTTGTTCTTCTGAATATAACGATCTGAAATAAGGTTCTAATATGAGCATTTATTGATGTTTTTGGTTCCATATCTCATGTTAATTCAACTGTTACTTATAAACATTTTCATACTTACCAAAGTATGTTTACCACTAACTTTTTGTGACAGCATTTCTTTCTAAAGGACAAAGGCAAAGCTTCGTCTTAGATCTTTCTCAGTATGATATTACTACTCTTCTCTACCAAAAGAAAAGTGAAGATCTTTAAATTAGTTTTCGAATCTGCAAGTATTATAGTTTGATATGAATGGATAATACAGAATAATGTGTATGTGACGCATAAATAAGTAATTCAGATATATATATTTTCTGTCGTATGAAGATTGAAGTTTAGTAAACAATTAATTTAATAACTAAATATTTAATATAACAGGTGATTGGGCTCTCTTATGAACAGCAATGAAAATTCCAAAGATGACATTGTTTTTTCTATAATCTGTAGTACACATTTCGAAATTACCGAAAATATGTTAGGTTTCATATTGGAAACAAGTTCAACTCAATTTAGCAACTAAAATTTAGAAAAGAAAGAATTTTTTCGGACTTTTTGAGTTGTGCCAGTGACTTCTTACATCTCCTGCCTTTAAGGAAGAGATTTTATTTCCCACATCTTTTAAACTTCTATGAACTGCACAACATGATTTTTTTCTGATAAAACAATAATAGGCAATGTCGTAAAATTCTTATTGTGACAATATCAATTTGTATATAACATGTTTAACGCAATTGTGAAATTTAAGTTTTAACATTGAATTTTGTCAGCTTTTTTTTTTTTTTTTTTTTTTTTTTTTTAAGGAGTGTTGTACGTATAGTTTCATTTGGCTCTCATTTATTAGTATGTTTAACTTATTATTGTTATTAGATTCTTACAGAAATATTACACCAATCCTCATTATTTGAGTACATTTTTTTATTATTTTGATACCACTTTCTCATGTAATGGCTCATGATAACAAATATATCTGTAACTTGTGTAGATGCCAAACATATCTGTATTTTACATAGTGAAACAATTACAATCCGAAGAAGCAAAGCACAAATACAGAAAACTAATAGAATACTTTGCCACAACTCATCTTTACTGTTGCTTGATAGTGAACTTAATTACCAACTTTAACTCCTTTGGAAAGTAACATTTCAGTCTACAAACTTAATTGCTTTTATACCTGCAAGCTATTTAAAGTTTAAGTTGAAGTTGAACTCAAGGGAGTTTTGTTTCTTCTTCTTCTTCTTCTTGTCATTATTAATCCTATATATAAAATGCAAAAACACTCTGGTCTGTCCGCTACTATAATTTCTACAATGTTATGCAAACTGCAAAATATTTATGGTTACGGGTTACACAAAGGTCTAGGCGAAATATTTAGATTTTCTTAATAGACGAGCAGAAGCTTTGGAGAATCAATTAATAATAATAAACTTCTTTACGTTTATCATTTTTACGTTCATATATGAAAAAAAAATGCTGATAAATAATGTATTAAGTTTAGTTCATAGACACTTGGTAGTGTATCAATTTTCTTTATTATACAGCTTGTTTTATATTTTACAGTATAAATTAAAAGTGTTCACAAAATCCACAACTACATCCACAGCTATTTCAATTGTATATCTGCTAATTCTTAACATCACTTTTACTTTCCATTTAGTAGCAAGTGACATTTATGAATAATAATTATATAACTCTGTTGGTGTTAAATCATTTTTGAACACCAAAATTATAGATCATACACATATCCAAAACATTAGTCTTCTGTCAGAGTAAACATTCGATTGACAGTTCGTTTCCACTTCCCATTTCACTGCGAGCACATGTAGTCATAATTCGAAATAAATGCTACATCTCAATTGATTTTTGAAAAAAGATCATTCGTTGTGATTTGAAGTATTGTGTAAAATGTCACGGATACCATTTCTACATGCAATTTTAATAGAGTTTCTATCTTCAAATTAGATAAGAAAATATCAATAAACTATATGAAAACTCCTGATTGAAATTCAGAATTCATGCAAAATTTGAAACCATATTTGGTTATTACTGAAATTATCATATATATATATATATATATATATATATATATATATATATATATATATATATATATATGAGCTTGTTATTCTGAATACAATAAACTTATGTTTGCAATTTATGATTTCGATTTAATTCATATATCTAGATTGAAAGTACAAAACTAAATTACTTAACATTGAAAATGTACTTGGCGAATGATGTTTGTTCTATCACTTTCAAAATAATGATAATTATAAATGAAAAGATTTTTATCTTTATTAATATAAACTAGAAAATGTAATGGAGTTTTTCGTTTCTTTTTTCTTCCCCAGTTTTTGAATATTCTGTAAATCACTTTCAGCTATTCACAAAATAGGGTAAAAAGGACAGATAATATTTGCATAGTTCTTGTAATCAATTGTGCAATGACCTTCAAGAGATCTGAATTAAAAAGGAATATTTCCGAATAATTTTGAAGATCGTTGTTGAACAATACTGCTTTTGCAGTTTCCAAATTTATATATCACGTAAAAGTAAGAAAACAAAATGTTGAAAATTTTCAGAAATCTGTTTTTGCTGATGATTGTACAGTCATCAGCAAAAGAAATAGCATATTTCATACACAAATTATACGTACAACATATTTTCTTGTACCGATTGTGTTAGTAGTACAAATGTAACTAAAGTACGTACTTTCACCTTATTATTATTATTATTATTATTATTATTATTATTATTATTATTATTATTATTATTATTATTATTATTATTATTATTATTATTATTATTATTATTATTGGCCGAACGTAGTTGTAAGTTCTTCTTCCACAATCGCCATCCTGACTGTTTTATTTCAAATTTTTATTCCGGTGATGCTTTTAAATATGGGATCTGGCCCCTTTCTCTCAAAGTTCCTTCCATTTCTGTTCCTTTTTGTTTTCGTGTAAAATGCACACACGCATCTCATTGAATATAACTTCTTATTCCTGAGTATACATTCCACTTCCAAGCTTTCGGCTGTCCTCTACAACCTCATTCATAAAGCATAAAACATTTCAGATGTAGCTACACAGTCTCTTGACGAATCAATTGCAATAATACATAAAGCAAGGTAAATTTCTACTGCTCCTCCTTGCTCAATCAAAGCCGTTTCCCTTCCTTGATGATTTTGTTTCTCTTATTTCTATTTTCATACTCTGCGGAAAACGCGGCAGAGGGAGCAGAAAGTTTGAAAGTGCAAGATCTATTCAGAAATCAGTAACTGATGTGGTTGGTAATATTTCTGAATATGTCTCGTAAGCGTATTTAAATAAATTAATTAACAGCTTTTTAGTCTCACTGAACTTATTTTATTTTGTTTGGTTTTCTTCTATTTTTCAGGCATCAATTCAAAGACAGTCCTTTAAAAGGAGGGTTTATTTCGGAACTTACCATAACAAGCACTTTAAAGTCAGATAGTGGTACTTATATGTGTACAGCATCGAATCCTTATGGCCGAGATCAAAGGATAATTCATCTTTTAGTACAAGGTTAGTTTAACTTTATTTGTATGACTTTCAATTGAAATAATTTAATTCTAGTCTAGACTTTTGAAAAAATAATCTTTTCCAGCTGTTCAATGATTTTCCTATAAACTTTTTTAGAAATGGAATGTAAAGTTCAAAATATTTTGTTGTCTGATTTCTTGTGCAGGAAATAATACTATTTCACGCTGTTTGTAGACAAAATGCAGATCACAACTATGAAGTCAACAAGAAAATAACTCATTGTATGCCGAAGTAAAATGTCTAAAAGTTATTGAGCATCAAGGTTTTTGAGAAGCTGTAGCATATAATATGTAAATGTAATTTCCTTTCTTTATTACTGCACACTTTTGAAGATATGCTCCCTAATGAAAAACCATTAGCGGATCCAGAAGGATCGTTTGGAGGGGGCGGTTCGCTTGCTGGAAGATGAGCGTAGCTTTAATGTGACTAAAGTTTTAATTTGCAAGAATGGGACGCATATTCAGGGCTGAAAGGGGAGTATAAACCTAATTTCTAGATCCCATTTTGGGACCTGAATTTGTAAGTTTTTTTTTTTTTAATGAAAGTATATTCTTTCTTACGGCTTAATGAACCCGAAGGTTCATTGCCGCAGTAACAAAAGAACGCAAGTGCATCCTACCTTGCGCTGTACCAATTAAGTAATTACTTTTATAATTTCCTTACTCAGTCTACTCTACTTAAAAATCCATCCAAAACTCAATAAACGTAACTTTTTTTCTTGCACCTCGTAAATATTCTTTTACAAAAATGACAGAGAGAAATGTTGAGTATCACATCACAAGGCAGGGACGTACGAAGGGGGTGGATCCAGGGAGTCCGGATCCCTTCCACAAAATCTTGATTTTTCTGTAAATTTAGAAATTTTAATACAATTTTACAAATTTTAATATAATTTATTCTCATTTTAAATTTCAATAATTCGGAACCTCTCCCGAAACAGTAGAACTTGCGTGCCTATCCGAGGTATAAGACATGTATAGCTTACTACGTTTTCTTCATTTGTGGGATTCCGGGTTCAATTCCTAGTGGTACAGCCTTGAAAGGACTAACTAAAGCCAATAGCACTGGTAAAAAGTGCCCTCACTTGGACAAATTTCTGATTTTTTAAACGCTAAATCCAATGCATCTATTTTTAAACAATTCCGTTCATGAGTCACTAGCTCAAACCTGGAATTTTTTAACTTCCATTTATGCCAATAGTAAAAAAGTTCCATGGTTGAATATGTTTCGAATTGCTCTTTTTTATACAAATTTGAGGACGCTGAGGCCAATGGATTTTTTTTTAACATATTGGTGCATAAGGCAACGAAAAAATTATCTTAATGGACGGATATGCATACTCCATTCTCGTGACTCCATGGACGGATATGCGTTAAAATAATTCAATTGGATTCAGGGTCCTCAAATTAGTATGAAAAGAGTAATTATAAATTTATTCAAGAGTAGCCACTTTATACTAGTGGCAATATCGTTTGTTCTCTGAGCGCATTACAGTGATTCGGATTCGACCTAAAACTGTAGATGCACGTTTCACATAGCATCGATGCTAAAAGAAACAAGCTTTCTTCATATTTTGTTGATGTTGGTATTTGGGAAGGGTGTCATGGTGGGCTAGTGGTACAAGCCTGTAAAACGCTCACTTCTTTCGATTTGATTCGAGTCCATGTTTTTAGCCAAAGCATGTATTTAGAGAGAATTGAAAAGCACACATAGGCTATATCCTGTTTTGATGTGCCTCCCCGAATAGTATGAATTTCTCATCACTGGATTTTCACATGTTTATACTGCCTCCTCCAGTCTCGGTCGCTTCACCAAAATGGCAATAGAGTCACGTTCTTCAGTTTCTTGCTCATCTTCAACACACATACACACTAACAGAACCACCGTAAATTAATATATAACGGGTTGAATTTAAAATATGTCAAAATTACAGTCCACGCAAATAATATTATATCGCTGTATATTATATAACAGTATCTGAGTAGGGTCACACGGTTAAAAGGTATTTTGTCATCTGTTATCTGCCATTAAGCCCCTCCCATTTCTTCTCTGTGTAGATAAATATAACTTACCTTTGTTGCACTAAAGTGATCGAAGGAAAACATGAAGCTTGACCTAAATCTATCGATTTCACTATCCAGTAGAATGCGAGGGTATGTTCCGGTCGTCAACCCCTATCCATGACATTTTTTCAGGTCCTCTCTAAGAGGGACATAATCTTTGAACTATGGCGCTATGCGAACAACATTTCCTGACGGCAAAATGTCGTTGGATTTTTGTTGCGTTTCATTTTGCGAAACTTAATATTTCATCATAACTTCAGTTTGTCAACATTGTTGACATTTCCTTAAATGTGTGTTCGGATTGTGGCTCCACAAATCGTACCAAAATCTTCTGATGTATCAAAGGTGAAGAAAAATATTTCTATGATTGGTATAGAACCCAGGATTCACGAGTTGTTGGAAGTTACTGATAAACCTTGACACTGTGTGTCCACGAAATTGTTCATTTCTCACGACAAGCTCCCAACTGCATTCAACTGATGCATTTAAAGATGAATGTATCAGGAATTCAAGTGCTGGTATTCAGGAATTTTCGCTTAAACAGAAGAGAGCGAGAAGATAAATATAGGACACTGTTACAAAAGTGTCCTAGCGTATTTTGGTTTGTTGCTTGAATTTAATGTTCCACACTAATGACATGGCGGCTAAAGGAGAGGAGACATGCATATACTGATTATAGTAGAATCCGAACATTTTCATTCAAATGTACCCCAACCGGGAATCGAGCGCAGGACCATGAGCTCCGTATAGGGTATTTTGTCCAAGTACAAAACTTTTGCAGTGGTATACTTGAGTATGTAAAGAAAAAAGCATTAGACCAGACTAGGAACAAGAGGTTGGAAATTAGCTCTATTAGGTAATTTCTTAAATGCAGCTTTTAGAAACATAGTATAATTATAGTTATGCCCACAACAACAATAAAATTATATTATACTAACAAAAGTCACGGCTCTCTCTGTTGATCTAGTAGCTAGCAAACGCACTTTTGATCTTTGATGAATAAGATTCTTTAGTTTGATTCCCGGTGAGTGAACATCGAACGCACTACAGTGGTTCAGAACCAACTTTAAACTAGTTCACACAGTGAGCCGCCTTACCTTCCTTCCTACAGCTGTTCGTTCAACGAATGAATCATAGTCTCGCTCATTTGGGGCTTATAATGACCGCCTGAAGGAACTAGGGACGCAAGTATTCACAATTCAAATATGTCTATATTCTGTACTCTTAGGTACCACATGTTTTGATTAGACTCTGCTCGGCTTGTCACATGGATTGGATCGGTCGTGAAAAGACAATATTTGTATTTCCCAACTATAAATGCTGGGAATAAAAAAAGAAAGAAAGACCTTTGGGGGGGAGGCGGTCGCCCCCTCCTGCCCCCTCCGTGGATCCGCCAGTGTGAAAAACATTCCATTAAACAAAAGCAATCCTCTTTTATGTTTTTTCTTCCAACTATTCAGAATTAAATATTTTGATGATTTTAATAGTGAAGTGAACTATTGAATCTTGCTACACTTACAAAGTTAGTTTCATACAAAACTCTAAGTGACACCAAAACAAATTTCACCCTACACTTCAAATTTGATTTTTATTTCATTAAAAATGCTACGCATAAACAATATTATTGTTTGAACTCCACTAATGTAGTTCATTTAAATGTACTAGACCTCTGTCACAAATTAGAAAGCTCCACATTTATCATAACGTAATTGGTTCATTCTTTAGAAAAAATTGGAGGATTTATTATCCCATATACAAGACGTTTTCCAGAGTCTGGTGTATGACTGTCCCGTAATAGATTATTATTTGGGAAACTTCAAAACTTATAAAAATTGCAGCTGAAGTAGCGAAAAAGATTAGTGGAACAATGTATATACAAGACTACAAAAAATGTATTCATAATTCAATTCAATTCAATTGACCATGAGCTTGAGGTTAGCTACAAGAAAGCAACTAAGATACCAAAGTAAGGATTAATAAAAACACTTCTAAATACAAAGCTAATCAAAATTAGTGGTCTATGCCAAGAAAGTATAAATATGTCAATCATTCCACGAGCAAGGCTTCTTTTAAATTATAATTTATACTACATAAAGATCTCTGAATGATAATATAGTGGGAAAATTTTTAAAATCCTAGAGCAGGCTGACGATTTCTCCGCAGCTAAGATAATTTAAACTGTGATTACATATCGTTTGTGTGCGATTATTTGTGCTGTTTATGCACGTCCTTTAGCAAATTATGTCCCAGTGCTGCTCCCTACAGTCTGATTTTGTCTTCCCCCGACAAAATTTTCTGGAATGGTTAGAAACCTGACTAAAGAAATTCATACACCCACGAATGTTTTCATCCCAGAGCATGGAAACGTTAGATTCTTGTTTAGCGCAACGTGAAATAATTTAAAATTAATCTATTGTAATTATGCCTAAATATATTTATTAAACACAACTTACAAAATAGGTGCCACTTGAAATAAGATTATATGGCTTCTGCCAGTAACGATTATAGATGATTTTAACTTTGGTCATTACTGCCATCAATTCGCGGGGTTCAATTGAAAAAAATAGTAATATGTTCCCCTAGTCAGTAACTTTTTACTACTGCTAAAGCGCTCTCTGATATTTGTCATTTTCGATCGTTCTTATATTTTTCTCTCTTTCTCCACCCCCATGTTGTTGCATGGTTGAATTTAAATTTAAACAGCATCGGAAGTGTCACTGTTCATCACAGCGACCCCGAAAACTACAGATTCGGCACTAATATCGGTCATTTTCAATGATTTATATATATATATATATATATATATATATATATATATATATATATATATATATATATATATATATATATATAGTAACTGGTAATTCGATGCATTCCTTGCAAGAGAATATTCTACAAGTATTTTGGAACATTTTCACCTATATGAACCGGGGGTCGAAAATCAATGGTCTCTGAATAATTTACTTTGAATAATTTACTTAAGTGTGATTTTTTCTGAAATTTGCTGGCTGGCTAACGAGAGTGCGCGAGGAAGTTTTACCCTGGCCCACTTCCACCGTATCGTAGAGCAATGAAATTTTACATGTGCAATCCTGCATACCTATGTGGGCCATGTGCTCCTTCGTGGCTAAGTGGTTAGCGTACGCGCCTTTGGCGTGGGAGATCCGGGTTCGATTTCCGGGTGGGGGCTCATTGGTTCAGATTCCACGTTAATTGATAGGTTTCGTCTCATGTAGCCTCGCGGCTGAAAAGGACGTTAAACTCAAAATCACCTCACCTCACCACTGCACCATTGTTATGTTATGGGTCCGAACATGAAGTAAGGTGTAGTTGTCCAAAATCCATTGCTGCACCTGACAAATCGGCGAGGCAATAATATCGCAGAAATACTTGTCCCTAGGAAATGACTGCATCACTGGGAAGTGGCTGAATGAAGATGGTGTGCGGTGAAGAGAAAACGCAAACTACGAAAGATTTCATACCCACGGTCGTGCATCTGTCTGACCAACATTGAGCAGTGAACGGGTGCGTTGTATTCCAGGAGGTGGACACCTTTTGTCAGCATGCCACACTCCGGGACTTCACAAAATCCCACAAAGCACGCGGCAGTGAGGCATAATATGTCATGGCAATTGTGATACCCTTTGCCTGAAAAGCAAGTAGTAATACCCCCCCCCCCCAGCTGATCCCAAATAAACATGATCATCACTAGGGCCCGGATTTTTATGTGCTAAAAAACTATTAAAATATTTATATTTTATGTGCTAAAATGAAAAAATATTTGCTAAAAATTAAAAATATTTAACAAAAAATAACAGGGAAAAGTATGGAGAAACGCCCAACATAAAAAAGTAAATACTGGTACTCACTAATAGTTCCTATTCATCAGATGTCGAAATTCAATGAACAATGCAGTGAATAACGTCTTTTCCAAATTGTCTATCGTAAAGCCATGCCTGTTGGCACGGAATAATGTCTTATATTGAGAAAAGAAACGTTCAACATCACATGATGTTAACCTAGCGTATTTGAAAAGGGCCATATCATGAATATTCACACCATCAACTTCACTTATGTTTTGGCCTTCCTTTTACTTCAGATATTATACATAGGGTTTTATAGCCAATGTTTTCCCCAAACAAATCCTTAATTTATTTTTCTTACGACTTCATCTTTCGAAGCAGAAAGAACATTCAGGTTTCTTTCAACGCACTCTAGTTCTTTACCCGAAGTACTCAATATATCTCCCGGAGTTTCTAATTTCTTTATAGAGTATGTCGAAATTGGGAGATACGACTCCGAATGAAAGTCAAGTCTCATGATACGAATGAAAGCCAAGTCTCATTTGAAGCTACTGTCACTTACTAAAAGAATTAACCATCATCTGGGTTTAGTTTAATTACTACAGATTTAAATGCTTGAAAATGATCCACATAATATAGTACTGTATTAAGCCAGGTATCCCAACGCGTGATTATGGGTGTTGGAGGAAGTGAAATATCGAGATTTGTTTCTTTGAAAAGCTCAATTCTAGTTTGCGATTTTACGAAGATATTTTCCCATTTGACACTAACTTGTCCACTTTAGGATAAAGGATTCGGATTTTTTCACACAATCGATGTAGTGCGTATACGACACATGTCACGTGAATCATGTTAGGGTACCACATGCAAAGAGCTTTAGCAGCTTTCCTCATATAAGGAGCACCATCAGTCAGAAAAAGCAAAATATTGTCGTATTTCACACCATTCGGCCACAAAATATGCAAAGATTCATCGAACAGCCTGGCAATTGTCACGTGATTCGTAACTAAAAGATCTTTAAAGGCTAGCAGTACTGTGCCTATGATTACTTTCCCTTCACTCACGGTCACTTGTCCTCCCCTTAGGCTTCAAAGTACAAAGCGCTCCTTTAGAAGCTCTTTGTTAGGCACAAGTTACCCCAGCGCTGATAGCAGAATTTATGAAGACGCTGTTTCTACAGGTGGAAAATTGCTTGTAAATACGATGGATATATTTATGTAGCCTGTTATTTTCCCTATGTTAATTTCTTTCGAGCAAAAGAAAAAAACGTGAAATTTAGAATAAAATAACGGAAAATTATTAAAAATATGTATTTATAACAAAAATGTCTAAAATATTTAATTACATAACTTTCTTCAGAAAATATGTATTTTTATGTGAAATAAAATTTGTAATTTACACTTGCAGACTCTTAATTTGGATAATAAACTTTGTTTCGGGCATGTATGTGTTTGAAAAAAAATTGTTTTTACATAAAAATCCGGGCCTTAATCATCACATTGGTGGCTCAAAGCTGAACACCGACTTCCTTTGGTGGTGGTACGTCGGTGTATTCGATTTCTATTTTTTCTTCTTCTTTCTTTCTTTCTTTCTGTATTTATGCAAGAACTCAGGGAAGGTTTCGAACCTCCAACTCCGGAGTCACATCGGTCTTTTAGGTGGGCCTAAAATGTGGGAAGGATTGACCTTGGCCTTCTACAAGGTACCATTCCAGCCTTCGGCTTGTGAGAGTGAAGAAAACCGGAGAAAACCTAGTCAAACCAATGACAGCATGCCGACGTGCCGCCACCAAACGAAGTCCGTGTTCAACTCCGAGCGACCAAAGTGATGATCACGTATATTTGGGATCAGCATGGTGTATTATTACTTATTTCCCAGGCAAAGGGTACTAGAATTACCACGATATATTTTGCATCACTGCTGTGTGCGATGCCGGATACTGTGAAATCTCAGAGCGTGACATGCTGACAAAAGGTGTCCGTTCCTGAAAGATAACACACCCATTCACTGCTTGAATAGTGGCCAGACAGATGCACGACCGTGGGTATGAAATCTTTCATAGTTTGCGTTTTCTCTTTACCGCACACCGTCTTCATTCAACCACTTCCCAATGATGCAGTCATGTCCTGGGGACAATTATTTCTGCGATATTATTGCCTCGCCGATTTGTCAGGTGCAGTAAGGGATTTTGGACCACCACACCTTACTTCACGTTCGGACCTATAACACAACAATGGTACAGAGGTGAGATGAGGTGATTTTGAATTTAACGTCCTTTTCAGCAGCAAGGCTACATGAGACGAGACCTATCAATTATCGTGGAATCTGAACCACATGAGCTCCCACCCGGAAATCGAACCCGGATCTCCCACGCCAAATGCGCATACGCTAACCGCTTAGCCACAAAGGAGCTCAGTGGTGCAGAGTTGTAAGCTGAACATTACCACATGGCCCACATAGGTATGCAGGATTACACATGTAAAGTTTCGTCGCTCTACTATGTGTGGAAATGAGTCAGGGTAAAACTTTCTCGCGCACCTATTGGCAAGTCATTTCCTATTGGCAAGTACTTCTGCGATATTGCCACACCGCTTTGTCATTTGCAATAATGGATTTTGGACCACTACACCTTACTTCATGTTCGGACCTATAACACAGCAATTGCAGAGTTATAAGCTGCACATTACCACATGTCCTACATACGTATGCAGGATTACACATGCAAAATTTCATCGCTCTACTATATGTGGCAGTGGGTCAGGGTAAAACTTTCTCGCGCACCTCTCGTTAGCCGCCAAATTCTCAGCGACCCCGAAAACTATGCATTCAACACTAATATTGGTCATTTTTGATCATTTTTATGTATCTCCTTCCTTCCCGTCTCCGAAGTTGCGGGACTGAATTTGGATGTAAATGGAATCGGAAGTGTGAGTGTTCAACTCAGCCACACTGAAAACTATGTATTCGACACTTATATTGGACATTTTCGATATATATATATATATATATATCCCCTCCCTGATGTTGCGGAGCTGAATTTGCATTTATACAATATCGAAAGTGTGAGCGATCTCGAAAATTATAAATTCGACAGAGTAGTAGTGGTCCCGTTATGCCCGAATGACTCATCCTCACTCTTTTTTATGACCGGGGTTAAAGGTCAATGACCTTGGCCCGGGGTCAATGACCTAGGGGTACATAGGACCACCCCCTCTAAATTTTGGCAGGGGTACCATGGACCACCCCCTAAATTTTGGCAGGGGTATATAGGACCACCCACCTTAAATTTTGGAAATTGCCAAATCTAAAAATTTGGTATGGTAGCCTAGGACCATAGTATGTACCTCTATCAGTATTGGGGGTCTATGTCGTTCCCTTTCATGGGTAAAAAATTGCCAAAAATTCAAATTTCGGGGTTTTTTGACCTAATTTATCCCTTTTGATGAGGTGTTATTACCTTATATAATTACATGGGCGTATACAGGGGTCCATTACCTTTCATAAGACATGGGTATATTAATGCACCCCTTGAAAAATTTGGGTGGGGTACCTTGGCCTTAAATTTGGGAAATTGACCAATTTAAACATTGGGTATTATAGTACAGAACCCTAATATGTATTATGATAAATTTGGGTGGTCCACCTCGTTCCCTTTTAGGGGTACAAAATTGTCAAAATATAAACGTAAGCAATACGTCATACCACGTGTTTGTTCTTTTGGCCCAATTTATTTCCTAGGATGAGGTCCTATTACCTTATATGGTTATATGATTATGTATAGGGATCTATTCCCTATCATAAGACATAGGTACATTTGTGCACCCCATTTAAAAATTTGGAAGGAGTACTTTGGCCCACCCCTTAAATTTTGGAAATTACCCATTTTATATATTTGGTAATATAGTATAGGACCCTAATAGAGATTACCATAAATTTGGGTAGTTCACCTCATTCCCTTTCAAGGGTACGAAATTGCCAAATTTTAATACAATCACGTGTTTGGTTTCTGGCTCAATTTATCCCCTTGGATGAGGTTCTATTACCTTATATGGTTATATGGTCATGTATATTGGTCCATTTCCTATTATAAGACATGGGTATATTGATTCACCCCTTTAAATTTCGATTTAAGCATTCGGTATTATAGTACAGGACCTCAACATGTATCATGATAAATTTGGGCGGTCCACATCGTTCACTTTCATGGTTAAAAAATATTGCAAAAATATAAACACAATCTATATGTTGTACCACGTGTTTGGTTTTGGCCCAATTTCTCCCCTTTGATGAGGTTTTATTACCTTATATGATTATATGGTCATGTATATGGGTTCATTTCCTATCATAAGACATGGGTACATTGATGCACCCTTTAAAATTTGGGAGAGTATCTTGGCTCATCCACTCAGTTTTAGAAATTGTTTAATATAAGCATTTGATATCTTCGTACAGGTCTCAATATGTACCACTATAAATTTGGATGGTCCACCTCGTTCCCTTTCATGGGTAAAGAAATACCAAAATCAAATTTCGGAGGTTATTGACCCCTTTGATAAGGATTAAACACTTTATATGTGTATGTACAGAGGTTTATTACCTTCATATGTTTATGTGCCCTTTTAAATTTGGGAATTATCAAATAACAAAATTCGGTAAACGTTTTCTAGGACCCGTTGTAGATGTTGGTGTTCCTCTTATAGCCAAACACTCAAATTTTGAAGGTTATTGACCTATTTTTTGATACGGCTTTATTATTGAATAAGTGCAGGATTTATTACTTTTTCGTAAGACACAGGTGTATTTTTGTACCAATCTTAAATTTTGGGAGGGGTACATTTCTTATTTTCATATCAATAATTGGCAATTGTTCTTAGAATTGGGTGGTATCTCTTTCTTTGGGTAAATCATTGTCAAATATTAGTATGATCACGTGATCAGTTATTGACCTATGATGGGATTAGGAGTCCAGGACATTGGTACATTTAAACTTTGTAGGATAATTTGAGAATTGTCAAATGAAATTGCGTCATTGGTTTTGATTATTCCAGACTATGGACCAAATATAAACGTAAGTAATACGATGTACCACGTGATTGACCTTGATGAGGTAGTGTACGGGGATTCATTTCCTTTCTTGTGGTACTTCTTAAGTTTGAGTACACACTTAAACAGTTGGTTCTACTCAGGTAAACAATTGACGGACATTATTGACCTTATTGAACATATAATGATATGATTAATTCTAAGACTTAGGTATATCGAGAGAAGTATTCTTTAAATTTGGGAATTGTGATAAACAGAACTTTAACATAACGCGCGAAATTTGAAACAATACTTTGAACTTTAGTCACAGCTCATAGTCTAAGATCATTTGTGGTGATTGATTTGACCTTGAGCTTTAGAAATCTGATAGCTAACCCTTTTGAGTCTTATGACTCATAGTCTTAAGGGAATACATGCTACAACACTGAAATTTAGTCACAAGGTGATGTAATCTGACACTGGCAAAGTTATTGTTGATGCAATTTGATTGGTTGATCACTATCTTTCGTGCAATATGATTGGTTGATGAATTTCAAATTTTTGATGCATTCAGTTTTGTTTTAACATTTAAAAAGTTTTTGAAATTTTTGTTTAAAACTTTGGTTTGTCATTTTTTCGTTTGATATTTTTTGTTTGAAAATTTTTGTTTCGAAATTTTTGTTTGAAATTTTTTTTGAAATTTTTGTTTCCAAATTTTTGTTTGAAATTTTTTCGTTTGAAATTTTTAGTTTGAAAATTTTTGTTTCGAAATTTGTGTTTGAAAACTTTTTGATTGAAATTTTTGTTTCAAAATTTTTGTTTGAAAATTTTTTTTTGTAAATTTTTTTGATTCAAAATTTTGAATCTTTTTCGTTTGAAATTTTTTGTTTAAACTTTTTTCGCTTCAAAACTGAAAATTTTTCTGTTTGAAATTTTAGTGTAAAAAATGTTCGAATTTTTTTCTGTTTAAAAATTTTTGTTTGAACATTTTTGTTTCGACATTTTTGTTTGGAAAATTTTGGTTTCAAATTTTTAAGTTTGTGTACTCATTAGTAAAGAACCGAAACTGTTTAGAACAAAAACCTCTGGCAACATTGTTTATCATGGTGCAATAGTACACGTCAGAACATGATAATGCAACGTCATCAGTTTTGCATCATATATAAGTATCGTTCGAGTTAGTATTCATGATAACATCATCATGGCTACTTGTCTGCAGTTTCTAAATACACGTGATGTGATGAAATCATTTACCAAGATTACTGATTTACAACAGAATGTACCTTATAGAATCTTAGCTAGCCAAAAAATCCCTACAAAGTTTGGATTAAGAATCGTAGTGAAGCTTGAAAATGATAAGAATATAATTTTACCAGCAAGATATTTACCCATGGAAGCATCGAAACAAGAAGAACTGCTGCGTTTCTTAAACACTGGATCTGTATCTTTATGTTACAAAGAATTCTTGGGTCGAAGTCATCAATTTGAATTTAGTACACAGCCGGATTCATCATCAATTGTGATGAAATCATGAATTCAAACGTCAGCACATTCCTTTGACATCAGACGTAGTTGTATGTAGAATGCGATCGATGAATTTGGTTGGTCAGCATGACGTCAGCAACTGCGATGAAATCATGAATTCAAACGTCAGCACATTTCTTTCCAATGACGTTAGTAATAACTATAAATCAACCAATACAGTGTCATCCCACGAAATCATTTGAGCAAGTGCGTTTCAGCAGGAAAGATGTGTACTTCTAACGACAAAGAATTCATCTTCGCAAGCTATTATCCAATAAATATATTTCAAACAAAACATGTGATGATTGGTATCAGTGCTAGAACATTTGAACCAGTGATTCGATTGGGCAAAGCAGAACAATTTGGTGAACAACTGAACTTTGAAGAATGGCAAATATTATGTTCACGAATCGACCAAATAAATGATTATTTTCATGATGAGCTAAATGTGACCATAGTCAAATCATTAGGCTCAAATCATGAAGTGGTGCTGCGTACAGTCCTCGAAGAGAAGATGGTGCTGTTACGTAAAAAGAGTACATTGCATGTCCCTCGCAACATGGTGTATCTAACGCAAACGGAATGGAACAAATTCATCAACGTATTCCAGTGTGTTAAACATGCAGTGGAAGTGTGCAACAAAACAAGTATATTCCTGAAAAAGTACTATTTTGAAAAATGTGTCATGCATATTGTACAACATGTATCTAGATGTTGTGATGGTTGTCAACAACGTTCGTGGGTGCATACCTGTATTGATAAACAGTTTATTTGTGATCAAATGGACATTGAGTTTCCACCAATTGATGTTGCAATAGATCTTAAAAGACTTCAACTGGAATTAAAATTATACGCTAAAGACAAACTAGTGCAAGAAGTTCAAAATACATTGTATCGACAATATCCAGATCCTTTATCTGGTATGGATGTATGTGATTAATCACTGCAATGTAATAAAATGATCCATTTCAATGATTTGTGCTTTTTCATTTCAAGTACAACCCCATGTTCTGACGTGTAATATTGCACCATGATATACAATGTTGCCAGAGGTTTTTGTTCTAAACAGTTCCGCTTCTTTACTAATGAGTGCACAAACTTTTAAAAATATCAAACCAAACTTTGAAACAAAAATTTCAAACAAAAAATTTTCAAACAAAAAAAATTCAAACCAAAGTTTCAAACTAAAAAATTTGAAACAAAAATTTCAAAAAAAAATTTCAAACAAAAATTTCGAAACAAAAATTTTCAAACTAAAAATATCAAACGAAAAAATGTCAAACCAAAGTTTCAAACAAAAATTTCAAAAAGTTTTTAAATGTTAAACAAAACAAAACTGAATGCAGCAAAGATTTGAAAATCATCAACCAATCAGATTGCGCGAAAGATAGTGATCAGCCAATTATATTGCACGAAAGATAGTGATCAACCAATCAAATTGCATCAACAATAACTTTGCCAGTGTCAGATTACATCACCTTGTGACTAAATTTCAGTGTTGTAGCATGTATTCCCTTAAGACTATGAGTCATAAGACTCAAAAGGGTTAGCTATCAGATTTCTAAAGCTCAAGGTCAAATCAATCACCACAAATGATCTTAGACTATGAGCTGTGACTAAAGTTCAAAGTATTGTTTCAAATTTCGCGCCTTATGTTAAAGTTCTGTCTATCACAATTCCCAAATTTAAAGAATACTTCTCTCGATATACCTAAGTCTTAGAATTAATCATATCATTATATGTTCAATAAGGTCAATAATGTCCGTCAATTGTTTACCTGAGTAGAACCAACTGTTTAAGTGTGTACTCAAACTTAAGAAGTACCACAAGAAAGGAAATGAATCTCCGTAAACTAACTCATCAAGGTCAATCACGTGGTACATCGTATTACTTACGTTTATATTTGGTCCATAGTCTGGAATAATCAAAACCAATGACGCAATTTCATTTGACAATTCTCAAATTATCCTACAAAATTTCAATGTACCAATGTCCTGGACTCCTAATCCCATCATAGGTCAATAACTGATCACGTGATCATACTCATATTTGACAATGATTTACCCAATGAATGAGATACTATCCAATTTTAAGAACAGTTACCCATTATTGATACGACAATAAGAAATGTACTTCTCCCAGAATTTAAGATTGGTACACAAATACACCTGTGTCTTATGAAAAAGTAATAAATCCTGTACTTATTCAATAATAAAGCCGGTCAATAACCTTTAAATTTTGAATATTTGGCCATAAGAGGAACACCAACATCTACAATGGATCCGAGAAAACGTTTACCGAATTTTGTTATTTGATAATTCCCAAATTTAAAAGGGAACATAAACATGTGAAGATAATAAACCTCTGTACATACACATATAAAGTGTTAAATCCTTATCAAAGGGGTCAATAACCTCCGAAATTTGATTTTGGTAGTTCTTTACCCATGAAAGGGAACGAGGTGGACCATCCAAATTTATAGTGGTACATATTGAGACCTGTACGAAGATATCAAATGCTTATATTAAACAATTTCTAAAACTGAGTGGATGAGCCAAGATACTCTCCCAAATTTTAAAGGGTGCATCAATGTACCCATGTCTTATGATAGGAAATGAACCCATATACATGACCATATAATCATATAAGGTAATAAAACCTCATCAAAGGGGAGAAATTGGGCCAAAAACCAAACACATGGTACAACATATAGCTTATGTTTATATTTTGGCATTTTTTTAGCCATGAAAGTGAACGATGTGGACCACCCAAATTTATCATGATACATGTTGAGGTCCTGTACTATAATACCGAATGCTTAAACTGGAAAATTTCCAAAATTTAAAAGATTGACCATGGTACCCCTCCCAAAAATTTAAAAGGGTGCATCAATGTAGCTATGTTTTATGATAGAGAATGGACACCTATACATGATCATATAACCATATAAGGTAATAGGGCCTCATCCAAGGGAATAAATTGGGCCAAAAACCAAACACGTGGTTGTACTAAAATTTGGCAATTTTGTACCCCAAAAATGGAACGGGGTGGACCACCCAAATTTATAGTGATCTATATTAGGGTCCTATACTATAATATCAAATATATAAAATGGGCAATTTCCAAAATAAAGGCGTGGCCCAAGATACCCCTCCCAAATTTTTAAAGGGTGCACAAATGTACCTATGCCTTGTGATAGGAAATGGACACCTGTATACGCCCATATAACTATATAAGGTAATAGGACCTCATCCAAGGTGATAAAATGATCCAAAGTACCAAACACGTGGTTGTAGTAAAATTTGGTAATTTTGTGCCCCTAAAAGGGAACGAGGTGGACCACCCAAATTTATAGTAATATATATTAGGGTCTTATACTATTATACCAAATGTTTAAATTGGGCAATTTCTAAAATTTAAGGGGTGGGCCAAGGTACCCCTCCCAAATTTTTAAAGGGGTACACAAATGTACCATTGTCTTATGATAGGGAATAGACCCCTATACATAACCATATAACCATATAAGGTAATAGGACCTCATGCAAGAGGATAAATTAGGCCAAAAGACCAAACACGTGGTACAACGTATTGCTTACGTTTATATTTTGGCAATTTTGTACCCCTAGAAAGGAACGAGGTGGACCACCCAAATTTATTATAATACATGTTATGGTTCTATACTATTATACCAAATGTTTAAATTGGGCAATTTCCAAAATTAAAGGGGTGGGCCACGGTACCCCTTCCAAAATTTTCAAGGGGTGCTTTAATATACCAATGTCTTATAAAAGGCAATGGACCCCTGTATACGTCCATATAACCATATAGGATAATAACACCTCATCAAAGGCGATAAATTAGGTCAAAAACCTCCGAAATTTGAATTTTTGGGAATTTTTTACCCATGAAAGGGAACTACATAGACCACCAATACTGATAGAAGTACATACTATGGTCCTAGGCTACCATACCAAATTTTTAGATTTGGCAATTTCCAAAATTTAAGGGGGGTGGTCCTAGGTACCCCTGCCAAAATTTAGAGGTGGTCCATGGTACCCCTGCCAAAATTTAGAGGGTTTGGTTCTATGTACCCCTAGGTCATTGACCTTTGACCCCGATCATAAAAGAGAGTGAGATTGAGTCATTCGCGCCAACGTCGGTCCCTACTACTGACACTAATATCCGTCATTTTCGATAATTTGTAAATATCTCCCCCTCCCCTAAGTTGTACCATCAAAGTGATATAATAAAAACCATGCCAGGTCCGAACCTCATCTATGTTGACAATTTGATTAAAATCGGTCGGATGGTTCAAGAGTTATTAACTCACGAACATAGTCAATTTTATTATTTATATATATGTATATCGATTTTTGTATATAACCCCTCCTGTACATTGCTCTATCAAAGTGAAATGGCAAACATCAACCCAGGCACAAATTTCATCTATGTTGAAAATTTGATCGAGACTGGCCATTTGTTCAAGAGTTATTAAGTTTTATTTATTTTTATATCTCCCTCTCCCCTAAGTTACACTATCAAAATGAATAGATGAAAACACTCCCAGACCCGAACCTCATCTATATTGAAAATTTGATTGAAATCGGTCTGGTGGTTCAAGAGATTACGAGTCACAATCATAGTCACTTTTAATTTTATAAAGTACTAGCAGCGTTCACCCCGCTTCGCTGCGGTCACCCCGGAACGCAATAAACTTTGTTACTTAGATAATTTTTACTTTTTCGCTTTCAAATTGCAGTAAATGTTAACATTATAGCGCCTGTCATTTATGTTAACCCGCCGAGTGACCCGCTTCGCTGCGGTCACCCCGGAACGCAATAAACTTTGTTACTTAGATAATTTTTACTTTTTCGCTTTCAAATTGCAGTAAATGTTAACATTATAGCGCCTGTCATTTATGTTAACCCGCCGAGTGACACGGTCATGCGGGTTGCATATAAATACGTTTATTTTTACCTATGATGAACTAATAACAAAGGATTTGTACGTATGGACACTTGAATGGTCAATTATCTCAAGACACTGGTAATTAAAAATTAAAGTGATATGATAAAAACCATCTAGGGTCCAAATCCTAATAACCCCCCAAAAATAAAAGAAATTGATTCAGCCGTATTAGCGTGATGAGGGAACAAAGGATTTGTACGTTCTCTTTTATAATATAGATATATAAATTTGTTCTTTGAATAAAAGTAATTTTAAACATCACTATTACCATCAATACCAATAGTAATAAAATTACTATACTTGTATTATTAGTATTATCAATAATAAGTGATTGTGGTAGTAGTATTGGTAACGTTGTAATTTGTAGAAGGGAAAGACAACTTATATATAGGGTGTAACTTAATTAATATAACAAACGTCGGGAGGTGATTAATGACACAGAGATAAACAAAAAAGTTCCTAATGAACATATAGTATATTGGTCTCATTGGCAGAGCTAGCGACGGCCAAAACCGTGGGAACAGTAATTTCGAAGCAGTCTTTATGTCGTTAATGTGAATTTGAAAATAAGAGCTCCAGATTTCACAAGCATATTCTAATTTAGTACGTAAAAACGTGTAATAAAACATTTTGATTGCAGAAATGTCAGCCGTAGATTCCGTTGTTCTTATAATAAAACCAAAGTATTTTTATGATTCAGAAATTGAGTATTCCAAGTGTAGATTAGTGTCAAATGTAATACCCAAATTACCAAAAAAATCTTTCTTATCCAGCTGAGTTCCACTGATACTATGATCATATTTTTAAAGCTAATTTTCTTAGAAAAAGTCATTATGGGGCATTTATTAATATTAAATGGCAAATTGTTAATTATCTTTTATTGATAACATGAATCAAGGTCATGTTATAGTTTGCTAGATTCAGTAATTGAATAAACTTCCTTATAATTTTTAGATCATCATCATAAAGTTACGACTGTGAGCAATGGTGCTATTCTAATTTTTAACAACCGGTTCTCTCTCTCTCTCTCTCTCTCTCTATATATATATATATATATATATATATATATATATATATATATATATATATATATATATATATATATATGAGAGATATAGTAGACGGATAGGTAGGTATATATAGATAGATATAATTCTCTTGTGACCTATAGCGACCTACACAGCATACAAATGATGTAATGAAATTAGTTGCACTTCGAATATCTTGAAAACGAATTATCCAAAATAGATGGTTGTCGAAAAGTATTTTAAAAACCTTCATCCAAAAATGTATCGACAATTGGTAATAATGGTATGTATGAGTTTCAAATATGAATAAGCTTCACTGCTTCACTTATATGATCCCAGTTCTCATTCTCGATATATGCACATTTGAGATTAAGGAATAAACGTCTATATCTTCTTCTGAGAGATCATACCTAACCCTGTAGCTGTAAGAATTTCTAAGAACAAAGACACTTAAAATAAAATTTACCGCCCCCCGTTCTCTATTAATCTTCTCGTATGTATAGAGCAAAGTAATGTTCTTCAAATATGTCAATTACTTTTAGCTGTGAAAAAAAAAAATGTATTCTACAAGCTCTCTCTTCCAGTTCAAACTTGCAATATGCATACACTTGGTATGCTAATAGAAACACAAAAGATATAGAAATCTTATCTGCATTACTTTCGATTGCCGAAAATGGGTTCTGCTACGTGAAGTTGCCACCACCCATTTTGTTTTTGGTATAAATTGTTTATAAATCCCAAACAAACGAAAATTTTATGAGAACAGTTCTGAACAAACGATCTGCATGGTTTAATTTTCAAATTCTGAAAATGATTTCTGCCAGATACTTTGGCTTCTTTCTTTCACGCTTGGCTTGGTGATGTGTGTGTGTGTGTGTGTGTGTGTGTGTAGGTTTATGTCGGTGTAACAAACGGTTCTGTGAACTCGAAATATTTTAACACCCGGTTCGCCCGAATTGGTGCGAACCGGCTGAATAGCACCACTGACTGTGAGTATTTGACAACAGATGGCAAAACGTTAATGAAAAGTAAGAACAATAGAAGGGCTAAATTAAAACATTGAGGGATGCCGAATGGTGTAATATGATAAGAACACTATATACGATTGAAAATAACGTATATTTCGTATTTATTAAATATGAAAGTAGTAATTTTAACAAGTTATCAAATAAACCAAAAGAATCTAACTCAGCCAATAAAAGAGAATGGTCTAGTTTATCAGATGCCTTAGGAAATCAGTATATGCTACATAAACCACGCGATTAGCATTTAATGATTCCGATAAGAACTGAGTAAATTTAAGAAGCTTAGTTAAAATGGATTGTTTAAAATAAAAACCATGCTGGAATAGACTAATATAGATTTCTTCTGCAGAAATATTCTATTATACAGAATTTGTTCGGAGATTTTAGAAGCTGCTGAAACTAAAGCAATAGGCCTGTAATTTTTTATTTGATGCCGATTACCTTTTATAAGAATTTGAATAATTTTGCTGTTTCCAAACATCAGGATAAATATCTGTAGTTAAATGGAGATTAAAGATGAAAGTAAATGGATATCAAAGAATATCAGCATGACCTTCAAAACAGTTAGAATGAATGCCATCAGGTCCACTAGACGTATATGCTTTCAATTCCTTATTGATTCTATACCTTCTTTAAGAAACATTTTTATATCTACACATTGCACAAACGCACTAGCTGCTAAGTTTTCATTATTAAGATCAGTAGAACCATACTTCATTTGATTGCAAGTTTCATGTGACTTTTTCTTGCTCTTTATAAAGGACCAAAATAGTTTAAGATTAGTTTCAGTAGAGTTCTGAAAATTGTGTATATATTTTCTATAAGCAGAGGATACTATTTATTGACTTAGATTTTCTACGCAATTGAATAAAATTCTCCTTATGAGAGAATGAAAAACATTCTCATTGAGTTTTTGAGCTTCCCGGTGAATTTCAAGGAGTTACAGGTAGTCTTTTTTCGTAATACTGTAAGTATTTGTAGTGAAGAGGAAATTATATTTATCTAATTCATAAAAGGAAACTGAGACCACTGTGTCATACATAATTAAAAGCATGATCAATTTCATTAATTTTAGTCGTTGTTGAGCAATTTATGCTGATAGCAGGACAGTGAGTGAATACAACACATCCGCGGTAATTTCTTTCAGCTCAGATAAAATTTTAAGTAACCAACAATCATATACCGCGAAGTACTATTAAAATTACAGAGCCTTCAGAATTTGAGGAACATCGTAATAAGGCTAGCGCGGCGCACAATTTATCGGCAAACGCTGCATGGCCAACCGGTTCAACGTTCTGTTGCTGTCGCAACTAACGTTTTAAAAACTCCACCTACCGAGGTAACGGAATTCTATTCTATAGCTTAAACTTTCTGTTACCGATCATGTTCTTAACTGCCTGCCGCTTTAGTTAAATTTCTTCTTATTTTGAAGGTTCTATGTAATAATGTGGAAACTAAATTTCAATATAATAATAATAATAACGAAAGTCGGATATAGAAATAGCAAAATCCGAATTTTCAAATATCTGGATTCTGGACAGTAAAATTGGAGAATTCTGGATTTCCGGAGCAATTGAATTTTAGGAAAAATTGGATTTCGGAAATATCAGGAATTTTAAAAATTTTTGAATTCAGAGAGAGTTTATAAAAAATCTGAATCTTGAATTGAAATAGTGATCAAACAGTAATGAATAATGGGCTTTATGGATTGAGATACCCCTAAGAGGAAACAATATCCACAGTATCTACTAGTCCAGAAATTATAGCAATATAACTCTTATGAAAAGAGCTTCTCCCTCTCTTATAATACTCACAGCGAAGGAAACCTTTCCTACAAAAATTTATAATGTTAAGTAGTTTAAAATCAGCAATTCAGAATATTTAGTTTGGTTTTCTTTAGTAACACAAGACACACGTGGAGATGGTAATATCAAATGTATCAGAGCAGTTTTCGTTCTTTTTTTTTCTTTTTTACGCGACGATGTGGATATGAACAAATTACATGAGGTATGGTAAGAAAATGCGATCCCAAAAGTACCAATTCTTCTTAAACAAATAATATACAAATTATTTTACGTTTGAAGTTAGATTATATTGTAGTATGATATAGAGTAAAAGGGCTAAATGTGGAATACCATTTTGTTTTTTGAGTATTGCACTGGAAATACGAGAAGAAAAAAGTAATTAAATGCCAAAAGAAACTACGATCCTCTCATAATCCATGTACTCATTTTGAGATTACATCAAACATTGAAACAGATAACTGTAGAAAAAAATATATAACAACTCAAAACTGGATGAATGAAAAAACGTTTCACCAAGTGGAATACTATATTTATGCCTCTGCAGTTTTGCAAAAAAATAATTACAAAGACAATACTGTATCTCTATTAAAAAAAAACAACAATAAATCACATATGTATGCATCTGCTTTATCTTCAGCACCAGAACAAGCAGTATGACACCATGAATTGCAAATGATACATTTGATCAATCGTTCACCTTTCAAATCATCTGTAAACAAGCCTCCGCAAAACATACACTCAACATTTTCATCAGCTATAGCTTGCTCTTCTTCATTGAAAGGGAATATGACGAATCACTATCGTCCATTAAGCTATAAACTTCCAAATCAGACAATAGTCTGTATCTTGTGCAGCGTTCTTTTGACTACTTCTTTACTTTGCAACTGTATGCTTCTTTTCTGTAGGTGCGGAACATTTCCTGCCCACACATTTAGGTTTTACTCCATTGGAAGACATACTGTTCAGTAAGCCATATGAATGCACAAACGTCTTCAGCAATGATCCACTTGTTTTTGATAGATCTAATTCTTCTTATACAGCGATAATGTGAGCATTGAAACGTTCCCTGTAGATCTTTGCTTCGACGACTTTTATAAAGTCACTTTCGGAATGGGGAAATTTGTACAGGACTATTGAAAGCAGAGCTACCGTCTTGATTAGTAGACACTGGGATATTTTCCATATTTTATCAAGAAAATCACTTTTGTCAAATACATTACGATTAGGAGGATCATATCCAGTTACTGAAAATCATTTGACCGCGATAGCGCCGGTTTGTGTTTTCAAATATGCATTCCGAAAAACTAAATGAAATAGTCTTTAAGTTTAACGTCCCAGGATTATGTCCGTTAGGCTAAGGAAGACGAATGACTATGGTATATGAATGATAATGGAAGAAATCGTTGAATAAGAATGTGGGAGGAAACGGTAATACCCCGAGAAAACCCATGAACATGATGTTGTCCACCACAAACTTACTTGGCCAGGGATCGAACCAGGGGCCCTATGCACCAGCAGGAAGCGCCCTACTATTGAGCCATCGTGCTCTGCAAATATGCATTACGAAATAATTTTGTGACATCATACTGGGAAACAGACTTTCTTGTACTTTTTATGTGCTACCTCATTTCCTCACTGCAGTAAGTTTTCAATGGAGCCCTAAATGTTCTGTCTAATGGCTGCAGTTTATGCATCATGTGGGATGATAGGCATAAAATTTTGACAGCTTTTCTCGTGCTAAGTTGGTAACATCAATATTTCTGCTACGAGAATAATGCTCATCTAATACTAATAGAATGGGTGAAACTGGTATGGAGTTAGTTTTTTTCCAAGAAGAATCTAAACCAGTCTGTGAAGATGTTTGTTTGGACCCATCTTGTAGGATGACATGCAGCTATGGACTCTGGTGGTGCATACCTCGTCAGCATATGATCCATGTTTTTCCTCGGAAATTTCATCACTGGGGGGAAAATGTACATGTAGCATTCATACAAGTAATGACAGTAACCAATGGTCCCCGCTGAGCACGATATTGGAATAATCTAGTGTTTACCCTTCAGTGGAATTATCGATGGAATAACATTTGTATATAGATCTTGTATGTTTTTAATGAATCTTGGTGTAATTTTAGAAGAAGCTAATACAGCATACAAATATTATGTTCCAATAAATCAAATCATTTTGAAAATTTGTGAATATTGAATATGCTGACACTTTCCGAAAACGAAAATATGCAATAATTCCTCGGATGGTGCTTCGTGCATAATAAACATTCTTTTCTCTAGAGAATCCTGTTTGATTGTTTCTCATTACTTTTTCGACAAAGAAGCTAAATCGACTTTTATAAACTTTAGTTATTATCTTGATATCTGTGTCTAAAAGATTGATTGGTTGAACATTTTGAACTTTTCCAAAAGTTCCTTTTTTGTGAATCTTAATTATTATCCTGTCGGTTTGTAATGCATTTCCTTTTTCAAATATTTAATTACTGACTTTTGTGAGCACGTCTCCAATGATATCCCAATATTTTTCGTGGAACACATAAATAACACCATCTCTACCAAGGCTGGAATGTTTGCTTGTAGCTTTAAATTCATTGAACAGTTCTTCTTTTGATATTGGGGCAATCAAACTGTTATCATAAATATCTGGCAATGATCCTTTTAAACTACCAAACAAGAAGGGCCATTTATCAACTTTCACCTTGTTTGCTGTGGCTATGTCTTTATACCGGTAATATTCTTGAAAATGAGCCATAAGCTCTCAGAACGCTGTTATTTTTCTCCCATCAACTGTGGTTGTATAGTCTATAAAATTATTGTTTTTCCGTTTGAGTGTTCTAGCTACATGATGTAATATCATTCGTTCATTCATCAATAAATCTGCATTTTGTATAATGCGTTTATAGTTATCAAAGTATTGCCTTTGTTTTAGTAGAATTTTTGCTTTTATTCTTTTACACACCAATAATTCAGTTCAGATGCATTGGCTCTCCACAAATCATTTAATACACTATATAAAACTCTAACGTATTTCTACTGTTCCTTTGTCTTTTTGCACTCATCCATTGAAAACAAATTCTAGTTTTTCTTTTGTGTAGTTCATCCACCAAGCACTTAATGTAGGGAAAAAACTTTGTTGCTTACACCAATACTTCTATTTTTCGTTAAATAATAGCTCACCTCTTCAGAAAACAACTGTTTATCAATTTTGCAACAAGAGCGTCCATATACCTTGAACTTCTAATATTAGGGAGGAATACTGCTACATGATCAGAAAAGGAGGACAATATAATTTAAATTGAGCATACGAGGCGCATTTCAAAAGAAAGGGCCGATATTTTATTATAACCGACTGGCAATAGTGATCGGATCACGCTTGCGCAGTAACATCACTTGGTCTATTGGCTATCAAACAACCATAGTTTTGCCAGTCATCTGTTTGTTTTCGTGTGTGCTAGAGCGTGTTAAAATGGCTGCGCGCATACACAATACCACCAGGTGCGAGGTCCGCTCTGTGATTAGATTTCTTCATGCAAAATGACAAAGTGCTGCTGAAATTCATAGAGAATTGTGTGTAGTGTACGGCGACAGTGTAATGAGTGAAGGAAAGGTACGGCAATGGTGTCGTGCATTCAAAGAAGGCCGTACCAATATCCACGACGAAGAGAAGAGTGAAAGACCAAGCATTCAGACTGACGACTTGGTGCAGCGAGTGAATGAAAAAGTTAAAGAAAATCGTCGCTTCACCATTACCGCTCTACACATCGAATTTCCAGAGGTTTCACCAACAACGTTGTTTCGAATTGTTACAGAAATATTAGGATATCGGAAATTGTGTGCCAGATGGGTCCCCAAAATGTTAACAGACGTCCACAAACAGAACCGACTGACTGCAGCACGTGCATTTCTGGATCGTTACGACAGAGAAGGTGATGGATTTTTTACCCACATTGTTACAGGGGACGAAACATGGATGTCTTACATCAATGTCGAGTCGAAACAACAATCGATGCAGTGGCGTCATTCAAATTTCCCAAAGGCGAAAAAGTTCAAGCAAGCTCAATCTGCACGCAAAATGATGGCAACTGTGTTTTGGGACCAAAAGGGCATTCTTTTGGTGGATTTTTTGGAATCAGGAAAAACAATCACATCGCAAAAACACTGTGAAACACTTACAAGCTCAGACGTGCCATACAAAACCGACGACGTGGAATGTTGCGTTCAGGAATTGTGCTCCTCCATGACAACGCCAGACCACACACACTGCTGCCCTCACAGTTCAGACGATTGAGAAGTTTGGGTGGGAACTTTTTGACCACCCCCATATAGTCCAGACCTTGCACTAAGTAACTATCGCCTCTTTCTGCACGTAAAAAAGTGGTTTTCATCTCAACGATTTAAAGAACCTGATGAATTGAAAACGGCAGTGTTGAAGTGGCTGAACTCTCAGGTGGCGAACTTCTATGCAGAGGGTATAAACCCAGAGGCCCAATTACCTTGTTCGCCAGCCAGCCTTGCGCCGTCTCAGGCTTGAAAATTGCATGGACACGAGAAAGTCTTTGGATTATTCTCTTTGTAGGTAAAGCTCTTCCCAGAATCAAGACAACTTGGAATTGCAAGACTAGTATTTTTCTCAGTGTTCTTTTACTGATAATTCTATCGTTCTTTTTTGTATTCAGAAGCAATGACAATAAAATTCTTCAGTAATGCTGTACATTGAATGAGCGCAAGTTATATATATATATTTAAATTTAATTTCTTCTTTATTTATTTTTGAGAAACAAATTTCGTGACCTTTCTTCACCAACCTCAATTCCAACTAACAGGAGTAGGCTTCCAGAAAAGAGACACTTGCCTGCTTTACGAAAATCAATTTAAAAGAAAAAAGTCATGCAGGAACTTGCTAAGTGAATTTGCCTCTTTTCCTTGGTGATATCAACCAGAAACAAAAGTCTCCACTAGAAAGTTAATATTTAATAAAAATTGAGTATGTTTAAAGATGAATCCATCATCTTCTCTTTGAGTAATTTCAATCCCGAACAATATGAATAAGTCTCAGTGGCAGAGCGATCACATCTGGTGGAAGGGGTCCCTCTTTTAATTCCAATGGTGCCAAGTGCACAATATTGTATAATCAAATTTTATTTTATTTTATTTTATTTGTTTTACGAAAGTTATCGTAGCATATATAGGGTTTAGCAAAGTAAAAAAAGGAAAAAAATGAAAAGTACAAAAAATACTGTAAATTTAAATAGTCCTCATAACAGTTAGGACCAAGTTAAAGTGCTAAGTACAGTTGAAGAGTTCCCTCATTGAGTAATAGATGTTTAATTTGATACGGGTATTTCTTATAGTTTGAACACTAAGTCTTGACTCTAAATTCCGTATCGAAGCTGGATGATAAAGAAATGTGTATTTTTATAAATGCCTTTTCAGAGATGACACTAAGAATGTCCATATTAAATAAGGGTTTTATAATAATTAACGATAACTAAATACCTTCCTGAAGCTAAAAAGAATATTTTTCCCGAATAGACATAAGAAGTCAAGAATATACTTAGTTTTTGACTTACAAGGAAAGTACTTGGTTTGGAACGGGCGAATACGCACGAAGAGGAAAGCAAGTATAATGCTAGCATCCCGGGAGTAAACAGTGATGTCCGTTTTTCTGCAAGATGGTATAAACGTAAGCAAGAACAGGGCAAAGTAGAGCACGTTCCATACCGACAGGGCATCTATAACATCTGACCCCGGGCCATTTCTGCGGAAATGGTTGGGTGGATGGAAACATTGATGCACACATATCCCATTATTTTTTGGAGCATACATGTTGAATGAAAACGTATTACCTCAGGGTCCCCCGGAGGGTGGGTTCACTTCACAATTTTCAAATGCTAAGGGGAATCAAGTAGTATATCGTTCGAAAGATATTATGAAAAGAAACAAACTGCAATAAGTCCCGAATCTGTATGCGCACCCTATGCAAAATGGTGGTCATACTCTCATAACAACTGTGTTGACGTTTTGACTGCATACCATTTTGTACAGGGTGAGCGTAGAGACTCGGGACTTGCTCTAGCTTGTTTCTTTTCACAATAACTTTTCTACTACTTGACCCCCTTATCATTTGAAAATTTTGGTTGGACTGTCTGGAACCATCCGAGGGACCCTGGGACACAACGTTTTCATTCAAAATGTGTGCCCCTAAAATAATAGGATATGTGTGCATCGATCTTTTCATGCACCTAACCCTTTTCCGCAAAAATGGCCCGTAGTCAGACGTTATAGACGCCCTGTAGTTATGGTACGTACTCTACTTTGCCTTGCTCTTGCGGACGTTTACACCACCTTGCAGAAAAACGGACATCACTCTTTGCTTCCGGGATGCTAACATTATACATGCTTTCCTCTTTGTGCATCTTCACTCGTTCGAGCCCAAGTACTTTCCTTGTTAGTATGATTTTAGACTGGAGCCAAGTTTTCTGTTGTTTGTCGGCTAACAATCACGAAGGACTTCTAGTAATAATCTTTATTCTATCATATTTATGTTTACGAATATAGACTTTATCTAAATTTCCCCATTGCATTACGCGCACAACAGCAATAAGAAGTTTAAGCAAATAGTTATTGATTTAGACATATGTATACACGATTATAAACATTAATTAAATTCATATTGCACTAAGTACCAAATAAAAATCAGAATATTAAACTACGTTTTTGATAAAGACGATTTTCTCATAGTGCGTATTGTTTATATCGCAATAATGTGAAGTATAATTTAGACCAGTAATCGCCAAACTGTCGATCGTGAGCTATTAGTAACTCGAGGGGACATTTTCGGTAGTTCGCGTTAAGGCTTCGGTTGGCTCCGGTAGAAATGTGAGTTTATAGGCAATAAACAAATGTAAAATTTAACAAGAAAGTTAGTACTAAGCTTTTTAGTTGGTAGCTCACAGTAGGATTTAAAAACGGTGCGGTAGCTCAGAATCTTCATAAGTTTGACGACCACTGATTTAGACATTGCACCTTTATTCGTTCAACTAGTAAATACCATAATGATTGTTATTTATTTAGACATTACTTGTGTAGAGGGCCGATGCCCGTCTACATCATCTGCATATCAAAATGCAGATGAGGGGCACATTTGCATATGTATATGTAAATATGATAATTTGTGAGTTAATTATTTGCTGAATATTAGCATATTCTGTGCATACTTATTTGATATTATTAGTAATGAAGTGTGAAACACCTAGCATAGTACGTAAATATTAATACAATATTGTAATATATTGTATTTATTTCATTGTGTTTTACTCCATTTATAGGCTTATATAATGTACTAATGGGTTGCAGATAATTACTTCGTTGTTGCATAATGCATAACTAACAGGGGATGATGGAAGATAATGAATATAAATCAGAGATGAAGGATTAATTAAAGAGGAAATGAGGAGAATCTATAAGTTTCATACTTGATTTTCAGAACGCTTGGATGAGAGCTAGTGCTGAGAAAAGTTTTTTTTTTTTTTTCTTTCCCGACTGACTGTCGCCTATTCTACAGGTTGGGAGGTCTATCTCAACTCAACACGGAAAGAAACACCCAGAATAGAAACTAAATAAGTATCGTATACCCAGGAAGTAGCCTAAAGACTTCCGTTGGTGAATTTACACTGGGTTTGATACAATGTGTTGAAACACGGAGTTCTTATTGTTTAAAATGCCATAAACTTTTTCACGTCTACATGTGAAAATATTGGTTTCTATACGTGTGACTTCCAATGCATCTAGCATCAGCGTCTCTTCCTCCCCCCCTGTTCACCAAAAACCAGTAACCTGGCTAGCGAGCCTCTTGCTAGGTTCCCAGTAGGCAACACCAATTTGAAAATGTATACTTTAATTTGACTCATTTTCTGTGTTTAATATTAATATTTACGTACTAAGCTATAATCGTTCTTGGAAAGACCGCATAAAATTCTGTTAATTTTTAACAACGTGTTTCCCTTATCGAGCAAGACACTTAGATCTTGTATTTGTGAAAATTAAATAATTATCAATGATGTTTCCTTCAATCTCTCTCCAAGAAAGCATGGCTGCATTAGTAAGCAGACGGTTTGAACGACTACCACAGTATTTGGGTAGAATGCTGCTTCTGGGAGAGATGTCAGTTAATAAATTGTATATATATGTAATCTTTGTATGTTAAACTTTATTTTTATGTGTAATATCATATGTTTCTGTATTTCATTCATATGTAACTAGCAAAGGAAAACAAAAGTAGGCGGAAATCATCCATAGTTTCTGCTGTGAGCATTAAGCTTCCGTGTTGTCCGCTATCAGGGAGGGGCAGCACGTATCAGCCGAGAAAGGTAAAGTTGGCTACGGATGGTAGCTGGAAGAAGGGCATTGACACGGGAGACCACCCGCAATATTCGCCGCAAGGCATGAACCCTTTGTCAAAGGGTGGTGGAAGAAGCGAGTTTCTTCGTTTCCTGTGTTTTGCCCGAAACATATACTCGTTTTCCGTGGAGAACGAGGTAGTTGAAGCTAGACTCGTGAAGTAACAAGAGGTAGTTTTGCAGTGTTAAAGGGAGTCATCCGACTTCCAGTACAGAGTTCAAGACCCAGGACGCGGTGAGAACAATTTCGGTTCCCCGGGATTTGTCCTGTGAACTACAGTATCGCGAGTGAGTTGTACAAAATTCTTCAAAGAACATAAAATAGTACAGTGATAAACAGTGTATAACTTAACTTATTTTAGTTATACGGCAGTGGTGCTATTCTCTTCAGTGATAATGGAAATTTAAATTCTAAATCATTCTTAACATTCATATATCTCTGAGTGCTTAGGACTCTCAGTGGAGATCATTTACTTTAAAATCTCTTCACAACCCCAGAGTTAATATGGGACAATTGCAGTTTCCCCAATATGGGAGAAATCTATATATCGTTACATATCTCAATTAGAGATATAACACCCAGGCCAGTAATGTTATTATACTGGGCCTGTCCTTGGACATTTGAGCACAAGGCTTACAAGTAACCATTTGCTTGTTTACAATTGGAGCTACTGAACATTCCTTCATAGAATGCTTAACATTCAGTGTACCTTATCTTCTAGCAGAACATTTCATGTGGTGGAATGATCATCTTGGAGGAGACTGTGTCAGCGAATTGGAACTTTGAGTACGTCGAGTAACGGTTTGGAACAGTGTATCAGCATTTAAAAATTTCATTATTCTTATCTTCACTCGGTGTTTTTAGGTGACAAATAATAGTGAAATAGTTTTCATCAACAGTTTAATACATCTCTCCTCTAGAACTGTTAGAGACGAGAAACTAGAAAAGTATGAGGAGATAAATAATTCTGTAAATATTTCTATATAAGTTTTTTTTTTTTTTAAAGGGTCAGACAGACCTTTGCAGTTTATCAGTTTATTCTTATTCATTTTATTTTTTTTAAGTGTGTTAAACATCAAATATATATCATTTACAAGTAAAGTGTTTATGTGATAGTGCACTAAAAAGGTGATAAGAATTAGTGTATAATGAGTGATATTATCTCATCTACTACGGTTGAGATGCCTGTTTTCTTCATGGAAAATAAATCTGTCAGCTCTTACCGGAACAACTGTGTATTCAATTGCTGTAGGGTGAGTACCTGCACTAATGTCAATTTTGTTTCAGGAGTGTGATTCAAGGAGACAGTTTCCCCTTGATTGTATATGTTGACCATCTCTCTGCATGGGGCTCAGAGAGAGAATACTGCCCAAAAGAACAACTAACAGCCATGAAATAGTGAGATCATTTACAGGCTGCTACCTGTAAAATTTCAATTATAGTTTTTTTTTTTTTTTTAACATAAATTTGAAACTTATTACAGACTCACTATTTATAGCATCCTTGAGCATGGTTGTTATGCAGATGGCCCTGAGATCTGCTGTTCTACAGAAATAATTAATATTTGCTCTACCGAATTCATAAGAGAGTGGCGGCCCTGACAGGAGAGAACCTAATCTCCAAGAGGGAAAAAATAACTACGTTTATAGTATTTTTGATATTTGCATTTTATGTAAATCTTCAGTTAATTAAATATTCCCAGCCACTCTCCTTAAAAAATTATTTTTTTTTATTATTTATTGTGTTGGTGTCGTTAGGTAAATAGTAGCTTCGGCTCTGGCCACCTAGCACCTCACAAAATAAGTGGCGACCCAGCTATCGGGCTGGAACTTCACGTGCTGTGTTAGCCACAATAATAAGTGGCTACCCAGCTGCAGGGCACGATTCTTCACGCTTCTGCGCCACAGAAAATAAGTGGCGCCTTCAGCGTTAAGGGCAAGTGAGTATAATCCCATATACTCAAATGGTCAACATACGGCTTGTGTAAAATTTCGGTATATGTGTTGTTTTTCTCTCCCCGAAAAATTTCCAAGAACGTAGGTGTCTTGTGTTTTTGAAATTTGTTTATGTTTGAATATTTTGTATTAACATTAATAGAGAATTCAGTTATTTTGAACTTTGGGGGGAAGAAAGCTTGTAAGCCCGTTTGTTGTTTTTCTTAATGGTGATAACGCGAGCACAGGCTCGAAGAGTTAGAAAAATGGATAACGAGTTCGTTTTTGAAGAGTTCGCTCAGAGAGCTGGGGAGCTCTCAGAGGAGAGTAATGTTATTGACGCGCAGAGCACTAGTGAGCGTCCCGTCAGCGTAGTGGGAGACGCTGAGGTGGTGGATACGGTTCCGCCAGTCCACAGTCGGGAACCGGAAGTACCATTGCGGGAGGACAGGGAGGAAACCGCAGAAAATATAGAACGACGTGTTAGCCCAGCCATTAATGTAGGTAGCTCATCTGGAAATATTAGTACTATACAGTTAGCTTCCATTTTGGATGAACTAGTTAGAAAAATAGATGAAAGTACGAAAAAACAAGAAGAGAATGCAAGGAATCTAAAGGATGAATTAAAGTTAGAAATAGAGGAATGTACGAGAAGACAAGAAGAAAATAATCGAAGTTTAAAGGAGGATTTGAATTTGAAGTTAGTAGAGAGTTCAAAGGGTCTGGAAAAGCTAGAAAAGAAAATTGAGGAAAGTAATAGCACGCTAGAAACTAGTTATCTGAGACTAGAACAGGCGGTTGAGTCCAGTAATGCTCGTCTTGAACTCCAGATGGAGGCTGTGAGTTCAAGACTGGATCAAAGTGAGCGTCAGCTGACGGAGCGTCTTGAGCTCACGACTGCAGAGCTTAGGGGGGAAATACATCATGCCAGAGAAGAACTGTCTGCGCGTGTAACCGAAACTTCTAGCAGGATTGACGAAGTTCAAGAGAACGCTTCTAGCTTAGCCAGACAGTTAGATGAGAATTACACCGAACTAGCTGAGAGTGTTAGACAGGTCTCGTCTCGCGTCGAACAGACCACTCTTACCTTAAATAATCAGGTCAGGCGAGTGGAGGTGAATTTCACTTCCCAACTAGCTAGGATCCGGGGGGAACTAGAGCAGGAAACGCCACTCGATGAGATAAGGTCAGAATGTAATGGCAGCATCCAACAGATGCAAGAGACCGTTCATGACGTGTGTGCTCAGCTCGAGAAGAAGATGGAGGAGTGGAAGAGCTCCATCCAGAAGGAGACCAGTGAGGTGATAGAAGGGAGACTCGCTAACATCTCTGTCTCCGGCACACAGGAAAGACCACCAACTCCGAACAATGTCTCGAGTCGCGATCTGCCTGGTTCTCAACCTGGGAACCTCGCTACTTCCCGCGAGACAGAACCTGTCCCGTCGACGTCTCGCTCATGCAATCATGAGACGAGACAACACCTAGCAACAGCCTTTGGACTAATACACAGGGATGTTACCTTACCAGTGTATTCAGGGAACGAATCTGAGACAGAAACATACAACTTTCTCCAAGATCTCGACCGGTACTTTGAGGTCACTGGAGTACCGGACGAGATGAGGCTCAGCTTCATACCGCGAGCGATCCGTAATACTTGCTACCAATGGTTTCAAGTTAACCGGAGCAAGATCCATACATACGATGACTTTGTACACAACTTCAAACAGTGCTACCTGAGTGAAGAACGACTGGCAAATCTTAGGGCAACGATCCTCACCTCCCACTTCGACACCCGTGTACACAAATCCCCAGCAGAATATCTGCTGGATTTGTTACATAAAAACAGCATATTAGAGCCGAGGATGTCTGACGCTACTTTATTAAAGGTACTTCCGCGTCATTTCCCGAACTGGCTGTTTAGGGCGATAGTCTCTTCTCGCCCAAAGACAATAGCCGAGCTTCTAAATCTTGTTCAGGAACTGCAGTCGTCGATGACGAATCGCGACCAGTTCTTTCAGGGTAACCAGAGGAAAGGGGTCAACATGCTCCAAGTGAGCATCGAAAACGAGGACAATAACCCCTCTGGCCACAGTGGTAAACACGCTGCTCGTAAAAAGAATAGAACGAGAGAAAACCAGCGTCCTTACCAGAGAAAGAGACAGCAAACCACGAACCAAAACAACAACCACCAGCGATCCCCACCTCGCCACCAGAGCAGCGGAAGTGGGTCGTCTGGCTGGTCACGTGGGGGGAACTCCCACTCCTCTCACAACAACAACGTTCGTGGAGCCCGAGGTAGGAGGGGAGGGATGCGCCAAACGGATAGACAGCAGGGAAATTCCTTTCGTCACGAGGACCAGGAAATCCAGCTGTTGGAGCACTATGACCGAGCGCCTCCTCCTACCAGTCAGAATCATAACATGACCAGGAATAACCAATCCTCTTCTTCTGCTCCCAGAGAATGAGGATGGTCCGCATGTACTTTGGACAACGTTAAGATGACTATGGAGAACACGAGTACATCTGAGTTGACAAATAAAATTTCCAAGTATGTGCGTAATTTAGAAGAAAATGTAGAAAATATTCATTTATATGATAATACGTGTGAAACCGCAGTGAAAGAGATTTTGGACAATGTAGTAGAAAAAGAAGAAGAAAATTGTAATATTTGTTCAGAAATAATAGCAAAGAAGCATTTTAGTGAAGGCATGTTCAAAAATAAGTTAACCTTGTTAAGTAGGACAGGAGAACACATTGATTTAGATAGGGCTGTATATGAAGAGGCCAATGGCATTTTTAAGAATTTATTTGATTCAAGTGATGAAGAACTACCCAGTAATAACGTCATCTCACTACCAGAGATTAATGTACTTTTGTTTGGAAAGGAAGTTAATTCATTATTAGATACAGGAGCTACTTGTTCTGCTATCTCGAAAGAAATTTGGGACTCCGTCTCAAATAGCCACCCCACACCCGCATTTTTGAGTGCTAAGAATATACGGGTTACGTCTGCTTTCGGAAGTAAATCAGCGACGATCATAGGCCAGACGCTGTTAGTCATTCAGATACATGGGAAGGAATTTCATACATTAGGCATCATTATATCAGGTCTGAATAGATCTTTGATTTTAGGTTCCAACTTCTTTACAGAATCTCGTGCCGTGTTAGATTATGATACTGGCCTTCTACATCTCAAACATCCTCATGATGTAGAAGTCAAATTTAGATCTGTAGATTGCGAGACTGAGGATCTAGTAGTTCGATGTTTAGAATTGAATGGTGAGTGCGAGAAACCATATAGTTTCATTGAGGAGTTAGATAATTTTGAGTGTAATTTTTCCCCGTCAGATGAAGGACGGAAGGCCATACGGGTTAGTGCACAGAATGAGCATAAGACCTGCAGAGAAAAGGCTGCTCGTGCCCCGAACTTGGATGATGGTAGATTCCCAAGTGCCCAAGAAATGGCAGTTCATGTTTTCCCACCAGAAGAGTGGCGTAAAGTGAACACACGTGCCTCCCATTCAGATATTGAAGATTTTGTCGCGAACTACTCAGATCTCTCAGCCTCACAAAGAGAGAGTTTGAAAGCTGTTCTGTTAAAGCACCAGGCGCTTTTTGATATCAAGCCAGGTTGCATAACTAACTACGAGCACGAGGTTGGAGTAAAGGACGAACGTCCCATAAAAACTAAATTGTATCCTTACCCAAAGAAATTCAGAAATTTAGTATCGAATGAAATTTCGCGTTGGGAGGCCTGGGGTGTGATCAAAAAGATGCCTACCGCTTTTATAAACCCTCTGGTAGTGACACCGAAGAGCGATGGACGTATTCGTGTCTGTATAGATGGCCGAGCTCTGGCTAAAATTTCAGGGGATCTCTCTGACAGACCTATGCCACCCCTATCTGTTCTCCAAGATATTTGCGACAACTCTTGGTTCAGCTGCGTGGATGCAACTGAGATGTTTTTACAAATTAAGGTCAAGGAAAGTGACCAGAAGTATCTTGGTTTCCTACATGAAGGCATTTCATATGTTTTTCAAAAACTACCGTTTGGGACAAAACAGAGCCTTGCTTCTTGCGTAAGAGCATTAGATATGATAATTGGATCAGAGGCTAGAGAGTACTGCGGCGCTTATGTAGATGATTTAATTCTAGCCGACAGGAGCTTCGAAGATCATTTGGTACACCTCGACAGAGTGTTGGGTTTACTCACTGCGGGCGGCCTAACTCTCAGGCTGAAAAAGTGTAATTTTGCGAGAAAATCACTTAACATACTTGGTTTCCATCTTTCGCAATCCGGTATCGGCAAAGATCCGGCGAAAGTGAAGGCGGTGTTAGATTTTAGGACACCACGGAACGTGAAGGAACTGCGTTCCTTCATTGGCTACTGCCAGTATTATCGTTGCTTTAGTAGGAAGTACTCGGAAGTTCTCCATCCGTTGTTCCAACTGCTAAAGAAGAATGTTAGATTCAAATGGGAACCAGTACATCAGGCAGCGATGGACAGGATTAAGCAGATCTTCCAGGAGGAAGTAGTTCTGAAAACCGTCCTGCCTGACAAGCAACTGATTCTCGAATGTGATGCGTGTGATATTGCGTGTTCTTCGCTATTGTACCAGCGTGATGACAATGATGACATCCGTGTCATTGCTTTTACATCACGTGTGTTCAATGCCGCACAACGCAACTATTCTATAACGGAGAAGGAATTTTATGGACTCATAGATGGCGTTGTTAAGTTTAAGCAGTACTTAGTTGGTACTAAGTTCATAGTACGCAGTGACCACCTTGCTCTTAAATTTATTCTCTATTGTAGACTTACAAACCAGCGTATCACCCGGTGGGCGATGTTACTCTCGAATTTCAATTTTGAATTCCAGTTTGTCAAGTCCAATGAGAATCTGAGTGATTATCACTCTAGGTACCCTCCTCACACAGAAGAAGACCTCAGTGTTGCACGGAAGCCTATCCTCCAGGAGTCGCTGATGTCCATCCTGACGGAAATTCCATGTGAGTTGAGGAAGATGATAGCCATACTACCGGAGATGCAGTCTTCAGATCCTGTCTATGGCAAGATCAAGAAAGACGTCGAAGAGAAGACGGACTCACCAAAGGTGAACGGTGCTTGTCACCGTTTTGAAGTTTTGAACGGGCGCTTATGCAAGCGTGACCGGGAAGGAGTCCGAATTTGCATCCCAGAAGTGTTAGTAGTTCCACTGCTCGATTATTACCATTCAGATCGAGGGCACCTGTCGGCCAGTAAACTACTTCCGCTTCTAACAGAATTCTTCGTATGGCCAAAGATGAGAGCAAGTGTGAGGCGTTTTTGTGCTTCCTGCGAACTGTGCCAGAAAAGCAACCCCCCTCAATGTTATCGTCCGGGACCTCTGAATCCCGTGGTAGTTGAGAAGCCAGGCTATTTGGTCTGTGCTGACTGGTTAGGGCCTCTAACCAAGGGAATTGGGGGAGTCCACTACGTATTAGTATTTTATGATGCTTTCTCCAAACTAATAGGCTTGTACGCATGCAGAAAGGCAAACACTACCACTGACATAAGGAAACTCAAGGAGTATCTGAAGGTTAATCCTAGTGTGGAACTAGTCTTAACGGACAGAGGGTCACCTTTCCAGTCTAACCGCTGGAAAACAGAATTAGCAGATCTTGGTATCAGGCACATCACTTCGACGCCATATTACCCGCAAGGAGAAATGGCAGAGGTAGTTGTCAAGGCTACAGTACGTTTGCTACGTAAATTGTGCCATGATAACCAAAGATTGTGGCCCAAATACTTGGAAAAGATAGAGAAGTGCTTAAATTCCGCCAAACACCTGACCACTGGCGTGTCAGCCTTTGAGTGCCACTTTGGGCAGTCTATGTCAAGAGACATAGCCAGGCTGTTTGATATCCCAGAAGTGGATAAGCGCCATGACGTGCAGTACTATGTAGAAATTGCTAGAAAGAACCATAAAAGGAATGCTGCTGCACGAAAACGCAACTTCGACAAGTCACACCGTACTGTAGAGTACAAAGTGGGTGATCTTGTGCTAACTAGAGTTTTCCCCAAGTCGGATGCTCTAGCAGGTGTGTCAAAGAAGCTCTTGCTCTTGTACTCGGGACCGTGGCAGATTGTCGCCGCCACTGGTCGAAACATGTACACACTAGGGGATCCAGCGACTAAAGAAGCAAAGATGACAAGGAATGCGTTTCTATTGAAACCATACATCTCTAGAGACGAGAAGGATCAAAGTGGTACTGGTACATAGAGAAGACACAGATCACACAGTGATATGCATCACGCAACCGGAAGTGACAACTAGTGTATATAGTGTTAGTGTTAGTGTATTTTTCAGTGTATTAGTGTAAGTGTATGTATTGGGAACTTATGTCATGTATGTTCATGTAATTCAGGGAACACTGAATTCTCTTATTTAGCTTTTGAATATAGATTTGCATTTATTATGTTTATTGTGTGTTTAACATTGTTTTTTTTTTTTAACCTTGGATGTATTGTGAAATTCTAATATTTCAGGAACAAAAATGTGCCCTCCGTATGATCTACGTCCTGTACTAGATAGTACAGCACCTAGAATCATAGGGGGGAAATTTATGTAGAGGGCCGATGCCCGTCTACATCATCTGCATATCAAAATGCAGATGAGGGGCACATTTGCATATGTATATGTAAATATGATAATTTGTGAGTTAATTATTTGCTGAATATTAGCATATTCTGTGCATACTTATTTGATATTATTAGTAATGAAGTGTGAAACACCTAGCATAGTACGTAAATATTAATACAATATTGTAATATATTGTATTTATTTCATTGTGTTTTACTCCATTTATAGGCTTATATAATGTACTAATGGGTTGCAGATAATTACTTCGTTGTTGCATAATGCATAACTAACAGGGGATGATGGAAGATAATGAATATAAATCAGAGATGAAGGATTAATTAAAGAGGAAATGAGGAGAATCTATAAGTTTCATACTTGATTTTCAGAACGCTTGGATGAGAGCTAGTGCTGAGAAAAGTTTTTTTTTTTTTCTTTCCCGACTGACTGTCGCCTATTCTACAGGTTGGGAGGTCTATCTCAACTCAACACGGAAAGAAACACCCAGAATAGAAACTAAATAAGTATCGTATACCCAGGAAGTAGCCTAAAGACTTCCGTTGGTGAATTTACACTGGGTTTGATACAATGTGTTGAAACACGGAGTTCTTATTGTTTAAAATGCCATAAACTTTTTCACGTCTACATGTGAAAATATTGGTTTCTATACGTGTGACTTCCAATGCATCTAGCATCAGCGTCTCTTCCTCCCCCCCTGTTCACCAAAAACCAGTAACCTGGCTAGCGAGCCTCTTGCTAGGTTCCCAGTAGGCAACACCAATTTGAAAATGTATACTTTAATTTGACTCATTTTCTGTGTTTAATATTAATATTTACGTACTAAGCTATAATCGTTCTTGGAAAGACCGCATAAAATTCTGTTAATTTTTAACAACGTGTTTCCCTTATCGAGCAAGACACTTAGATCTTGTATTTGTGAAAATTAAATAATTATCAATGATGTTTCCTTCAATCTCTCTCCAAGAAAGCATGGCTGCATTAGTAAGCAGACGGTTTGAACGACTACCACAGTATTTGGGTAGAATGCTGCTTCTGGGAGAGATGTCAGTTAATAAATTGTATATATATGTAATCTTTGTATGTTAAACTTTATTTTTATGTGTAATATCATATGTTTCTGTATTTCATTCATATGTAACTAGCAAAGGAAAACAAAAGTAGGCGGAAATCATCCATAGTTTCTGCTGTGAGCATTAAGCTTCCGTGTTGTCCGCTATCAGGGAGGGGCAGCACGTATCAGCCGAGAAAGGTAAAGTTGGCTACGGATGGTAGCTGGAAGAAGGGCATTGACACGGGAGACCACCCGCAATATTCGCCGCAAGGCATGAACCCTTTGTCAAAGGGTGGTGGAAGAAGCGAGTTTCTTCGTTTCCTGTGTTTTGCCCGAAACATATACTCGTTTTCCGTGGAGAACGAGGTAGTTGAAGCTAGACTCGTGAAGTAACAAGAGGTAGTTTTGCAGTGTTAAAGGGAGTCATCCGACTTCCAGTACAGAGTTCAAGACCCAGGACGCGGTGAGAACAATTTCGGTTCCCCGGGATTTGTCCTGTGAACTACAGTATCGCGAGTGAGTTGTACAAAATTCTTCAAAGAACATAAAATAGTACAGTGATAAACAGTGTATAACTTAACTTATTTTAGTTATACGGCAGTGGTGCTATTCTCTTCAGTGATAATGGAAATTTAAATTCTAAATCATTCTTAACATTCATATATCTCTGAGTGCTTAGGACTCTCAGTGGAGATCATTTACTTTAAAATCTCTTCACAACCCCAGAGTTAATATGGGACAATTGCAGTTTCCCCAATATGGGAGAAATCTATATATCGTTACATATCTCAATTAGAGATATAACACCCAGGCCAGTAATGTTATTATACTGGGCCTGTCCTTGGACATTTGAGCACAAGGCTTACAAGTAACCATTTGCTTGTTTACAATTGGAGCTACTGAACATTCCTTCATAGAATGCTTAACATTCAGTGTACCTTATCTTCTAGCAGAACATTTCATGTGGTGGAATGATCATCTTGGAGGAGACTGTGTCAGCGAATTGGAACTTTGAGTACGTCGAGTAACGGTTTGGAACAGTGTATCAGCATTTAAAAATTTCATTATTCTTATCTTCACTCGGTGTTTTTAGGTGACAAATAATAGTGAAATAGTTTTCATCAACAGTTTAATACATCTCTCCTCTAGAACTGTTAGAGACGAGAAACTAGAAAAGTATGAGGAGATAAATAATTCTGTAAATATTTCTATATAAGTTTTTTTTTTTTTTTTTTTTTTTTTAAGGGTCAGACAGACCTTTGCAGTTTATCAGTTTATTCTTATTCATTTTATTTTTTTTTAAGTGTGTTAAACATCAAATATATATCATTTACAAGTAAAGTGTTTATGTGATAGTGCACTAAAAAGGTGATAAGAATTAGTGTATAATGAGTGATATTATCTCATCTACTACGGTTGAGATGCCTGTTTTCTTCATGGAAAATAAATCTGTCAGCTCTTACCGGAACAACTGTGTATTCAATTGCTGTAGGGTGAGTACCTGCACTAATGTCAATTTTGTTTCAGGAGTGTGATTCAAGGAGACAGTTTCCCCTTGATTGTATATGTTGACCATCTCTCTGCATGGGGCTCAGAGAGAGAATACTGCCCAAAAGAACAACTAACAGCCATGAAATAGTGAGATCATTTACAGGCTGCTACCTGTAAAATTTCAATTATAGTTTTTTTTTTTTTTTAACATAAATTTGAAACTTATTACAGACTCACTATTTATAGCATCCTTGAGCATGGTTGTTATGCAGATGGCCCTGAGATCTGCTGTTCTACAGAAATAATTAATATTTGCTCTACCGAATTCATAAGAGAGTGGCGGCCCTGACAGGAGAGAACCTAATCTCCAAGAGGGAAAAAATAACTACGTTTATAGTATTTTTGATATTTGCATTTTATGTAAATCTTCAGTTAATTAAATATTCCCAGCCACTCTCCTTAAAAAATTATTTTTTTTTTATTATTTATTGTGTTGGTGTCGTTAGGTAAATAGTAGCTTCGGCTCTGGCCACCTAGCACCTCACAAAATAAGTGACGAATAAACTTCTAACGAGCACCTTTTATTAATTCAGTATACTTAATTACACTAATAACAAAACGTCTTACACGAATATAAAAAAGAACATTTCAGGTGTCCCGATACTCAAATTTTATCGTCACCACTCTTTAGGTACAATTAACAACAACAAGCACGTATGCACTCGGAGAAGAACATACATAATCTCTTTCTCTCACACTCAACCAAGGACAATATCATAAATCGAAAGATTTAACCAATTGTTCGCCGAATGTGATATGATTCTATTAACTTTCACAGTAGCAGTATTTTCATCTACAGTACACGAACATTGTATCATATGTTAACATGACTCGAGTAAACTTCATACTCAAGCGAGTGTCAACGTCATGTAAGTACGTTTGGAGGTCATTCCAGAAGATATCAATTAGTGATATAGTCAGTATTTGGAGTTCGTATCCCTGATAATTTCCAGAGACATAACAAAGTGGATAGACTTTTTGTTTCAACTTTTAAATTTGTATGGTTGCCAACGAAGTGATTTCAGTAAAGTTTCAGTGTTAAAGGGTTATATAATATATTAAATATATTTCAGTGCTAGTGATCATTATATTTGAATGGCAAGCAGCACGCAGTAAGCACTTTATATTTATTGATTTGTTAATGATGATAAATATTACTTCATCTGCGTAAAAACATTTTGTATGTAAACAACAGTTAGAGACAGCAACCCTGAATACATATATTTATCAGCTGATACTCTGAAATGTATGCTTTTCAATGTTAAGTTTTAACGAACAGTATAACACTTTTCGTGCAATTATGACTAAAACAAATTATTAAACAGACGTTGAGCAAAACATGTTAAGGTTTAATGTTCTTCAGTAGCTGTTTTAACCACACCTATTAAACTAGAGCAGTTTTGTTTTTAAAGCCATTAATACATTAAAGACACTCTCCAACGAAACATTCATGTTCATTTTTGTTAGTTTTACATATATGGAGACATACTCTTGAACATATGATATACTAAATTAACTTTATATCTCCTAGGTAATGATATTCAACAAGTAAAATGCAGAATCATCTATATAATTTTGGCATTTTGTATATTCCGACAAATCCATACGCTCACAGCTCTTAAGGTGGAATCATTATGTATATAAAATTGGATGTATGTGTGATGGCGGAGTGTTCCAGCATTACTCTGGAACGCCTCGTGAAACTTTTAGCCAAACTTGGTACACATATTAATTTTGGTCTGGACAAGAGTATTATTGGAGTAAGACCTCCTAGCACACCTAGAGTAACTGTAGGGAAAGACAAATAAAAACGATCTAAAATGACCGATATTAGTGTCGAATCTATAGTTTTTGAAATCCATGAGATGACTAGTCATAGTTTTGATGCCCTTTATGTTCAAGCTCAGCCCTGCAGTGAAGGTAAATTTCCCTAGCACAAATACGAGAAATAGGAAGGGATGACATATAAAAATGATCGAAAATGGCCAATATTAGTGTCGAATCCCTAGTTGCCAGGGTCGGTGAGGTGAACAATGACACTTCCAATTCCGTTTAAATCCAGGTTAAGCTCCTACTAATATTCCTGGGAGGAGGGGGATAACTGGTGACACTTAAATATATTTTAAAATGGCCGATATTAGTGTCGAAACATAGTATTTGTTTCCGCAAGGGAGGGCAAGATCCCCATAGCACTCTTAGCGAGAGTAAGAGGGGAAACATATAAAATGATGGAAAACAGCTGATATTAGTGTAGAGTCCGTAGTTTTCGGGGTCGCTGAGATAAATAACGACACTCCCGATGCCGTTTAAATGCAAGTTCAGTCCTCATTAGTACCCATGTGGGGTAATTGTGACATGGAAAAAAATAGTAAAATGGACCGATATTAGCATCAAATCCATAGTTTTCGGGGTCGCAACAATTAGTAACTGCACTCTCGATAATGTTAAAATCCAAGCTCAGCTTCTATTGGCATGGAGGTGAGAAGGGGTGAAAAACAAAATGTCTTAAATGACTGAGATTAGTGTTGAATCCATAGTTTGGGTTCGTCAAGCTATTTAGTTACAATTGCGATGACAAATCCCAAGTTTAGGCATGTACAGGCATTTCAAATGGATTTTGAATTTACAGGAGCTACGCTCAAGGTGTTATTCGCAAATATATATATGTATATATATATATATATATATATATATATATATATATATATATATATATATATATATATATATATATATATATATATCTTTGAATGTGCATGTATGAATGTATATTGTAACGCACTCCGGAACTTTTGAAATAATTGTAACCAAACTTAGTATACATATGGCTTTCAATCTGGAAAAACTATTGTGGGAATAAGACACCCCAAGGGGTGAGAGTTGGAATTACTGACATGTAAAAATAATACAAAATGACTGATATTAATGTGTAATCCGTAGTTTTCAGGGACGCTGAAATAATTAGTCACCCTCTTAGTTTAAGTTGAAGTTCATTCCCATCGGCAGAGGAAGGGGCTAGGTGAAAAATAAAATGTCAAAAATGACTGAGATTTGTGCTGAATTCATAGTTTTTGGATTAGGAAAACGTCTGACCTGTTTGAAATTACTTTTGGAAGATATACGTATATTACCAACTTCTAGTTGGGTTTTTTTAATATCATCAGTTTGATTAAAGGTGTATTTTGTGGGGATAGGGTGTTTCGTTAGCTATGCCAAAAGTAGAGTATATTCTGTATTTCTATAATTACACTTTCATTGAAATAAATATTTTAAGGAAGAAGGGGATTCAACTATTTCCCACAAACCTATTCTTCTTGTGCGAAGAATGGGCACTTCAACTATATATATATATATATATATATATATATATATATATATATATATATATATATATATATATATAATATATATATATATATATATTATTTATATATTATTTATATATATTTATTATATTATTTATATTTATTATTTATATATATTTCAACTATATAGGGTGGTCCTTAATTATATGGAGATTTTTTTTCGAATTTCTTTGCTCCCAACCCCTAAATTGGTTGCATGTGGGACCAAATTAATCCATAAAAAATGGGCTCAATTGAAGAATATTTAAATAACCCCCAAGCGACCTAAACTTTTGAATGCATTTATAATATATAGTATATAGCAAAAGTTTGGAATAGACCCTTGTAATTTTGAAACGGCTGAACGGAAAGGTATCATATTTTGGATAAGGTAGTGGAGATAGGTCCACACCTTAAACTGAGTAGTACCATAATGGTGGCCATTTGAAGTCCGCCATTTTGAATTCAGACTCAAAATTTTAAATAGAAATGGGGTCTATGATATATCGTTTTGGGGTAGCTTTTTACCACAAATACATATCTGTCTTTATTTTCGACTTATCTCTGACCATATAATAGTCATTACCTTTATAATAACAGTTTAATATCCTTCAATATTGTCTTTTCTCATAGTTTACAGAAATATTTTGAAAGAGGCACGTAAAAGTAACAAGAAAGCAATTATATATGTTATTAGCACATTCCGTTCCAATGCACACCAACCTATATTGAAATTATTTACATGAAGTACGTAAAAATACATACTTAATAAAGGTTTAAAATGACAATAATAATAATAAAAGCTGAAGACTGTGAATAACTACTCAAGTTCTATTACGTGATTAAAACATTTTTTATCACCTGGATACTCTTCCCTGCGTTCACTGACGATCTGCAATATATGTTGTTTTTCTTTCACGTCCTTAGAATGCTCCCGTATTCTTGTATCAGTTTCACATCTCTCTCTCTGGCACATCGTTCACCAACATAATGTCTTTCAATACTTTCAATACCTTCAATACCTTGAAAGTTGGCGTCTTGTTTCCAAGTACATGACACGTTTCTAGAAAAATTGTATCTATAGAAAATCTGCCGAAACGAAGTCCGAGAATTCTTTTTCTTTGAAACTGTTGACTTCTGCATTATTTGTAGAGTATCTCTTTACTTGGTTTTGTACATCATGTTCTTCTGTACTCTCCATTACATTAGAAACACTCTTTTTTTCACGTGTTGCGGTATTTCATCAAAGAATGCGAATGCTGCAGTTTTTGGTGGCAGATACCATAAATAGGTAGAAAATCTTTTCACAGCATAATTACTAATTTCTGGTTCTACTTCCTTATATTCGATTAATTTCTGTAAAAACTTGTAATCATGATATGATTCCTGTAAAACTTTATGGAGCTTTCACAACCAATGGTGCAAGGAACCAAACTTGTGAATAGATTCGGACAAGGAAAGTGCATAGTCTCTTGATTCAATTTTTCTCTTTTCTCGTCAGTTCAAATTGATCTCGGAATCCACATATCGCACATCCGGTGAAAGACTGTTGCAAGTCAAAAATACACATTTATGGGAAGATGACTTTTAAAGTTTGTTATTCTATCAAAATCGCTTCCTGGAATACTGGTATTTCTACTATCTAGGGGTTAATTTGTTTAGTTACGTTTCTGCGAAAATACCACCAGGTAGATCTCGCTTCTCTCTCTCAATTTTCTTTGGAGCGATGATAACTTTTTTTTTTTTTTTTTTAATTGTAACACTCTTTCATCGGGTGTGCGATATATAGCCTTTGCCATCCACCGAGCATGGCTTGCAGCTCCAGCAACGCGAAATGAAACTCTTTGTGGAAGGGTGCCACCTAGGAAGATCACAGCCATTTCATAGATCAACAAGATAAACACCATAGAGAAACATCATAGCCTCTATGGTGTTTCTGGCGTATCTGTTGTATAAATTCCAGCACACTGACACGGACATCTTCCGTAACATCATCTAACTTAGTTCGGAAATTACTTTTGTCGATGGACGACCAGGATTGCGTAAGTCTTTCAAACAAAACCACATCAGGCCCAGATGGTGATGTCGGCACGGTACGTACAGTAAATCACGATCAAACATCTTCCCAAGGTTTGTTCAAACGCCATTTATTCTGCCGGTGTTGCCTGCAGTTGTATCGAAGCATATGTGTTATATGTCCCATTTCTTCACTACTTCGTAGAGCTGTAGCTTGTGCTTCTCCTGCAGATGATGGTATTTCAGGGATGCCGTTAAAAGTTACAAATAACGCTAGTCTGTGAACCTTCTCTATGCTACTTCCAGCTGGAGTACCCACATCTTAAAACTTTCGACATTAGCGCATTCCGTTATCGTTGCAGAAAATGACACACATGTATATTTATATTCCAAAGGTAATAACTATTACACGTTCGGAGATAAGCCAAAAATAAAGACAGATGTGTATTTGTGGTATAAAGCTACCCCGAAACGATGTCCCATTTCTATTTAAAATTTTGAGTCTGAATCCAAGATGGCGGACTTCAAGATGGCCCCATCATGGTACTACTCAGTTTCAGGTGTAGATCTATCTCTATTACCTTTATACAAAATATGATTCCTTTCCCTTCAGTCGTTTCAAAGTTACAAGAGTATATTCCAAACTTTTGCCATATACGAGTATATGTTATCAGATATTCAGGTCTCTTGGGGGTAAGCTAAGTATTTTTCAATTGAGCCAATTTTTTTCATGGGTTAATCTGGTCCGACATGGAATCAATTTAGGGGTTGGGTACAAAGAAATTCGGAAATCGAAAATTAAAGACCACCCTAATATATATATATATATATGGTCATATACTTTTAAATATATATGTACAATTTAGTTTTAAAATCCAAAATGACCATTGTTTTAAAAGTGTTAAAGCTTTCACTTGATTTATGTGTCTTTCTTGCAGATGCTCCAGGACGTCCTCAAGAAGTAAGAGTAGTAGATGCTACTAGCAGAAGCGTAAAATTGGCATGGTTGGCACCTGTAGATGATAAAAGTCCAGTTCTCCAATATATTATTCAATACCAAGAAGCGAGAGGTCCGTGCTTTATCTTTAATTAAGGTTAATTATAAAGTTAAGGACTCTTCCTTTCAACTTTCTTTTCCTTTCTTTCTTTTTCCTTCCTTCCTTCTTTCTTTCTTTCTTTTTCTAAATGTAATAAAATACTAGAAAGTAAGTTTAGAAATGACTAAACCATATTCGTTAAAGCCTTTATAAGGTTACTTAGCAATCATATGAATGCTCACACTATACATATATCAGGATATCTAGTAAGTATATGCAAGTGCGTTACGTATCATTGCATTTTTTATTTTTATTTTTATATATATATATTTTTTTTTACTTTCGAGCACCGATGGGAGAGAAAAAAGTATGGTGATCGTAAAAAAAATCGAACTCGAGATTTAAAAATTAAGCTTTTTTTTTAAAAAAAAAAAAACATTCACCACATGGGTAGTTCAATTTTAAGATGAGGGTAGTTTCCTGAAGGGTGAAAGTAGAAAAAAAAAACTTATTTTCTTGTAAATGGTTCTAAAAATTTTATTTAACGTTTCACCAATATTTCATTAGCAAACTTACACTGTGGTATAAATTATTTCTCTGGGAAAAGTCCACAAGAGGTAGTTTACTCTTGAGGGTGAGCTTTATTCGCATGATTTCCTCAAAAATGACAGGCGATTTTTTCATGTCAGAAACAAATATTTCATTAATAACCGTATCATGTTGCGTAAATCATTTTTCATGAAAATATACACAAGGAGCGTATATTTTACTTTCTCTTGGAATACTTAAAAAAAATGGTTTTCTTAAATATGATTCATGAAATTTTGTTTACATTTCATGTACAAATATTTCATTAATATTCCCAATACATGTCATACGTCATTTCTCATTAAAAATTTCAACAGAGCTGGTTATTTCAGGGGAATAAGTTTTCTTCGGACGAAACTTTCTTCTTAAAAATATCTTATAACTTTGTTTCTGTTTTACTAATAAATGTTCCAATAATAACTTCACCATAATATGATTTAGTTTAAGAAATTGGAGAGAGAGAGAGAGAGAGAGAGAGGGAGAGAGAGAGAGAGAGAGAGAGATTAACAAAGTGCCTCACACCTTTTATTTGTGTATTATTAATGAACGATTGTGTCAGTATATAGCTAAAAGTGCAAAATATGATGTTTGTTATATCATAATGGAAAAATGGCTCAACCATTTAAAACGAATTTTTGAACAAATACATAGTCTGAATTTGGTTTCCATCGTATTATTGTCATTAGGATGCATATACTAACAATTAGAGCGGAGCGCAAAATTTAAGCCAATAATATAGTATTTCCGAAATCCTTCATTAGGAAGATATAACTCGGTATATAAACATATAATTTAAAATAAGCGATATTATTTTGCAAATTTTTAAACATAATACTGTGTTGTTTTTTTTTTTTTTTTTTCATTAAAACACATCTTAACGGGTGGCAGGATTAAAATGTACTTCAAAATTAGCGTATCTTACGATCCATTTATGTCAGGGAAATAAATTTTGGTATATAATCTTCTTATCAACAGTCAGTGATCATGTGACCAAGTTTTTATCAGAAATTTTGCTTTTAAGGCGAAAGGGAGGAAATTCAAATTGTATCTTAATACCCATATATATTGTAGAAATGACATCGAGGCTGTCAGTTTCATCATTGTGTGGAAATGGCAGGACCGTTAGAAATGAACTTTTGAACTTAGCACTATTTTCATGTGGAGTTTTTATCATGAGCCACGTGCCCAATCGGTCTTCACAAAATTTGCAAATCACAACGCAACGCAACGCAAAAATACAATAAGCAATTATAACCAATAGTTGATCACCGCTAACTACGTTGTGTTGACGCAAACCGGTAGGAATAAGGCCCTATTCCACTTACTTTAAAATGCACATCCTAAGGAAGGAGGTTAAATATCTACCAGAAACATATCTTACGAACCCTTCTTGTGAGGTAGACGAAATTGATATATAAAATTCTTATTAGAACTAGTGTACACACGCCCCAGTGTTTTCGAATTTGACTTCTAAGGGGAAAGGGGAAAGTTTTACAAATACCATCAAAGTTTATTTTTTCTTTCTTTCTTTTTATCATCACGGAAAAGTAGCTGAAGCATGTGAAATTAATTTTTGAACATAATTAACAGTTGAGTCAACCTGGTTTCTTACTATTGCACTTTGATTGAAAGCTTGGTCCTAAAGAGGGAAACAGGTCTATTTTTGGGGAGAAGGAAGGCATACGATGACACAGTAGGTAAAACACTGTAATAAATAGCGAGTGCAATATGCTAATAACTAATGAAATGTACGGATTACCGCACTAGACTTTCCTCAGTTTAATTCCTTAAATTAAATCATGATGTGTTATTCAGTCATTACTGAAACATTCTCTTGCGAAATACAAAGAAAATTATAAAACGTCTTCGGTAAACTTCGCCAAAGGAAAACTCATCTCCAAAAATAGCGCATTCCTTATGAATACTTTTTTTTTTTTAAATATAAGAAATGACTTGCGTCATATGTTAGGACTATTAATGAAATATTTGTCTTTAAAATAAAATAGCATGAATTGTATTAGAGAAAACTGTAAATAAATAAATAAATAAATAAAAGACAACCGAAGACCAGTATCAGCCGTGGATATTTTCTTAAAATAATTTAAGCAACGTTAATAGAATTATTAATGAAATATTTGTTTATGAAATATGAAAAGAGTCGCCAGAGTTATTTTTGAGGAAATTGTCTAAAAGGAACTCATACAAAAAAATAAACTATCCCTTGTGGATATTTTCGTAAGAAATTATTCAGTCAGCTTTACAGAGTTATAAATTAAATGTTTATTTATGAAATACGAACAAAATCGCCTAAGTCGTTCTTGAGAAAAATGTTTAAAAAAGAAACTCACTCCCAAGCCTGAACTACCCGTTGTGGATTTCTTCATGAGAAACGGTGTACCTTGGATTGTAGCGTTGTTAACATAACACTATTTCTTAAATATGAAGAAAATCGCCGGAGTCATTTTTGAGAAATCATTCTAAAGTTCTCACCTCAAGAGCAAACTATCTATTGTGCATTTTCTCAGGATAAATGAGTTTGTTTTGTCAGGTTATTAATGAAATGCGAATTTATGAAATATGAAAAAAAAAATTGTGTAAGTCGTCTTTGAGAAAATGGTTCTAAAAGAACTTATTCCCATGAATAAACTACCCCTCGTAGATTTTTTTCATATCAAGTGAGTCATGCCATTGTCAGGTTAATAAAATATGAACAAAAAACACCTGGGCTATTTTTGAACAAATCGTCGTAAAAGAACTCACCCTTAAGGATAAAGAATTCGTCGTAGATTTTTCCACAAAATTACTTATACCACACTAGCAGCGTTCACCCCGCTTCGCTGCGGTCACCCCGGAACGCAATAAACTTTGTTACTTAGATAATTTTTACTTTTTCGCTTTCAAGTGATTTATAGCGCCTGTTAGTTATGTTAACCCGCCGAGTCACAGGGTCATGCGGGTTGCATATAAATACGTTTATTTTTATACCTATGATGAACTAATAACAAAGGATTTCTACGTATGGACACCTGAATGGTCAATTATCTCAAGACACTGGTAATTGAAAATTAAAGTGATATGATAAAAACCATCTAGGGTCCACATCCTAACAACCCCCCAAAAATGAAAGAAATCGGTTCAGCCGTATTAGCGTGATGAGCGTACAAAGGATTTTTTGTACGTATTGACACCTGATTGGTCAATTATCTCAAGACACTGGTAATTGAAAATTAAAGTGATATGATAAAAACCATCTAGGGTCCAAATCCTAACAACCCCCCAAAAATGAAAGAAATCGGTTCAGCCGTATTAGCGTGATGAGCGGACAAAGGATTTTGTGCGTTCTCTTTTATATATATAGATTATAAGGTTATTAATGACAGGATAAAATATAAAAAAATCGTTAGAGCTATTTTCGACAAAATCGTTTTTTTTTTTTTTTTAATATATATATATTCACCACTCAGTAAATACCATTTTAGGGGGTTAACAAGAAAATGCAAGGAAAAATGGAAAGTCTTATGACTAACTTAAGTTCAAAATTTGGTGCAACGGTATGGCCTCTAGACGAACGAACGGATGGGCAGATATTCAAGAATAACTTGATTTTTCTGGTTTGTAAGGGTTATGAAACGTGTAATTCAGTTGAAACCTAGAATTCAATCTTTTCACGATCATCATACTTTCTTCTCTCCTATCGTCACTCGAAAATAAATAGTAAAGTGATCAATTCTTCGAAGAGACCGTATTATTATTATTATTATTATTATTATTATTAGTAGTAGTAGTAGTAGTAGTAGTAGTAGTAGTAGGAGGAGGAGGAGGAGGAGGAGGAGGAGAAGGAGAAGGAGGAGGAGGAGAGTAAAGTCACCAAATACGGAATGCTTTATTTCTTTCCTTTATTTCTAGGCACAAGTGTTGTACATCATAATAGTTGGGAGACCTTTTCTAGCCAAAATATAAGTATGAAAGTTCTCTATCCTTCAAATTTGTACACTATAGGAAAAAGTTGAAACAAACACAATTTCCCATATTAGTAACATCCCGTACTTAACATGGAATAGTACATAATTTTAATATGGAACACTAGGACTAAATACAAGATCAATATATTAAAGCTTGATTAGTCAATACATATATCAAATTCAGTGAAATTCAAGTAATCAACATCTTCAAACAACATATTTAGGGAAAACAGCATTTAAAATACCACAAAAATACGGTTATATGTGATACAAAAGTAATTAACTAGTTTGATTTGACTTTTAACATACAAATAAAAATATAGAAAAAAGTATATTGTCTGGGGGAGTAACTCATGTGGGATTGATAAACTAAACAAGTATAGTTCTGTGAATATAAAAATATTTCCAAGATAGGTCTAGAACTTATGAATTTTAATCAATTTTCTCTTTCGATAACAAAAGAAATAAACAAGATTTTAAAGGAAAATGGGTACGCTAGTGATGAGACCATCTTTGGTAAACTCTACATTGCAGCAAGTCTCCCTTTTCTGCACTTAGCAATCATAATATTTATCATACCAAATAAATTCATCATCAGTAGCATCACTTGAATTGTCACTTTTGACAACTCCTGAGAATGTCTTTGTGATGATATAGTGGACGCTTCTAAAGCGTTCTTATGTGGAATGCTTGATACCATTTAGCTTCGCCTAGCTTTCGACAACATATGTTTCGATCCCTTCGTTGTGACTGCGGTAGATGACTCACAGTTCCAATTGGTAGCACTGTGGTATTCTTTTCACTTTGTTCTGTAGCTGACAAGGCTGTGGGAATTTTAAAGTTTAAGTACTCACTTTAATCAAACACAAGAAAGTCTAGCGGCAGTGGCGTCTGGTAAAATTTTACTTTGGATAAACAATCCAATGAATATTGATGACTATTTTCTGAAAAATATAATAACATTTAACATTTGAATTAAAACACTCTATAAATAATAACTAAGGACCTGACTTCTGTTGTTACAGTTCTACTAATATTACTCTACTAGTAGTACAATACTATTATTAATACTACTGATATTAAAATAATAAAATAATAATAAAAATAATAATATGTTAATAAAAAGTTGTCTGAAACTAGGACTATTGAAGTGAGCCTCAATTTTTTTGGATTTCTTACCAAAGTCATTAATAAACTTGTCAAAGAAGTTTGAATCTTTCCGTAGCACCGAAAGTAGATCCTTTTCAATAAAGATTAATGTTGAGCTTTTAAGCTTGTCCTGGCCTTGCGAATTGGTGTTTATGAGACACATTAAAATTAAAATCATCGTTTAATTTTAACCTCTTTCTCTCTGGCTCGCATACATACTTTGCTTCCTGTAAGTCTTCTACCAACATTCTTCAAATTGTTCACGTTGTTCTTCAAGTTCAGCTTTCAGTTCTATTATTTTACTAATACAATAACGAATGTCATAGAATTTATTTTGCAAGATGGAAAAATCACATCAGTCAGAGGGAAAATGCTTAAAAATATCTTCAAAATAAAATTGAATTAAAAGTCTTTTAGTGAAACTAAAATCCAACCAGCACCATAAATGCTTATTAATCCCATTTGAACTGTCAGTTTTTCAAATAATGAAATAAGATTCTTGCGATATTCTCTTGCAGTATTAACTGAATGAGAATTACAGTTCCAGCACGTAGCAGACACTTTGGGTAGCCACCTCATAATTTCAGTAACCAATGCATGACTTATAAAATCCACTAATAACTTCTAATATTCCCGTAAATAATGTTCACTAATAAGTTTGTTGACTATAAGTACTAATCCATGCAGGTTGCCTGAGGCAGTACAAGGTTTAATTTGCGAGCGAAACAATAGATGAAAATGACAGTACGTCATGATATTCTAACTTTGCCTGAAGTCCATTCAAATGACTCAGAAAAACCACCGCATCATCATAACTTTGTTCTGCTAACTATTGAGCACAGTTAACAAAGCAGTACCCATCAACTACCCGGTAGAAAATGTTGTAAAGAGCTTCAGCTGACGATTTTCAGAAACGTTAACGAAATCCATATATCTTTCCTCAGCTGTGCCATCAGACCCTGCGTAATGAAATATACAAGAGAGCTAAGAAAAGTTACATTTATAACTTCATCTAGTATTATCGCAACATAATTAGTTTTACAAATTCTTGCTTTATACATGAAAGCAACACATCACAAACTAATTCTAGCACACCACTCTCAATTATATTAGACAACCTACTGAACACATTAGAATTTTCTAATTGGCTCCGTAATAATGGATCATGTTTGTTAATTAGGGTGAGCAGTTGTAATTTCCTCTATTTGAAGAATCTGTACTCTCATTTTGACTCCGGAAAGCCTCTTCATTTGTGCCCAAGAAACAAATATCAATTAAACGTTTCATAATGTCTCTGTTTTTACGAATGCGCTCCTCGTGTTGCTGATCACTTATTTTCTTTTATCTATATGATAAAGTCTGGATTTTCCAAAGTTCTTTCCATAACTACTGATTGCAGATATTGCAGCTTTTTGTAGAATATTAATGCCGTTATATCCTCCAGTTTTCCAAATATTATTTTTATTTGAAAAATATCAACTCTGATATGTATTTGTTTGTATCAGAACAACTTGTTTGTAGAAGAACAATCACATAATCACGAATAGTTATGATATTAAAATGTTGAATACATATATTTATTTTAGGGGAAATATTAATTTGAGGAGTTAGACAAGCATTCTGCACACTCACCTTTTTATTTTCGTATGCTCGAGAAGCAAAATTAAATCACCGAAGATCAGAAATTATGCAGTCACAATTACCTCTAACTCCAGACTATGACTCCGTTTCGCAAGCTTCTAGGTTCGACTGCAATAATCAGAAACTGCTATTGCATACCTTCCTCCCGTACACTGCACAAGGTTCAGGCATATCACAGTACTTTTAAACAACTGAATATCGCAGTAAAACAGGCACACGTCGACACAATTTATAAATGATTTTTTGACTCGTTTTAGTACAAGTTTTCTCCAGTGATGACATGAGGATTTACACTTTTTCGTGGTATTTCTGTTTTAACTTTCTGTACGGGTATGCAATGAGAAGAATTGCTTCCAGACCCGAAAGCAGTACCAAAGAATGACGCTAGAGGACAGGCCTACACTATTATGCTGCTTTCTAGTGACGGTATGAACAACTCGCAGCAACTATTCAGTTCCAATGTCAAGGAAGAAAAGCAAAAGTGCGATTTTGGAAATAGGTTGTAGTAAAAAGAAAAAAAAGATCATAATATAATGTGGGAGTTTTATCTTTGGATATGCACTGCTTACTTTACATGCATGAGATAAACGCCACTGTTTAGCGGATATATCCCAATTATTTTGAATCCGCTAAATGCTGTTTCAACAGTTCGGCCAGGTTATGTACGTTTTTCCAAGAAGCACAGAAAGTTAAAACGTTATAAAGGTTGAATAATGTAAGCTACAAATCGTATATTTCTTTATAATAAGTGTTGATAGAATGCATAAAGACAACATCTAAAGGTGAACGGAAGCGTGTAAACGTAAACAAATCGTAATAACGTCTGGGTTCAACCTAATAGAAGAACTTCTAAATTCGGAGTAAAGAAATAATGGCTATTCAAAATTAGGAAGACAAGGTCTTCTACAGTAGTCTTTGCAAAAATTTGAGACATACAGTAAACATGTCCATTTAATCCTGTCTAGTTAGTTTCTGCTTCATGTTCTTTGAAAAAGTGTAAGTCAAAGCACGAAAATTTCTTCTGCGCTCATACAAGTTAGTAATTTTAACATGTTGAGCTTTTTGCTGAAGTTAACACACCTATATGTTTTTTCCACTTCAACAACATTACGTTTGAATGTTTGTTCTGCATGTTAGCTAAATCAATCTCATCACAGTTAAAGAATCACTTTACTGGGTATTCATGCTTCTCATGTTCCGTCCCTAGAATATTGAGAAAATATTGTCTACTCTTATTGGTTAAACCTCGTTTTGTTGTGGAGGGTTCTTGCGGAATTCTTAGAAGAAGTGTATCATGAAGCCTGAAACAATTCTATCCATTAAGGCCTCATGTTTTACTATTTTTGTTAAATGGGTTTGAAATATGATTTACTTCAACGAATTGAAACGAAAGTTTAAAGTCAAAAATAACATCAATCCTCTTAATGCAATGATCAGGTAATTATTTTTCCAATTCCTTAGAGAAAATAGGCTTCATACGACCCTTAGGTATCGACAAAATTGCCGCAGTGTACTGTGCACCTCTGATGTTTTGAACACTTTAAAGAGCACATTTCTTGATGTATTGCATAAATAGAGTTTTATAGCTCTCACCACACTACATTGTAAGAAACATTGCTCAGAAAGAAAAAGAAATACCCATAATTTATAGTTGGCTCTCGCTTCAACTCTTGTCAGTATTCCGAATTGAGTATGCAATCAGATGGACCTACATAGCAAACACTGCTTTCTTTAAGTGTCACTGCTTACACTCGTCCTTCATTAAATTTTTAACGTTTTCCTTTCTTTTAAATTTCCTGACTTCCTCATCCTTAAGGAGTTTCTGTAATTAAAAATATGCATGTCACGAACAAAACAATTGAAGATATGAAGGTGGACATTTATGTTACTAATTCACTTCACATTGCTTAATTATGAGTCAGAATTTAATTAAAAGATTTATCAATAAATTCAAGTAACAGGTAATTGTAATCCCTTAATATACCCCCGAAATTAAAACTTCCAAATATAGGAATTGTTCATATCAGACACCGTGTGATTTGTCACTAATACTGCTTTCCTTCTAATGAGTTTCAGAAGTGACACTAATATTATAACATAAAAATGTATATTAGAGTTTTCATATTTCCCTGAAAATGTCTTCAACGAATTCAGTTTTTTGTTTCAATAATTCAGACGAAAATAGCTGAATTTCAGTAGAGTCATAGGGAGACCTATAATGACCACGGTCTCCAGTTGAAGCTTTGCTCCGTCTCGCTGTTTCAGTAGTGCGCCGCCATATTCCTTGTAACTTATGTCTTGGGAAACGTAGCAAAATGGAAATTTTGTATTAGAAATCTATGCAATTACAATCACGGTTTAATCCTATATAGCACGACCAGACAAACGAAATTCGGCAAACTTATCGTCATGTATTATAGATGTACGCTGGTCTCCAAATAAAAAAGATACCTGCAATTGAGGTAGTTTCAGTTGATAATGTCCAAAGTTTGATTGTTAAACACATAGCTAAAAGCCGAATGTATGAAATATGATAATTATGGGCATCACCAACACTTCTGAAGTTCTGGGTGACTCAGTAGTAGAGCACTTAACTCTAGTGCGTGGTGTCTCTCATTCCATCCCCAGTCAAGTTAGTTTGTGGTGGACAACATCGTGTTTGTGGGTTTTCTCGGGGCACTCCCATTTCCTCCCAGAGTCTCATTCCACTAATTATTCCATTATCATTCACTTGTCTTAATCATCGTCTCCCTTAGCCTAAAGGGCATAATCGTGGAACGTTAAACCAAAAGATTTCATTTCATTTTTACTTCTGAAGTACTGTAAGTTGTATTTTTTCTTGCTGTGTTGAACATGTATATATTAAGCATGTATGTGGCGTCAATTACACTTACGTGAATGAGAGGTGAAGACTAAGACTTGTAGAAATAAAACATACTAAAAAAGTTTTATAAATAGAATAGAAGTCAGTGCTTCTGCTGAAATAATGGGCTGTTTAAAATATTTTGTAGTACGCAAAACGATTTTGGTCCATGTGCATGTCTATATCAAAAAAAATCCGTTAAACAAATCTAATAAAGCTTAAACTACAATCATTGCAAATTCATATAAATTTCTTATTTTGGTCAAGAAGTGCTTAAGAGAATCAGTAACATTTTAATAACATATTTGAATTTTTATAGTTAAACTGATGATTTGAAGATCTTTCAAGATCTAAATGCTATATATCAAGATTATATATAATATACTCAAGCTATCCACGGGTAATATACCTGTATATTCTTGCTGAAGGATTTTTAAAGTTTAATTTTATTTGTTAAGTATAATATGTTCATAGTTATAGTAGTTATAGTACTTCTTTTTAAAATGTTCAGATGGCACTGTTCTTTTAGCTATTGTAATGGACAAGGTCAGGAGCGCATTAAGGACGGAGCCAATGGAGCCCAGGCTCAGCCCCCCCCCCCAAAATCCCTCTCTTTAGTACTAAAATATAGCAATCAACTTATAATATTATAGGCTTCAGACTCATGCGAATTTTTCTCCCGCTCGCTATGCTCGCCGTATCGTTGCAGTTAAGTCTCCTATAACCAGCGTCTTCACGATACTTATTTTGTGAGAGAATGAACTATTTTGGGTCTCTATTGCAAACCAAATTATTATCTTGTGGTGACAATTACTTTGAAATATCTCTGTCATTACTTAGAGCAAAGCTAGGAGGTTTTCCAAATCTCCTTAGAAATAAAACGTTCTTATTCCAATCAATTTTGGCTCTCTGATATAATAAAAAGTCATTCCTTAACATGTCTTGAGAAATATTACTTAACACGCTAAAAGCATGATGAAATGTTCTTCCAACAATTTTGAAACGTACAATTGCTATCTTGTTTATCAAATGAGAATTCTGAGTAAATCCTTTTATTCGTCTGTCGATATACAATATCTTAGCCTTAGGTAAAACTAAATCCTCTCTAATTATTGATATCTGCGAAGCAGAATCTAAACAGCATCAACATTCTTACCTTCAATCAAAAATGGCATTAAGATCATATTATTTCAAGTAGTAATGGAGAATTTTACAACATGACCCTTATTTCCTAATACAGTGTTATCTGTAAATGTACTTCCCACATTTACAGACATAACGCGTTTAAAGACTGTTTACGCAACAAACACGCATCTTCTGTGTGAAAACCATGACCACAAGAAGAGCAAATAGGATGTGTTTGTGCCAGATTCGGAAATTGTTGTTTGTTCTTAATGTCTTTTTACTTATAACTTAAGCCCGGAACAGTCGAAGCAAATAAATTCATAAACTACCTACTTTTGGGCCACCCTGTACATATAGATGTTTGAAACTGATAATTATGAATTTTCCTCTAGGACAAAATTGATTTCTCCTCTGGCCTCTAATATTTCTAAAAATCACCACGAAATCGACCTCTAAAATTCCCTCTTTGATTGTGATTTTGTGTTCCTCTATTTTGCCCGTAAAAATATTCCGTTTTCCTTGAAAATTCTGTCTGTTTTTGTTACTTATGTTAGTTTTGTTTTGATCAGATTGCTGGTGACTAATCTGTAAAGTTAATTTCTCTAACTTTTTTCTCTAACGGTTGAAACTGTAGTCTATGCGTTGGAATTATTCGTAACATAGGGCCCCCTTGAAATAGTTGGCTCCAGGGCCCTAAAAGCCTTAATCCGCCCCTGAACAACGTTACTCTTTGCATGAAATTGAGTTATTAGGTGCAATTATGTAGGTAGTTTAATTTCAGAAAAGTACCTGTAGATGGCAGGGAAATTTGTTTGGTGTGTGTCATTGCATTGAATTGCATGGGAATGGTCAACCTTCTTTTCCAGTTTACTCAGAAAGTTAGAAAATGTCACATACCACTATGTTTCCCCGAGTCGATCAATTGTATTTGCAGTACATGCCCATAAATACATCTCCCAGCGATACGTTTGTTTCAGAGGCGTCATTTAGGGAGGGAAAGGACATTTGACCTCCTGATTTTGAGAAAAGCATACTTTTTAATAAAGCGTGTACTAATATAATAATAAAAATTGTGAAATTCTTAGGTGGGCAGACAATCTTGCCCCTTCCCTTCAGAATCTGAAAAGATGTTACCGACCCCTTTGGAAATGAAATGAAATGAAATCTTTGAGTTTTACGTCCCACGATTATGCCGGGTAGGCTAAAGGAGATGGTGATGATGAGAAATTAATGAAATGGTGGAATGAAGAAAGTGGGAGGAAATGGAAGAATCCCGAGAAAGCCCGCGAATACTTTCGGCCCCTCTGGGAATAGCATCTTTTCAGATTTTGCTTAGATGTATAGTCACTGTCAAAAGTCAGAGAACGTGACTGAATTTTCAGAATTTTCCAAACAAAGTACAAAATTTTCATACAAACCCTTTGCTTTTTGGACTTGTTTTGCAAAATATACAGCATTGATCACATAATGGAACGAAAGTACACTGCCTGTTTCTATTGAGGCGAATTTACTGAGGAAGTTTGCGTTCGTCGAAATGCCGATCCTTGACCTTGATAAGAGCTTTACAAATCCCAAGCATTTGTTATATCAATTTATCCAACTTTCTCGAAGCTATGGACTCCAACAGTTTTGAGGAGCCTTCCAGAGATCATCAGTACTCGTAGGCATGTATTAATGGACTGTCACCTAAAGTTCATCTCAGAAGAGTCCTGACTGTGGCGGATATTCCGTTTTTGTAATAATGTGAGCCTTTTTTTTAATTACTGCATAATTTGGCAGAATCTTTAGGATCATTCTTCTGTTGTAGTGTAAACTTGCGTTCCTAAATAATTGCGGGCCTCACTTAAATGTTGTGATACACGTTTTTATCCGTTTTTCTATTGATTTTAATTGAATCGCCAACTTGATTGCCTGTAAAACATCCCCATACAGTGACACTCTTCTCTGTGTTTTCTATAGGTATTACACATCGGGATGAAAGCAGTTTTTGGAAGGGCGACACAAACATCTGGCGTTGGGAACCGAAAAGTTGAAATTTATATTCGTCGGTACAGAGTATCCTCTTCTGTTGTTAATTGGTCCAGTATTTATGTTATGGCACAATAGTACCTTTTCCCAATATCTCCTGCTGGAAGGACTGGTTTCATTGTTGAATAAGACCATAAATCTGCAGGCATCAGAACACCATCCTAGGGATGCGCACGAGACAAGGTTTGAGTTTGTCTCGTCTCAAAAATGTGCTGTAAAAGTGATGCCTCGACTCGAAAAATGTATATTTCTCTGGAAGAGGAAGAGCTGTCTTGAATTTTGTCAGGAAAATTCTGTCTCGTCTCACCTCGTGCTCACCCCTAGCTCCTATCTGATACCGATTGGGAACGGCTCTTCTGTAGTTGTGTTGCTACTTCCGCAGCGGTTAAATTGCTACTCTGTTTGTATGTATTTCTAATTAACTTCTTGCAAGAAGTTATTTCTGGACGACCAGCTCTTTCCATGCAATATTTATAGCAGTTTGGACTGTCTTGGAAGAATCCGACGCATTGTTTCGAGTAATGTCTGCAATTACTGAACGATATTAAGCACAAAATAGCCCTTTTCTCTCAAAATAACCACTTGAGCACGTGATTCGACAATTAGTTCAGTTTTCCTTCCGCATTTTATAATAGCACTTGCACTTTCTTTACACTAATTTACTAATTCTCGCGAGTGAAAGCAGTACGAACACTTGCAACACATTTTCACCCAACTTTACTCATACGACACGAATGAATACCACACACACTACTGTTTGTTGTAACAAATAGACAATAGATAAAGGTTCGCACAAACACCACTAGATGTCATTAAAACGTTGCATTATCAGGCAACGCGTGACGTTAGTTGTTTGTTCGTTATTTATCTATTTACTGCAACGCGATTTTCCTCAATAAATGTGTCTCAATGTAAGCAGGATCATGCATTTTATACCCTTATATGAACAATATTGTTTATTTTAGAAAACATGACCAATAAACATAGTTTTCTATAGACGCAATGTTCTTTATTTGGAAAATTCTGAAAAATCAGTAGGGTGCTCAGACTTTTGACAATGAGTGTATGAGATACAGGCTATTGGGGCTATTGATAGCAACTGTTAAATTTATCGTTATCCGTTAATATTTTAATGGGTTGATTCCATTAACAAACTGATCTAGATAATTATCTTAGCTTTTTTGTTAAAATATAATTTTAAAAAATGCCTACATATACTATACAATACGGGATGGGCTTATAGGCTATTCATAACCACTTAAAGTCGTTGTTATCCTTTAATCCGTTAACGAGTTGACTCCATTAACAGACTTGATCGAGATAATCGCTCTAGCTATCTATTGTAAGAAATAAAATTAAAATTATTAGCATCCGTTCAAGAGTTATCTTACGGAACAACACAATAATATAAATCTCGCTGTGTGTTCCTTGTCCAGCAGCTTTCGAGAATTTCCGTTTTAAGAGGGAAAAGTAGGCATCTATTTTCTATTTACAGGTAGTATATGAATAACTTTAAAAAAAAGCAATATTAAAGAACTTCAAGAAATGCACTAAAAAGCAGAAAGTAATAACATTTAATGCCTCATAAATTTATCATCCAAACTATTTTATATTAGGCTTTAATTTATTTGGTTTGGCATAGTCTTCAAAACTTTTTATAGATAATAGTAATGAAATATTTACTGCTTTCAAGTGCTTTATTAAAATATTGTTATTTTTTGCTATTTTAGTGATTTTGTTGAACTGTGTTAATATAGAAATCTTTATATAGTTTATTATTATTGTTTTCTGCTTACTAGAGCGTTTTTGAAGTCGATTATTTTTCTTTTAGCTTGTTTATTTCTTCTTTTTTTTTGTTTTGTTTTGTTTGTTGCCCGATGAGTTTAGTTACATATCTAAACTAAAGGTATGACATTACCTTTTCTAATGGGTCTACCTTCGAAGCATGCTTGAACAATTATATACTCTAGCTCCAAAGACTGTCATCAGATCCTGATAAAATTTATATGGAGTCCATCAGAAAGCATAACTTTGAAACTAAGAGAGAATAATCAAAATCAGTACATCTATGGTGAAATTATCTATGAAATTATCTATGAAATTATCTGATTGTTAATTACGATATTAACAGCCATATGTTAAGGAGTTTCATAGTCTAACTCCGTAGACTATGACGAAATCCTAATGAAATTCACACGGAATCACTAAGAAAGTATTTTGTTTGAAACAAAAACAGAATCATTAAAATTGGTTTACCTGTCGAAGTTATGCGTGATCACATACAGAATTATTATATCACTTTCAGCTGTTGAGAAATTTCGTCGTCTAGCTCTAAATACTATTGTTACATACATGAAATTTACAAAGGAACATCTAAAAAGTATACTCTTTCAAACAGAGAAAGAATAATCAAAGTCGCTGCACCCATGTTCAAGATACCCATGAACATACACACAATATATATTCGTCCCTCAAGTTCCAATATGGCAACACTGTAATCTAAATTCGGAAGTCAATATGGCGCCGAACCCGACATTACTAGTTACCGGGTTAGTTAATATTTTCCAATTTGAACTAGGAAAAACAAATCACTGAACTCTCTCTTGTTTTTACAGTGTCTGATAAAGCCAATATATTCAGTTAGTTGGCGAAACTGTCACACAGTTATTAGTTTAAAATAAACACTGTTTTGTTCAGTGATTTGTTTTTCCTAGTTCAAGTTATTTAAGATAACAAAGCTAACACGAACCAGTAAATCAATATTTTCCATTCTTCTTCTTCCTTTTGCCAGATGAACCAAACATCTCTTAGCCAAACATCTAAGAGTTTACTTCAGTTCGTATTTGTGTTCAGGGACGCACGCCGACCGACAGACAAGTACAGACGTAAATCCACACAAGCAGCATCGAAATTGATGCACATGATCACATACTACTTTATTTACAACCGTCCGAAATCAAAACTGGGGTTCATGTATCCAGGGGCGGATCCAGGACGGACTTCAAGGGGGGGCGGTGGGTTGTAATACTGCTACTTAGAGCTACTTTTAAGAGCTCCAAACTCTTGGATGGGTTTTATTTATATATAAAATAAGAAAGTTTCCTCTTCTGGGAGGGGGGCGATCACCTCGATCGCTCCCTCCTGGATCCGCTACTGCATGTATCCAAGTAATCGGTGATTGCCCCAAGTGTCAATATAGCACGAAAGACTAGACACATTATTCAAATGTTGATTTTAAAAGCAAACTTCTATCAACAGAACAGCCTATTTTAAAAATTCCGAGAGGAGCAGTTGCCATCTTGCCCCACTAATGGGAGGCAATTTTCCTTTCGATCTTTAATCGATATTTTAAATTTAGATTGTGTTAAATATAGCAGTAATTCTCACTATATTTTGAAATATGTTAACTGGACGTGTAGGTAAGAAATACGGTATAGGCATACATTATCATAATGAAAATTACAAAAACTAAAGGATTGCCTGTAGAGTTATAATCATAGAAATTTTGAAAGTAAGGAATTGGAATTATTCGAAGCACTACTATTTCACATCCTATCCTATCCTAAATATATATAAAACTACATGAACTGACATAAAATAAAGGAGTACTCCCAATTGACGTGAAAAGTTGAAATTTGGCATGATTGTAGATTTTTGGAACTAACCTACAGGAAAATTGTCAAAAGTGAATATTTTTAATTTTTAAAGGGTCTAAAGGGAAATGAATCCATTTCCCATGTTATTTAACTGGGCCTCTTTTTTTCACCTATAATCTCAAGTTTTAGGTATTTGGAATTGGAATAAAAACTTGAAATTTTGTATGCTCGTACGTTTCCGTTAGCGTTAACTAAGTAAATCACCAAAAGTAAAAAAAAAAAAAAAAAACTTTAAAGTGGATTTATAGGTAACTGAAAAATCTTCTCCATGTTATTTACATGGGGCACCTTTTACACCCCAAAATTATTGGGCACTTGCTGTAGGGCTACAATGACTAAATTTAACATTATTGTAGATTTTTGGGACTAACCTATAGGAAAGTTGCCAAAGGTGAATATTTTGAATTTTTAGGGAGTTTAAAGGGGAAATGAACAAATTTTCCATGATATTTAAATGTACGTTTTTTAACTATAATCTCAAATTTTAGGTACCTAGAATTCGAATAAAGACTTGAAATTCGGTATTCTTGTAGATTTCTATTAGTGTTACCTAAGTAAGTCATCAAATACCAAACTTTCCAACTGTAGAGTGGTTTTATGGAGAACTGGAAAATTTTTCCCATGTTATTTATATGAAACATCTTCTATACCCCAAAATGTTTAGGCACTTCCGACAGGATGAAATTTGGCATGATTGTAGCCTTCCGGGACCAATCCACAGTGCCAAAAGTGAATATTTTTAGTTTTTAAGGGGTCTAAAGGGAGGGTGAAGAAATTGTCATGTTATTTAAATGGGAGTTTTCTTGCGATATGAAATGTTATCTTTTAGATAGTTGAAGTAGGAAAAGAAACTTGAAATTTGGCAGAATTGTACGTTTACGAAGTGCAAGGCCGTAGGCCAAGCAAACGCGGGGGTCTAGGGCGGAGCCGCCAGCTAATCAAAGGCTAGTATGCCATTATAAAACTTTTTATCTATATATTATGTTAAATAGGTAATGTAGTATTCAGTTTAGAACATCCATTTTTGTTTGAACTAGGTTTCTATTGCTAATAAAGTTTTATAATTAATGATGCCATAAATTTTTGATGTTCATATTTCGAACGAATCTTTTTCAGATGGCTTATCACAGTACCTTCAAACATCAGTGGCAGGATCAGAGACTATAGCAGTTGTAAGTGGATTAATACCAGCCACTGTGTACCGATTACGGGTAATTGCTGAAAATCAGCTTGGAGCAGGAGAAGCAAGTGATCCTGTTCTTGTGAAGACAGAAGGGGAAGTTCCGACTGGAGAACCACAAAGTATTTCTGTAGAAGCCACTTCTTCCCAAGAGCTAAGAGTTACATGGCAACCTCCGCCACGAGATGAATGGAATGGTGACATCCTAGGCTACTATGTAGGATTTCGGGAAAATGGGTATGTTTCATTCATTATTTATCTCTTTCTCTACAAACGAACTTTTTACTATTTTTTTACAAGTGCGACACCGATGCATATATCATGTGAAACTAATACATAGTATGTACCGTATATGTGATCTAATATGGACTCTGTACGTAGCATACGTAGCAGGAATATTACATACGTACAATTTGCCTATTAGTTTAGATACTTTAATCAACGAACTTAAAAAGTTCGTTACTGAATTCTCTGTTTGTGAGTCTGTTTTTCTGTCAATTATTTTCGATTTTTTTTTTAATTTTGAGCCGCTCATTTGATAGAGCGTCAAAAACCATCTGAGAAAGTGATGGAATTTTTCTCGTCACTTTTACCGTTCTTGAAATATTGGCCAAAGAAATGTTCAATTTCCGGAGATTTAAGGAGCCATATCTCAAGAACTATAAATCATAGAGATATTATATTAGTGTTGATCAATGCCTAAGAGGATGGTAAACATTTTGGTACCAAATAGTAACCGGTGGCCGCTGGCCAACTGGCCACCGTTCTTCAGATATTGGCCAAAAAATTCTAATTTCGGGAGATTTGAGGAGCCATATCTAGGAAACCATAAGTAATAGAGAGATGATTTTTGGACATTGTTGCGAGAAACAGAAGATGGGGATAAAAAGATTTACTTTTACATCTACAAGTAATGACAGTTATACTTCCCACTCCATCTCTCCATTCTTTTAAAGTTCGTTCTAGCAATGCTTTTGGAGCATTCTCAACTGTTTTTATTGCCTTTTCTTAACAAAAATAACCATGTTTAATACATTTCAATCACCGTTTCGTCTTCTAAAAAACACACAATTGCTACTAGCTGTCTCTGCTCAGTAATGCCAACCTGAAATGTTACTAAGTCCCACCTCGAGAGGCACAAATCTCCATTTTGATCTTGAGTTTCCTAATTGAGCTGTACTAATTTAATTATAAAAATTCACAAGTTATAAAATACGAAAATTGAAACTCCTGTGCGTGAATCACTTTCTTCAATATATGAGTGAATTATCCGTAAATTCCGATCTTCTACGTTTATCAAATAGTTTATGACAAAGTATCATCCTTAACTGCAAGAAATGCTTGAAAATGTTGAAGAAACCAAGTACATGTTGTCAGAACTTCATATTTTAAGCGCCTTTTGTGCTGTATTCGTAATGAAACTAGACAAACATCATTCTCGAGTCATTACATGTCGAACCTTTTGGAAGTTGATTGTTTCTCACTTGGTACTTTCTTCTTCTTTATTTTTCTCTTTTTAATACCAGATTAGAATTTAAATTACTTGAAACTTGTTTCTTGAGATTCTGAAGCCATTGCATAAATCACTTCCATAACAACATACATTATATTGTAATAAAATTTGACAATTAGCACTGACTTCACACCTATCGTAAACTCATTGGTTTACTTCTCATCCATTAAAAATTGTCGTTGTTGTTAGTGAAGTAAATATATGAAAAATCCCATATATCCTGTCAGTTTCTACGAAAATCCCCTTTATCCCTATTCGAGAAATTAATGTCAAAAATCCCACAAAATGGAATTTTTCCCATAGGTTGGCATCATTTTCTCTGCTGAACCGTCACCACTGAGATTTGACAGTTCAGTAGAGACACCTAGTACCAAATGTGGTAACTCAGTGTGATTACTGAACACGGATAGTCTACATGAAAGGAACCACTGTGTACAATAGTATTAGACTACTATACGTAATGAATTAGTTCAAGATTTCTTAAGTACTCCTCAAGAATTAGTGAACGTATGAATCTCAAACATACAGTATATTGTGAGTACAAATAAGAACATATCTTACAAATCATAGTATCAATATGTAATTTTCAACAATCGTTACAAGTATTCGTACAGAGTATATGCACTTGAATAATTTTTATTATTATTATTATTATTATTATTATTATTATTATTATTATTATTATTATTTCCAATAATAAGATTGAAAAATATTATATAAATATAATGACAATATTATTATAATGTGAATGCACCATATTTCAAAAGAGTAAATCCTCACGTTAAGCGGGTTTGGATATTCAGACTCCTAACTATGAAAACATTTACGATCACTCCAACTCCAATCATTTCACGGACTCAACCTGTTTTATATAAGTTGTTATGACGTAAAATCGAATGTTATTTACTAGAAAAATACTTTTGTGTATTGCAAGAGCTGTAACTTCCAAATATTCACCGCCAACTCATAGTCGTATCGGAGGAAATAAAAGTGAGTGTGAAGCAGAAAATTACTTAACACAAAAGTCAAAAGAAAATCTGTGAACGCATACGAAATGATAGAGCTGCTTGGGTGAACAGTCTATACTATTCCATTATTATTCTCTGATTTGGAAAGAGCAACTATTTATAAACAGTGGTGATTCCAGGAGATTCTTTTCCCGGTGATTCTCAACATGTGGGGGGGAGGAGTACTACAAAAACTACCCACATTGAGCACATTCGAAGATTCGGAACGGGAAATTTCTGAGCTAAAGTGGGTCTCGTTCTACATTTTCAAATGACAAATTCATAACTTACAGAGAATTATAATAAAGGTATGAAGAATTATACTATTTATGAGAATATTATCGTGTAAGTTATCGATTCTAGTCGAATTAAACCTCGAATATTTTTTTTTTCGAATTAAACTTTAAAGTAAGTCCTCTCTAGATGAACTTGACTGAAAAGACATGTTTAATTCCATTTAATTAATTGATATTTTAAATATATTTTTATTTTACTATTTTTTACTATTAAACGTTATGTACACTTCGTTTCCAAAATCAAAATCTTTCAAATGTACCTATATAGGATGAGTACATATTTGCAAATTTATCATTTAATTGTTTATATACTGGATTTATTCGTCATGTACTTCATAGTTTAATAATAATAATAATAATATAATCTTTGAGTTTTAAGTCCCACGGTTATGCCGGTTAGGCTAAAGGAGACGGTGATGATGAAGAATGAATGAAATGGTGGAATGAAGAAAGTGGGAGGAAACGGAAGAACCCCAAGAAAACCCATGCACACGGTGTTTGTCCACCACAAAGTTCACTTGGTGAATAATAATAATAATAATAATAATAATAATAATAATAATAATAATAATAATAATAATAATAATAATAATAATAAATCGTACTCTATCTTTACCACAAAATTTCGGGTGTAGACAATGAATGAGTTAAACAAAATCAAATGCCACTTATGCTTTCTATATATATTCCTTTATTTATCTCTATTCCAAATTCTATTTAATCGAACTCGACAGGAGCACAAACAGGAACTTCGAGAACAGAGAAAAGAAAATAATTATACCCTAGTGGAACAAGAACTACCCTTTAATAGCGCTTCAAGATCTACAGCCAAACACTAGAAACCAGTCAACTATGGTGATAGCTTGCAATTTTATCAAACGTGTTTCGAGTAGTACATTTTGTTACAGGGTGAATTATGTCTATTGATAATTGTTTTATGTTAACAGTATTCGTTACTTTGACAAATTATATACGTTATTTTTATAGATTCTATTACATATTCGTTCACAAATATTATATAAAGTATCAGGGTTATTTATGATTTTTCATTGAAATTCAACGGTGCATGAGCAAAAGAAACATAAAGATCCACTTTACTGACATTTCTGATAGGAGTCACAACGCAAGTTTCTAACAGACTGTCAAAATACTTTGCTCTAAAGGTTGTGGAGAACTGCTTCTTGCTCTGAGGAGAAATCATAAACCGAGCAACAATGGGTGGAACAAAGTGTCTCTTAAATCACGGGAGATTGGGCTTCGACAAGAAAACAGTCAAAAAATAGATTCGGTGATATGAAGAAGGTGATGAATTGTTCACGTTTCAGCTAAGAAGTAGGAAGCCTAAAATGACAACTGTCGCTCAAGATCAAACGTTAATTACAGAAGTAAGGAACAGGCCTCTACGCCACACGTCTATTTTTTTTTATACAAAGCCAGGGAATATAATTGTTCTCACGAAACAATATCGGAAAGGTTTATTGAAGGATAGTCTACACTATTGAAGACGCGCTACGAAGGCTATCCTCATTGAAACTCACAAGGTGAGACGAATGGAATGGACACAACAGAACATAACCCAACCTTAATCATATTGGGACTTAGTCATTTGGACTGACGAGAAGGTTTTTCAAGTCTAACCAGCAATGCAGAGTTATATTATATAGACCAAGCAGAACCAGGTATGCTGAATAAAATATTATCAGAACTTCTTGTTCAGGACGATTATCAGGACATTTCTGTGGATATAATCCACTGATACGACTGCTACTTGTCCTGGCGATTTGGTAGCAGTATTTGGAAGAATAAACAGCAGTTTTTACGTTAATACTCTCGGAAATACGTAGTTGCCTTCCTTAGAAAGAAACTTCCCCGAACAGGGAGAGTATGTATTTATGACTGACAACAGTACTGTTCACACTCCTCTGCAAACACGAGAGTGGCAAAGTGAACATCTATAGCTAATTTGAATAAAGTGACCCCTCTACCCCATATTTGAATCCAATTGAACATCTGTGTTCTATAGGATGCAAGAATTGGAAGAGAGGCGTCAAGACAGAGACCAAATGTCTCCTTAAAACCATGTTGTGGAACTATGGCAGCAATTTCGTGACACTGTTGCTTAAGATTTCTATCTAGTATTCCCTCTAGACTCCAAGAAGTTATTGACTCTGGAGGTAACTACACGAAGTACTAGTGTATTACTTTTGTATAAAAATTTCTTTAAGTTCCATTTATTTATTATATTTTCTCAAGAGTAAGACATTCGTTCTTCATCTTTTTTTGTTTATTTACATATTTTAGTTACGCTAAAACGTAAGAGAAGAGTAGCATATCTTCAAAAAGTATTTTTGAGTTTACTTTGAACGTTTTTGAGAACATACTTATTTACTTTTCATACTCCTATATCACTCCTAATATTACTTTCATTTCAGCTCATTAATGACTATTTCACATCTCGGATAAAAGAATTCCAAACGATGTTTCTCCGTTTAATTTCTAGTTTCATGTTTTATCTTAATTCGAATGAATAAAGCTCATTTTATTATTGTCACTTCTTTAGAATTCGAATTCGAGAAAACGTGTGGTATTATTTAACTTCTTCATTCTTCATATTGTGTAATATAACATAATATTAGTTAATAATCATAGGTAGAACGTAGATTCCTGGAGGATATTATTCTGGAAATGAAATTTTCGCGCTATAGTACACTACTTCAATGTAGTTGTCGCTTAAGGAAAATGTATTGCATTAATATTCGACTTACTCAAATGATCAAAGCTTTGCAATTGATCCTATTATTATTATTATTATTATTATTATTATTATTATTATTATTATTATTATTATTATTATTATTATTATTATTATTATTATTATTATTACGTTAATTGTGTTGCCCAGAGCTTGATTTGCCTCTCTCAGAAATTAGAGGTTCATTGATCTCACTTTCATTAGTCATTAAATTACAGTAACTAGTAATTTTCTTTCAGCTTTGTAATGTTTTGCTACTGTTCTGTAAATTTATCCTTGCTTCCTTTGCATGTAACCAGTAACATATATATATTGTAGAACACTTAACGAACACTATGCTAGGAAAGGTATATAAAGAAAAGTATCCAAATAACACCGTACCGTATCTGAAAATCTTTGGCTAGGAAAAAGAGAGTATCTGAAAATAAAATACACTTTAGAAAATACCAGTGTAACTAAAAGTGTGTACGAAAACCAGAACATAAAAACAAAAGAATTTTACCATGTCTATTAGGTGGTGTGTAATACAAACAAGAATTAATCCCATAATGCAGTGTATTTTGGTTGTAAATTCTGATTAGATAATTGTCACGTTTTATTCAATTTTGTTCTTTTATTTCAGTTTAGGAAGACCTAGCAGCTACAATTTTACTACAGTATCCATAAGAGATGGAAAGTCTGGAGCTGCAACTTTGAGTGGTCTGAAGAAGTTCAGAAAATACGGCATTGTAGTACAAGCCTTCAATGAAAAAGGGGCTGGACCAATGTCTAAGGAACTTGTAGCTCAAACCTTGGAAGATGGTAATATTTCATTAGATGTTATCTTTATCTCTTTTACAATATGCTTCAAAAGATTTGTCCCCATCACTTTCACTAGCATTAACTATGTAGTGAATATAAATACATGAATTGTTCGCACTGATAAAGTACTAGTCTTCTGTACCTAATAAAATTACAGTATTCTAATAAAATTACAACAGGCACTACGATTGCGTGACATTAAAAAAATAAGCAACAATTAAACTTCAAGTTAGCAAAAATATGTTATAAACCTCACTTTAATTTTAAAAAATTGGCAAAATGTTTTGTTGACACTTTTCGTACTAAAGCGCCAAATTAGAGCATTTTGGCTAGTCAGTATGTAGAAAAATCTCACAGTGTAATAATAATAATAATAATAATAATAATAATAATAATAATAATAATAATAATAATAATAATAATAATAATAATAATAATATAAGAAGCAAAAGTAGAGCTTTGGCAATATAATTCTAGAATCTTTCAAAAAAGTTGCAAGTTAATTATAACAATTGAAATTGTAATCATAGTTTATAGGTTGTTGATATTTTTGAAGTAGTGTTTGCTTTGATTTGTTTAATTTTCTTTTTAGTATCAAGACTATATGAGACGTGAACTCACAGTTTAACCCTTCAATGCACCGTGTAGCAGATTAGCTACACACTTAGTTCTTGCGTATAAATCTCACAATAGTTGTTTCTTTTCGTAAGTGCATTTTGTCGCAACTTGTATATATTCCGTTTTTACAAGTGCTACAAGAAAACGTCCCTAGGCCTCTGAAAAACTGAGTTTTCTTTCGTTAGAAAACTTTCTTTTGTGAAGTGATAGTTATGTCCTACATTTAGTTATTTTATAGTGCAATATATACATGTCTAATATCTGTGAATGTGTAAAAGAATTTTTTAACATTTAATATTACTAAAACTAAAAACAAACGCTAACCACAAAGTAGATACTGTGACACGGGTTCAAAGTGTAAATCGCACTATGAAGTAAATAACTACAAACAGTTAATAATAAATTATTAACCTAAATTTTTGTCCTAGGATTTTAAATTTGTTTTCCTATAATTTACAATATTAAATTCTACTAATGGTATTTAAAAAAATAAAAATAAAAATCATGCATTTAAGGGTTAATGTGGAATCCGAACTATAGTTATTCACTCAATGCATTCCCAAAGGAGATCGAATCTGAGACCACATGCAGAAAAGGCGCACGTTTTAGCCACCAGGCTAGCGACAAGGATAATCAAAAACACGTGCAAAGCAACGATATTCCAATATTGTTTTTCTTGCCAGTAAGTCTGATCATAAAACTAACCGAAATTGAAGAAACAAGTTCCATCGACCAAATATTATGACTAATTAATTAAACACTGCAAACATTGAATTAGAATCCTGAGACATTTACTACTTTCGGATTTGATGTCATAAAATAAACTCACGTCTAAGAAGATATTGAAAACATGCTGTACGAAATGCTGCATGAGTAAAACTAATACCTTCAGATTAAATGTCAAAAAGTGTTTTCTTGTTAAGGCATTATCACACAATAAGACTTTTAGTTTTACATGAAGTTGGTTAGCATATTTATGTTTGAAGGTTATGAAATTCGTCAATGGAGTATGTCTGTGATTCATGTATAAAAACAGTATATGAAAGTTATATGTACAAACTTGTTCAAGAAAATCTCGTCACCCAGCACCCTTTGAAAAGATTCTTATCCACAAGTGGACCTAAATCAACCAAACATAAATTTTCTTTTTCCAATTGAAATTTATATTTTAAGCCAAAATGTTAAAATTTTCTTCGATGTTACGAGAATATAGCTTTAGAGAGAAAAATGGATAACCAGATTTTTTTCTAACAATACTGTAGAATAAAAATATTTTGAGATTCATCACTAGCATTTATACGTTTCAAAATTCAGAAGTTAACTTTAAAAAATACTAGTAATGTTTTCTATAGCAGAAAAAAATCCTGCACTGATTTTTAGGAAATCTTTATTATAAGCACACAATAGATTTACTTTGTTTAACAGTTTTGTAAGTCCAAATACCAAATTTGATGACCAATGATTTGGACCCTGCTAAGTGAACTTTGTGGTGGACAAACACCGTGTGCGTGGTATTCTTCGGGGTTCTCCCGTTTCCTCCTACTTTCTTCAGTCCACCATTTCAATCATTACTCATCATTACTCATCACCACCGTTTCCTTTAGCCTAACCGGCATAACCGTGGGACGTAAAACTCAAAGATTTCATTTCATTTCAATCATTCGGGAACTAAAAGATCCACTTATCTAAATTTGAAATGTTGGTAGGCCTTAACAGCTTAGTAGAAATGTGAAATATTATGGTGTACAGACAACATTTCACTTTGGAATTACGATGATCAAATTTGAGGTTTGGACTCGACTAAACCCCAAATTTGATGGCCAATAACTAGGGAATCAATGACTTGCATATCATAATATTGCACACGATTACCAGGCTTGTAAAGGTCTACTAACATCTCAAATTTGGTCGAGATCGAATAAGCTTCATCGATTTCGTATAATGTATTCTATATGTTGGTAGATAATACGTTTTTGGTATGTTAGCTGTGAAGTTCATAAAATGTTACATTGTCCTAATTGTGAAATGATAATTACTGTCTGGTTTATATACTGTCTTGTATAGTAGTGCTTGCATAACAAAATGTAATCTAGTCGACTCATATAAATAATATGTGGATTTTATATGAGTAATAATTATCTTCCACTTTAATATAATCATTACCGTCATTATGATTGATTATATCAATTGAAATAAACGACGTTAGAAACATTAGAAAAGGAAATTAATTAAAATTGGCTATTTGTATATCTACATTGTCCTCAATTACGCATAATTCTTAATTGAATAACCAGTTTGAAGAAACTGAACATATTTTGAATTCATTAATCTTTTAGCAAAGGGAGAGATAGTAACTATATTGCATCCAGACAACGTTTTCTTCATTTCAAACAATTTACTTTTATTTTCTCAAAATACTGTTTATACCATCATCTTAATGTAATTTGATTATATGGTGAATGAAGCATTTATTATTGCAATCAAATTTTTTAAACAGCCTTCATTTTTTTTTTTTTCAGTACCAACAGCTGCGCCTTTGGAAGTTAGGTGTTCCAGTCTTGTAGCTCACAGTCTTCAAATCAGCTGGCAGCCTCCTCCGCTTCCATTCCAAAATGGTATTATAAAAGGATATAAGCTATATTACGAGAACATGGAGGATTTGCCGGATGGTAAATAATTTATATACATAATGTTTCTGAAAGCATCAACATATTTTAAACTGCAAGGATAAGCCGTAAGTTTTGTAGTATGATATATATGTTTTATTTGTGGCGCGGGTCTCACTTCATCAAAGTAGTTCAAGCCATCAAAAGTGCTCGCTAGAACGGGTATAGATAGTGGTAATTTGTGTGCTTAACAGTAAAAATGAAAGTGCAGTGAAGCCTAATTAGAAAACTTGGCTTTAAAAGTACGAAATGTGCCACAGCACCAAGGAGTCAACCCAATACATTTAGTGAGTGAGTGACGAGGAAGTAGTTGATCACATCACATAAACCAGACAGTTCAAGAAATTTTTCTTGGGTTGTAAGAACCTTGCCTATTACTTGGGTTGTTGGGCAGACCTAGATTCGTAGATTCCGAGGTTGTGCGCTAAGCTATAGAGGCAATTCTGGCAAATAGCACTCTAGATTATCAAGCAATCTGGGCATGTCACTCTCCATTGTGATTCGTCAGACATCGAGAAAACATCCAAATCTCTAGAATCTCCCCATGGACCTCCGTGTGCTATGTGGGTAGGAGGCTCAAGTGGGCAGGACTCTAGCCAGAAAAATGTAAGAACGCTTTTAAAATTTTAAGTAGAATATCCAATCGGAAAATGGCCATTGGGAAGATTTATGTGCAAATGGGAGGACATGTGTTAGTATGGATCTCACAGAAATAGAAATACAGTGTAGACAGGGGCGGACTGGGATGAAAATTTCACTGTGGAACAATTCCACCAATCGGCCCCTTTCAAAAAAGTAGTCCCTTTTTGTTAACCAGTAAAATTTTTTTATAATTTTTAAAATTTTAAATTTGTTCTTTATAAATTAAGGAATATACGTTCTTGTAAACGAAACTATATTCAATTCCAGATAGGTCTACTTTGTGCTTAGTATTCTCAATGTTCCTTCAATCGTCCCAATAGTATAGGTATTCTGCTGTTTTAAGAGAAATATTTTTTGTGTGTATTTAGCTTTTTATTTTCAACTTCATATAAAACAAAATTTAGGGAGTTGGCTGGCTGGTATATATTCGTGATACACAAATTCGTCTGGAGTTTACTCCCAGTATTCTGAATGATGAAAAATAATTAAACGTTTTGACTTTACAAGACGATGTCTTCTTTTTTTCGGAATTATACTAGAAAATACCTCATTTTTTGTAACTGCAACCTTCACAATGTTAATCCAAAATCCACGCTGAACATTTCGGTAACGTTTGCAAAAGAAACTTGTGGTGGGGGCAATGCGGAAAAGTTACTTCGAGTGATGACCAAAGCACATTTCACCTACAAGAAAAACAAACACACGTGATCCATATCAAATACCCGTGAACTTTAACTCCTATCCGACGTCTTAAACATCAAGTAACTAGCAATTTCCACACTTGTGCACAAATTAACAAACGACCTTTTTTACCTAGTCGTTATTCTCCGAAACTCCAATATGTTCGAAGGGTTTCATCGTTTCCATCCCACGTTTACCTACTTTCCACTAACTCGAGATAAAATATCCGTATAGACATATGATTCTTTTGTTTTTTTCTTTCTTTTTACATTACAGCCCTTGCCTGAGCGTTATGCAAAATAAAGAAAATGGTTGAATTTCGAAAGTAGAGGCCTGTTAAGTTCCATAGACCACAGAGTTATTTAGTTAGTTAGTTACTTGTGGAACGATTATCTTGAAGGTATGCGTTGCTCCATAGCTAGAATAAGAAGCTGATCCATAGTTAACTTAATTGCTTGGCTTTTATTACGAACTCGGGAAATCTTTAGTAAAATTAACTATCAGTTTGTATAACTAATTTTTATTATGGAATTCGATAAGAAAATATGTCTCTGTAATCCACACCTAAAAGAACGGTTTATGAAATTCAGATTACAAAAACTGGTACTGTTTCTTGTAGTGATTTCTATCGTCACAATCACTCAGATGCTTAAAAATTCTGCATTTGAGCGAATGAAATGTATTAATAAAAACATCACTTGAACTTGGCTTCTAAGATATTCAGGTTGTACAGTAAGGGACACTTCTGGATGGTACGGCCATATGGAGATTTATGGCAAGAGTGCTCCACCAGTTGAATCCAAAGAATTTACCGGGAAGTATTGCAACCGAATTAGCTTGAAACGTAGGTGGGTGGCATAATCGCCAGGCACTGAAAATTCCCGTACACTTGGATGAAACCACTACCGTCTACAGCATCATTTCTCCAAAATGAGATGAATCTTAGCTTATAGTTATTATGCCAAACATACTACTTGATATTCGTTCTATTCATGAAGATAAAGTGCAACAAAAAATGAAAGTCCAATCCTGTTGCTGTTGGAATGAACTCTCTTTCAGTCGTTTGATCTGAAATGACTTTGCAGAACCAGAATAATTATTCTGTCACTTCAGGGGGGGGGGTAGGAAGAACGAATGCTCTCCTCCTCCAGTATGAAAACATTATTTTAATCAAATGCTTAGCGAGAGTGAATTCATTAGAATAGCACTTTTATGATTTGAAGTTTTGCTCCAAAGTCATCTTATGTCATAGCTGACGTCATTAAAGAACGAAAGATGCAAATATGATGAAGGAGAAATACACTCACATGTGCAAATTTAGAATTGGAGAAAAATGATTGGATAGCATCCATATTTTGTCGCAAATTTTGATTTTGTAAGTAGACATGTAAAAGCTCACCCGAACCTGAGAGCATCCCACTACCAATTCTTGAATTCAAGTGGAGAACTCAGTTGAGAGCATCAGATGATTACGGAGGGAGAGAAACAACTTAAGGTATGGGGAACGAAGAATGAAAAAAAAAATCTACTTCCCTGGACCGGATTCGATCCATAAACCTCACAATTACCAAGCAACGCCTTTGTTCACTCATCCACAGATCCACACAGAACGATAGACAGTCATATGTCAGGCATAAAGCGTTCGTTACGAACAGTGATTTATTTATACGGGGGAAGCTAGGGAAATTCCCCGTCTCTAGTTTTTCTTTCCCTGGCACTAACTTAGTTACTGTTGTCCCAGCCTGGAAAGAATATTTTCTACCTCTAGAAAATTTCCTAACAATTTTCATACATTTTTTGCAACACAAAACATTTATTCATGGCTGTTCTGCATAATTCTACTTACACAAAACAATTACTTCCAATTCTATGAATTCCCGTACCAAGTAAACAGAAGTACTGAGTATGAAATTCTATATCTCGGCAATAGCTTTGCAGAAAATACCCAAACTTAATTTTCTATTTGGAACAGGGGGGAGCAGAATGCGCCCATAAGATTTGTTTTGGGGATTAGGGGACATAAATTTACATTCAAATGGCAAAATCACACTTTTAATTATACCATAATTTTAGTTTTAAGATCACTAAATGCGTAGAACGAATGCATTCTTTTTGGCTTGGAAGAATAAAATTATGGCTGAAGGTTGAATTGAACAGATTGATTATGATCAGGAACAATGGATGCTACCAAGCAGTGGCGTAGCCAGGAGGTTTGGAACCCCCGACATTTGTAAAAGTTGTTAATGTAAGGCCTTTGTAAAAGTTGTTAATGTAAGGCCTAAGATTGCGGTTTTATTGAAATTTTTCCCGGAGGGGAGTCACGGACACCCCCCAAATGAACGTTTAGCCAGCGGCCCCATGGAATCAAATCCTGGACATTCCTTGCTACCATATCGCGATTTAATTAAATGTTTTAAAAGTTTTTAAAGCTCAATCCCTAACCAAATCGATAACTGCATGATCTATCTCTTTGCAGTACACACAAGACACAATAGAAATATCGTAAAACTTTAATAAAAGCAAGAAAAATGTTTTTTCACAGCGTGAAGCTTACGGTTATTGCTATATATTTATAGCGTAGATATATTGTGTATCTTATTCCATAGCTCTTTGGACCCGTGCAGAATTCCCGTTCCAGCGACCCGAGTTCGAATCTTCGCACCCCTATTTTTTATTTTTTCATTGATCAGGTAGTACTCCAGTAGAACGAAACATATGGTTGCAGTTAAAGGTGTGTTTGATATTCTGCAAGTATTTTTTTATTTATTTCTTGTCAAGCGAAAAAATGAAGTAGAATTTTACAAGCGTAAAACTGTTCAGACTGTTAATAAAAACTAAGAATAAGATTACCGCTCAAAAATATATTGAATTATCTTCAATTGTAGTCCATAATTAGCTATGGTCAAGGAAATGGATTTCAGCTGTTTTGTGTGTGATCAACACATTGACTTCCATCATCCCTATTTCTGGAACTAAATATCACTAATTTTGTTTTATCGTTTATATATAAAATTCTCATCTTTTAGGTCTTAACAAAACAGAGATTATAGTTCAAACTGTCACTATGGTATTACATTTTATTATATAAAGAAATGAATGTATTTCTACTGGACGAGGTCGCCTTGTCTCGTTTCCTCGCCAATACTACTTTCTGCACACAATAGCACACACACACAAGAATAAATAGCATGTATATGAGTTCAATATGGCGCTTTGTTTACTAGTCATACGTTTCAATTAAAAGATCATAGTTGTAGCATCTCTATTATCATAATTGTGTATATAGGGATGCGCACAAATCGAGTCAAGATTTAAGCCTGTCTATACTCGTCTCGAGAAAACGTTGTCTCGACTCATGTCTAGACTCGAAAATATGTTTCTGTCTTCACTCATGTCTCGACTTGACACTTTCTGTCTTTACTCGACTCGAATTCGAGACGAGAAGTCTTTAAATTCGAGTCGAGATAAAATGTACGAGTTAAAATATACGCACACATCAGCCAGAACATTATGCCTACCTATCTAATTGTCAGTATATCCACCTTTGGTACGGATAACAACGGCGACGCGTCTTCGCATGGGCGCAATGATCCTTGGTAGGTCGCTGGAGAGAGTTGACACCACATATGCATACACAGGTCACCTAACTCTCTTAAATTCCGGGGAAGGGGGCGATGTGCTCTGACATCACGTTCAATCACATCCCAGATGTGTTCGATTGGGTTCAGATCCGGCCAGTTGGGGGGACAGAACATCACTTGGAACTCGCCCCTGTGTTCCTCGAACCACTCTATCACATTCCTGGCCTTGTGACATGCTGCATTATCTTGTCAAAATCTGCCACTACTTTGGGAAACATGAAGGGGTGTACGTAGTCTGCAAGCAGTGTGCGATACACCTCGGCCATCATGGTGCCTTGCTCAAGCTCCACTAAACACATGGATGCGCACGTGAATGTTCCCCAGGGCATAATTAAGCCGCCGCCAGCTTTCTCCTTCACGCAGTACAGGTGTGAAGGAGCTATTGCCTTGGCACACGACGGATTCGCACCTTCCCATCGTCATGATGTAGAAGGTATCGGGATTCATCAGACAATGCTACGCTCTGCCACTGCGCCAAGGTCCAGTGGCGATGGTTACGTGTTCAATTCAGTCGTAGTTGCCAATGTCATAGTGTTAACATTTTAATTAACTGAATTAGTCTGGAAATTAAATCTTGATCTCGAAAAATTAACTATTAAGTTTATGCGTCCTGTACCTTTCTAAAGTAATAAATGTTGCAATTGGTTTCAAGGCTGTCTGTGAGTGAATACTTCTTCAAAATAATATTAAAAATTATAGAAAGATTTTCGAGACATTCCAGTTGAGTCGAGGTTTTTACGAGCAGTCTCGACTCGGCTCGAATTTTACAGTGTGGCTCGCCTCGAATCTCGACTCAAATTCATAGAAAACTTATTCATAGTTTTTATTAACAGCCAAATCTAGAACAGTTTTACGCTTGTAAAATTCTACTTCATTTTTTCGCTTGATAATAAATAAATAAATAAATAAATACTTGCAGAATATCGAATCAAACCTTAAACTGTAACCATATGTTTCTTTCTACTGGAGTACTACCTGGTCAATGAAAAAATAAAAAGTAGGGAGACAAAGATTCGAACATTTGTCGCTGGAACGGGAGTTCTGTACGGATCCAATGAGCTACGGAATAAGATACACAAGACATCTACGCTAAAAATATATGGCAATAATCGTAAGCTTCTCGCTGTGAAAGAACATTTTTCTTGCTTTTATTAAGTTTTACGATATTTCTACAGTGTCTTGTGTGAACTGCAAAGAGATAGATCATGCAGTTATCGATTTGGTTATAGTGCGTCCAGTAAGAGAACGTCTCTGACAGCTCGCAGTAACATTGCCACTACTCGCGTGTCAAGGTTTTTTTCGGTTCAACTTTAGTGGCAATTTAATTAATGGTATAAGACAGAGTGATCGTGGTTGGTAACACTGGTATCAAAGTAGGGGCTGCAATATCCCACCGCATGTGGTAAGAAAAGTCAGAGACCATCTCTTGTTGGCCGTGCTATAGGGATTGAGCTTTAAAAACTTTTAAAACATTTAATTAAATCGCGATGTGGGAGCAAGGAATGTGTACCGATTTCATTCTCATAGTAAGGGGCATCCAGAGAAAAAACATGCATTTTTATGTGACAGAGAATACATCACTTGGTTGCAGAGACGTAGCCAGGATTTGATTTCAGAGGGCCGCTGGCTAAACGTTCATTTGGGGGGAGTCCATGGATCCCCTCCGGGAAAAAGTTTGAATAAAACCGCAATCTTAGGGCTTATATTAACAACTTTTACAAATGTCGGAGGTTCCAGACCTCCTGGCTACGCCACTGCTTGGTAGCATCCATTGTTCCTGATCATAATCAGTCTGTTCACTTCCATCTTCATCCATAATTTTATTCTTCCAAGCCGAAAAGAATGCATTCGTTCTACGCATTTGGCGCTCTTGAAACTAAAATTATGGTATAATTAAAAGTGTGGTTTTGCCATTTGAATGTAAATTTATGTCCCCGAAACAAATCTTATGGGCGCATTCTGCTCCCTAAGCCCCGCGTGTGTGTCTCCCCCTCTTCCAAATAGAAAATTAAGTTTGGGTATTTTCTCCAAAACTATTGCCGAGATATAAAATTTCATACTCAGTACTTCTGTTTACTTGGTACGGGAATTCATAGAATTGGAAGTAATTGTTTTGTGTAAGTAGAATTATGCAGAACAGCCATGAATAAATGTTTTGTGTTGCAAAAAATGTATGAAAATTGTTAGGAAATTTTCTAGAGGTAGAAAATATTCTTTCCAGGCTGGGACAACAGTAACTAAGTTAGTGCCAGGGAAAGAAAAACTAGAGACGGGGAATTTCCCTAGCTTCCCCCGTATAAATAAATCACTGTTCGTAACGAACGCTTTATGCCTGACATATGACTGTCTATCGTTCTGTGTGGATCTGTGGATGAGTGAGCAAAGGCGTTGCTTGGTAATTGTGAGGTTTATGGATCGAATCCGGTCCAGGGAAGTAGATTTTTTTTTCATTCTTCGTTCCCCATACCTTAAGTTGTTTCTCTCCCTCCGTAATCATCTGATGCTCTCAACTGAGTTCTCCACTTGAATTCAAGAATTGGTAGTGGGATGCTCTCAGGTTCGGGTGAGCTTTTACATGTCTACTTACAAAATCAAAATTTGCGACAAAATATGGATCATATCCAATCATTTTCTCTCCAATTCTAAATTTGCACATGTGAGTGTATTTCTCCTTCATCATATTTGCATCTCTCGTTCTTTAGTGACGTCAGCAGTGTTGGGTAAGTTACTTGTAAAAATGTAACGCGTTACAAGTTACTTTACTTTCTCTTAAAATGTAACGCGTTAGTAACGCGTTACTTGCCCCCAAAAAGTAACTGTTACTTTACTTCGAAAGTAACGCGTTACTAACGCGTTACTTTTAGGTGCGAAACTTTAAAAATGTAATATATATATATGACTTCAATTTTCCGTACTACTATTACTACTGCTATTATTATTATTATTATTATTATTATTATTATTATTATTATTATTATTATTATTATTATTATTATTATTATTATTATTATTGAACGTTCTGAATCGCTTTATGTAAATGCAAGGACAAATTTTATTTGATATATGAACATTTTCATGTAATGTAACATTGATAAAATGAAATACTGCGTTACTCGTAGGGATGGACACGTGCAAGTTCGAGCGAGTTTTCTTTGACACTCGATTCGACTAGAAACAGACATCTTTGAGCTCGCCCGAGCACTCGACTCGAAAAATTTCCTCCAACTCGACTCGAGCCAATGTGTAGTTTTGAGTACATTTTTCAAGTATATTACATAGACAGTATAATTATTATCAATGACACTACTACTACAACTTTTATTATTATTATTATTATTATTATTATTATTATTATTATTAATTATAACAACACTGTATATAAAAAGAAAGATAGGTGGTTTGTATTTGAATACTAAAAAACAAACTGATTGCCAACCTCAGTAGTCGTGAAGTCTAGGAGTCAAGGGCATTGTTCACGAGCTTCTGAATTTGGGTTGAGGGTCTAGGTTGAGTATTCGGGCTCTAGCCAAACACTGTTAAAAGTTATAGGGTACTGGCCAAATATCTTGAAAACTGCTCGGCCCTGGTTTAGAATTGTCAACGACTCGAGCAGCTCGACTCACAGCTCATTTACTATCGATCCGAACCCAGAAGTGAGCCGAGCCAACAGCTCACCCAACCGACTCGGCTCAGTTGAGCCGAACCGAGCAAAAGGCTCATTCCTACCAAGCCAGCTCCAGCCGATGGTTCACCCCAAGTGAGCCGGCTCGAGCCATCTTCTCAGTTGAGCCAAGCCGAGCTGAGCTTGTTATAAAAAATTCTTGTGGTCTCGTTATCGAGACGAGACGAGATGCGAGCAGTGTCTCCTCTCGTGAGCAACACTAAAAGTATTCCATGGCTTTCGTTTTCCAGTGTAATCAGGCCATAAAAACGAACGAGAAATTTATCAAACTCGACTGGACTCGAAACTCGACGCGAAAAACTGAATCGGTTCGGAACTCGACTCGAGGATATTACCCTTGACTTGACTCGAAATTCGACTTGAATTCGAGTCGAGTCGAGTTTTAGCTTGACTCGTGTTCATCCCTATGCGTTAGAAAAAATGGTTGCTTATCATTATTCTGCTAAACTGATTATATAATAATAACAATGTTGTTATGTAAAATTAAAAATAAAGAATATAGAGAAACATTACACTACTCTATAACACTAGTTAACAAAGGTTTTGTTACATAAAAGGAAATACCTGTTCTTAAAGGAACTTTTTGCGCTGAATTCGAATATGTACTCGGTTTTTCTCCATCACGTACGATTTTCCGGTAACAGAGGGATTTTCGGGAAAATCCCTCAAAAATTTCCCTTTTCGTTTATTTTACACCCCAAGATCTTGTTCCCTTGCATATACTAACATTGAAATTATACCTAAGTATACTTTGATTCATATTTAACAAACCCTCCAAGTTTCGTAATAATCGCTTTATTCTTTCTAGAGAAATAAATATGTTTGTATGTATACTGTGTGTACTGTTTATTGCACCTTATAGTAATGCTTTCAGATCTCTTAACTTGAGGTAAAACGTTTTGCTTTATTACCACAAACACATATATAAAATATAATACAATATAATTTACAAGTGTGACAATTTACAATAAACAATAATACAAATGTACCAAAAGGTCATGAAAAGACAATCAAAACTATCACAATATATGAAAATTCCATTGGGTTACAAAAACGTACACTAAGAAGAAATGTTGCATTCTCTAACAAGACCCCAACAATAGTCCCCCATCATTGAAGGATCCCATCGTCCCTGGTACCTTTTCTCCATTGCCATTATATCTTGGTGGAATCTTTCCCCCTGTTCGTCGCTGGGAGCACCTAGGTTAGCAGGAAAGAAGCTGAGGTGGGAGTGCAAAAAGTGGATTTTTAAAGACATCCTACAACCCAACTCTTTGTATTTCTGTAGCATGTCCTGTACGATTTCTGTGTAACTCTCAGCTTTGTTATTGCCCAGAAAGTTGCGCACAACACACTTAAATGCTGTTCAGGCGGCTAGCTCAGCACTGTTTAACTTGCTGTCAAAGCTATCATCAAGCATTAATTTCCTAATTTGGGGACCAATAAACACTCCCGCTGAAATCTTAGCATCACTCAGGTTAGGGAACTTATCTCGCAAATACTTGAAACCTTCACCAGATGTGTCCATGGCTTTGACAAAGTTTTTCATAAGTCCTAACTTGATATGAAGTGGCGGTAGTAATATCTTATTAGGATCTACCAAAGGAGCGTATTTGACGTTGCATTCTCCAGGTACGTAATTCACTCTAGGTTCCCATTCCTTCACTTCATAATGTTTGTCATCAGCTCGGCTATCCCATAAACATAAAAAACATTGGTACTTCGTGTAACCGCACTGCAGTCCTAATAAAATACCAACTACCTTGGAGAATTGTATATATATTTATTAAGATATGCATATACTGTACGTTTAAAAAAATATACGTTGGAAGTACAATCTATTTTTATACAAGTTTCTAATTTACAGAGAGCAATACAAGTGTGTTGTTGACTATTGTAAATATTCATTTCTATGTCTGTGTTTGTAGTAATAAAGCAAATCGTTTTTACCCCAACTCAGGAGATCTGAAAGCATTACTATCAGGTGCAATAAACAGTGCACACAGTATACATACAAATATATTTATTTCTCTAGAAAGAACAAAGTGATTTTTACGAAACTTTTAGGGTTTATTAAATATAAATCAAGGTATACTTAGGTATAATTTCTATGTTACTATATGTAAGGGGACAGGAGCTAGGGGAATAAAATATCTGAAAAAGGGAAATTTTTGAGGGAATTTCCCGAAAATCCCTCTGTTACGAGAAAACTGTACGTGATGGAGAGAAACCGAGTGCATATTCGAATTCAGCTCAAAAAGTCCCTTTAAGATCAGGTAATTTTTCTCATGTAACAAAGAAAAAGTTTAAATTTGTTAACTAGTGTAATCAACGGGACTCTAGGATAAGCAAACTGATCTGAAAGAACTCCAATATTACATACCATCAGCAAACTATTTTCTAGTAATAAAGTAGGCCTGCTCATCAAAACACAGTTTATTTATATTAACCCCTTACTGTAAATCGTTAACTATGCCACCCTAGTTGTTGATAAATATTTTTTGCCGGGGCACTTCAGACACTTTACATTTAAATTATGTCCACCATCATCCTCAGCTCTTAAGAAAAAAAAAGTATTTTTTCAAATGTTCGAACGGCAAAATATTTTCGTTCTCCATCTTTATAAAAACAAAACGAATCAAAGTAAAATAGACTACTGTATCATTGCACTCCTAGTTCACTCACTGAATGTATTGATTTGGAGCTGTCAAAATCTACGACAAAATCTTCCAGGTGCTTGCAATCAGTACACGTGATTTCCCTAAGCCTGTTCTCATCTTCAAAAAACAGCAAATGGCACTACGAACTTATCTGTTTCTCTGTGTGTCTGTGACTGTCGGTCACTGACATGCGTAGTTCATGCTCGATTGTTTCATTCTGAGAAGTTCACTTACAGGAAAGAAACATTTATTTCCGAAAAAAATGCATATATTGTAGTTACTCATCCGAAATGTAACGCGAAAAAAGTAACGCAAACTAGGTACGTTACTTAAAAATTTGTAACGCGTTACCGTTACAGTTACTTTGGAAAAAATGTAACGCGTTACTAGGAAACGTTACTTAAAAAGTAACGCGTTACAAGTAACGCGTTACTTGCGTTACGTTACTTCCCAACACTGGACGTCAGCTATGACATAAGATGACTTTGGAGCAAAACTTCAAATCATAAAAGCGCTATACCAATGGGCCTACCCTCCTGACGTGGAGGCGCTGTAAAGTTATTTCAGATCAAACGACTGAAAGAGTGTTCATTTCAACAGAAACAGGATTGGACTTTAATTTTTTGTTGCCCTTTATCTTCACGAATATGACATATATCAAGTAATATGCTTGCCATAAGAACTTTATATATATCTGAGATTAATCTCATTTTGGAGAAATGATGCTGTAGACGGTAGTGGGAATTTCGCCCAAGTGTACGGGAATTTTCAGTGCCTGGCGATTATGCCATCCGCCTTCCTTTAATGCTATTTCGGTTGCAATACTTCTAGATAAATGCTTCGGACTCCACTGGTGGAGCACTTTTGCCATAAATCTCCATATGGCTGTACCATCCAGAAGTGTCCCTTACTGTACATACTATACTTTGTTACACATAATTTTTAATTACGGCAATTCTGACGATAATGCAATCTTAGTAATTATTGAAAGAAAATGTGGAGTTTTTAAATGTACTATTTTAAAGTGTTTGTCCTTGTTTCATTGACGCAGTTACAAAAGAAACTAGAATTGGACATGAATTGCACTCGGTCGAAAAAGTGTAAAAGCTTTTTCAGGCCAGCCATCCCGAGTGAAGTTTTACTGGGTTTTCCTCATTCACATCATGCAAATGGCGTGGTGTTACCTAACATATAGGTTCCAGGCTGCTTCCTTCCTTTCCCAATGCTTTCTTCCTTCACTCTCCTCGGCTAGTGTGATCACTGAGAGACGTTATCCCTCATACGTGACGGGGTAACATGACCAGAAATGATGAAAGCATACAAATCTAGTTCCTTATCCTAATTCTGCACATGGATTGCAACATTTGTTGAGTTAGTCGGAATTTCTGGTCACAATTAGGCCTAAGTTTTCTACAAACATTATTTAATCCCCAAAAAAGAAATAATATTTCTTTTCTTTATTATTATTATTATTATTATTATTATTATTATTATTATTATTATTATTATTATTAGTGCATTGTTAGTGCACCATACAACCAAAGTTTAAATGTCGTTGTTAATATTTTAGAAAATGATTCATGAATTGAACAGAACTTGTTATGCTAAATGTACAGTCTTCTTAATTATAAATAAAAGAAATGGCTACCCACATGTATTTAAAACACCATTCTTTTGTAACCACACTTGTGATATTATAATAATTTAGCTTGAAATCAAGATCTCAATATCCCAAAGAAGAATTACATTTGTTTGGTTTATGAATAACTTTTCAAAAAGATGTTGGTGCTCAGCTTTTTTTTTTTTTAAACACATCTTGACATTTCTTTCAACGCTCATGCTAAAATTTGAGTATTTTGGTATATGTGTGTGAAAATTTAATACTTACGTTACTAGAATGACGTTAACAACTTCATATTCTATTGAGTTAATTGATTGCAATTTCAGATTATATTGAAGCAGAAACAAAAATAACTTCTGACACTGGGACTATTCTGACTGGCCTTCAAAAGTATTCTAATTATAGCATTCAAGTTCAAGCATACACAAAAGTAGGAGTTGGAGTAAAAAGTAAACCTGTTTTTTGTCACACGGATGAAGATGGTAAGTGAACTTTCTAATTTTTTTTTTTTAATTTTTCTTTTTAAAGTGTACCAGATTATCGTTTTCAAAATTATTTGATATTTTGAGAAAAGTTTGTCTTTTAGGTGTATGTGTACACTAAGAATAAATCTTCATTCAATAAACGCAATTACTTTAATAACGAACACATTTTGTTAATTTAAAGCTATATATCTGTGTAGACATCGTTTTCTTTTCTTTCTTTCTTTTTCTTTTTTCTTTCTTCCTTTTTTTTTTTTTTTTTTTGACTTTAGTGCCTCTTTCCAACAATACACACAAGGATGTCCGATTTTATAATTATTACATCCCTCTTAGTAAATGTTCAGATTTATTTTGATGACGGCTTCTAATCCTGTAAATTTATTGCCTCAACTACGAGAAAATATGCACCGTAATGACCATAGTTATCTTTAATACATGAGGAGTCTTGAAAAAGACAGTAAAAATATAAACGTTGTTACGTATAATAGAAACGAAAGAGATACCTAAACGTACTACAGTAGTAGCAGCACTAGTGGTAGAGAATGGATCATTCTGCAAGACTACTTGAATGTTAGCCTTAAAAATTTCAAAAAGAATTTTAAAAAATCATCAAGATAGAAAAAAGTGCATTCAACACAACTATTATAGGATTGTAATAGGGCTATATTCGATTTTGTCTGTGCATAGGACGGAAGTCAAAGAAGAATATTCTGGCCAGCACAATAATAATATCGAAGGAAATGACAGTTCCACTATACTCTAAGATAGTGAAAAAACCTTCGGAATCAACTTTTAATATATAAATATTATTATAACTCAAATTAGGGGAAAGATAATGATAAGCACCACTTCTATCGACATTCTTTTATTAGGGGGAATGGGTTGGGATTGAAACATAGAACATTATGTAGGTAGCTGAAATTTGGAAATGTGCCTGCAAATGCAGAGAAAACTTACTGGGTATGTGCTAGCGTTGTATGGCAACGGAAGACTGCCAAGCATACTGACGAACAGCATGGGAACACCTATATGTTTGACTGTCTGGTGTCCCGAGTTGTAAATCTCGAATTGATGGTAGAATAATCGAATAAAGAGTCGTCTGAGATTCAGGATGATAGTCATGCTGATCCAGACTACGTACTTCCTACAGTTAATTTCTCTACGGTTAATAAAATGAACTAAATCGTATTGTTTACGATTTTCAGAAATAAAATGGTATGTTCATGTGCTTAACATTACATTTCTGTTAAAACATGAATGAAGTTGTAGAACTCAAGCGAAGAGCAAAAGGTTATTGCCGCCAATGACAATGGTTTATATTTCGCTGCTCACAGTTTGAGTGTCTTTAGGTAATGAAAGGCGCATGCACTTAAGTGATATTCACCTGTGATAGACATACCATTATGCTCCTTCAACCACTAATGCACATGTGATGGATATGCAATCAGCAACAACGCAGTAACAATTTATTTTTCAGCTTATTTCATTACGAAGGCATCATCATTAATATAAAATAAATTTGATAAAATTATTATTTATACTTAAATATTAAAGTATATTGTTGATGCTATTAATAAATACAAATACTGCTAAGAATACAATTACTGTGAGGAATACAATATTGAACCAAATCACCAAGAATTGAAATGTAAAACATACAATTCCCTGCAAGTTAAAATGAATGCGCGAGGAATGGAAGAGAATTCAGTATTAGAAAATAACTTTAAGTGCCACTAGCTTACAGTGAACTCTGGTCAAAAAAACATCAAAATCTAAACTCAACGCTCTCAGGTACACAGCACCTATTAGCATTCGATTTGCAACGAACACTTCCTGTCGGAAAAAGTTTTTTGTTTTTACATTTTATCAAATTTATTTTTCATTTTTCTTTCAGTGTACTTTAACCACTTAAAACAAACAAAAAGAAAGCCAGAGCCATCATTTGAATGTTTAGGAACCACATTACTGTACTGCAATTTCCACTGAAACGGTGTCCTCTGAGCTGTATGCTTTGTTCATAATTTCCGATGACTTATAATTACAAGTTTTTCTATGATTTAATCATTTCTTTAAAATGACCGAAGTTGAAATGCTTAAAATGGCACTGTGACACAATAAGGTTTTGACAAGTAACAAGTGGGAAAAACAGCACATTCCATTCAATACGCCCAATGGCATTTCCCTATCTCAGTTTCTATTTAATTTCTTACCTTCAGCCGTTTGTCATTTATAAGAACTGAATGTTTTATCTGACTGTGCAAGAACTCACTTTAAATGATGACCATTTCATAAACAGTGCCCTACATGAAAATATTTTTCCTACAGATTTTTTTAAAATCCTTTTAGTGATATATCAAATGGCATACCTTTCTATTTAAAATTTTCGAGAAATCCAGTGGACCATGATAGAGACCCTGTGGATGAAACAGCACGCTCCATTCATTATGCCCTGTAATATTTCCCTATTTCTCCATTTTTTTAATCTTTAGCCGTTTGGGATTTATGGGCACTGGACATTTAATCTGAAACACCCTCTATATGTATCAATTTGAAGGATTGGATATAAAAGTACATTTATTACGAAGTAAATAAATTCTGATTATTTAAGTTGAGGTTGAGATTTTGAGTTTTAAGTCCTTATGCAATACCAAGGTTACAAGACACCGCTATTGCCGTGGGTTTCGAACTAAGACTGGGGCTTGAATATGGTGCGGTTGACTGGTGCACACACCATCATACAAGATCAACTCTCACAGTATAACCCGTTCCCCACCACACTATTTCGTAATCAAGAGAGCACGACCACGTCACCGTCCCCGATAAATTCTGATCATTTCAAAATGAAGAGTAACATACTAAATACCCTATACCGTAATCTGTTGTTACTGTATAAAGTTGAAATGTATGCCTGTATATGTGTATTTCTGCAATAAACTTATGGTGATTGAGACAACCAGAAACATTAAGCATGAAATCGAACTCCTTTCATGTTATAAGCTTACATACTCTTCCATCTTTGACAACATGTGTGTGTGTTATAGTGGCTCAAAGCCCAGGATACACTATTTTATTCATCCAGTGCTAAAATGTAGATTAACAGCAAAAGTATTGTGGCTAACAGAGACTAAGTTAAAAAATCTAATTATATATGCTGGTATTAATTATGTACCATCACCTTTCTAAAAATGAAATTCTAGTTTCCATGCTAATAATTCTAGTAGAAATTTGGTCTTGAATAAATGTAATATTAAAACTGGATCATCTATTTTCAGACTATTTGTTTAAAATATTAATCTATTATTTAATAATGATTTATCTTGATTGTGTCACTATGAGGCAAACAGCTACGAATAATTTTTCACATTAGTTTAATAAGAAATCTAAATACGCATAAACTCATTATTAATCTTTAACATACAGGCGCATACATAGTTGGCTTAAATTATAGCATATAATTCCAGAAATGAAATTAATTCTATTACGTAATACAGAAGTATTCTGCACATTTTAAATAAAATGCATTAATTGTATTAATTTTATTTTTAGTTGACACTATCGTTGCATTACCTTCTGTAAATGATAATGTTTAATCGTGCTGATATTTCTTTCTCAGTTCCAGAAGCTCCAGCAAACTTGAAAGTGGTTCCCAGTTCCTCTACAACTCTCATAGTTAGCTGGTTGCCACCTTTAAAACCAAACGGAATTATAATAAGTTATAATGTCTATACACGAATTCTAGAAAATGGGAAAGAGAAGGACACATTCAAAAAGAGAGTACCAGTGTCAAAGAATCACTACGAGACCCAAAATCTTAAAAAGGAAGCAGTTTATGAATTCTGGGTCACTGCATTAACCAAAATAGGAGAGGGCCAGAGTACGCATGTTGAGCGAGCCGTTATATCATCCAAAGGTAATATTCGGTATACGTTTTTATAGGAGATAAATAGAAGGAGAGATTAAGTTGTAAATTTGAATTTTTCTCAGTTTTTCACTTAGCTTTAAAAATGTTATTGTATAAATAATTTGTGCTCCTGTTTCATTAAGGAATTCAACATTCATCGGTGAAACATAACTCAATTTCTAAATCATTTTTACGAGAACAAAAATAAATATTTTATCAAAATATGACAGTTTATTGCACTTAAAAAGTGAAAGATACGGGCCACTGCAGTATACTTTCTCTCTCGAATTTCTTTCTTTGTCGAATGAAGCGTGAACAAAATCACGTGCGTCGTATTTGAGGAAATTAAAAGAAACTCATCCTAAGATTAAGTTTTCTTAGGCGCGTAAAATTCTTCAAGTTCAATTAATTTGAAATAAGGCAACATCGTAGTAGTAAGAAGAAGCTGGATCATGCAGTAAAGAAACAGAGAGAGAAATATTTTTCATATACATATATCTTTGGTTTCTCGCAGTAGTTGTCATTTCGTTCAGCAGATGATGTCACAATGTTTCGTGAGCTATTTAACACATGAGAAATCATGCAGAGATGGCGATATGTGTACCGTAAATACAAGAATGGGTGGATATATTAGCTTCAGACAGTCAGTGATATTTCGGTAAAGAAAACATTGGAACAATATGCAGTGACAACTATTATTAAAGAACAAATGCACCTGTGTTTTTCTACTTAAAAATGTTCTGCTATTTAGCTCTGCATTCTATAGATGAATAAACATTCCATTACTATAAGCGCTTGTAGAAAGTATAAACGCACGATCAGAAACATTACTAATCATGTTCAAATTTTGAGCATGTTGAAGTAATTTTATTTAATTATCAAAAGCTAACTCTGGCACAAAGAGCACAAAAAATTGTTCTATTGAAACTGCATTAATAGACTTTCAAAACATAGGTGAAAACAGGAAATAACTTTTCCTTTCTACAGTATTTTTGGAAATTAACTAAATATTTAAAATTGAAAGAAGGAACTTTTCTTTGTACACATAGGTTTAGAAATTAAATATCTAAAATACAAATGACAATATTAATCATGGTCATATTATAGAACATTATGTTGTAAATGAGTATTTTTCCGCTTTTCTTTTTTCCATTTACCACTGCACAGCTATTTTTGAATAAAATAGTTTTAAAATGTGAAATCGTGTCTATGTCGTATCTGCAAAATTGGAAAAATATCTCGTTTGTTCATGTTAGTATAAGTTCAAAAGAAGAAAATCGAGTTCAGTATTATTATTATTATTATTATTATTATTATTATTATTATTATTATTATTATTATTATTATTATTATTATTATTATTATTATTATTATTTTCTCTCAAGAGAATGCATAAAATAGTTAAAAGTTTCTGATGATAGCAACAAGGGTGACTACGAAATATGCAATTTTCATACCTTTTACGTGTAGTATTAACATCACTTATTAAAGACGGAGCAGTTCGAAATGCTTCCCCATTGCCAATTCTGGAGACAATGGTAGTCGATGAACACTACATTTGAATAGTTCGAAGTTGTAGAATAATATAGTTCTATTTTGTTATTATCCATGGAATGAATGTGTGAACCAAGCGAAAGATGGAAAACAAAATAATATTAAGAAAAAGAAAGAATCTTTCAAATCTTCAAACGAAACACATGCGCATAACAACGGTTCCCAAACTAAGGACCGCGATCACTAGTCTTCTAAGAAAATGAAGAACCAGCAAGGTAGACGCAGACTAATGAAAAGATATACTGTATAGGCAGGGGTGTAATGGAGGGTATACGCGGGTATACGGCGTATACCTACCTCTAATTTTTGGAAACTATCGTATAGCCACCTAAAATTTAGGAAGTACGCAGGTATACGCTATATTCGATCAATAGTATACTCACTTCATTGCAACAAACAACAACTACTTTTCATGTACTTCTCAAAACAAAAATATCTCACTAAACAGCTGGTCGTCAGGTTGTTACCGCCAATGATATCTAAATTATTTTAAAATATTTGCGTTTTCGGGGTGTGGGAATCAAATTTTCTGAGAATCTCTTCTATAATGGAAAACAGCGCTCTGAACATGCAGTGATTTTTCCTCAAGATGTCACAATAGTAGTCCATACCTTCCAAATTCCAAATTCAATTCAAAGTCTGTCGATTGGATACAATTTACCCAATACTACCAATACAACAGCGAACCTAGGATTAGTACTGTTCATTTGTAGCCGCAGTTGACATCAAAGAAAGGAGCGACTGATTTCCATAAATACTCACCGCTAGTACTAGTAGTAGTTTTTCCTCAACCTACTGAACAAAAAAATGGACGGGGTAAAAATAAACATTTTTTTCGTTATTTCATTTTCTTTCAGATAAAAAAGGGAATTGAAGAAAATTTGTGAACAGTAAGGGGTAGAAAATAAAAGTTAAGAAAGACTTGTATCGTATGAGCATGTCACACTAATCTTTAATCATTTCGATCAGCCGTCACTTCGAAAATATTTGCTTAGTAGTGTTTAACCCTCTGGGAATTTATGGTACGAATCGGTACCATGGAATAGTGTTGTGTTTAAACGCTTATTAAGCTCATATAACACTATTGAACCCGGATTTTTTATTGGTCAAGTCAAGCATGGACCAAAGAGCACCCCAGATGCGTTTCGGAACCGGATGGTAAACTTGGTGGTCAAGTGGGGCGGAGGGGTGAGGGAAATAAAAAAAAAAACACCCTTAGTTTTCAAGTTATCAAGATTAAAATTTTGCATACGGATTATGTGCACCTTTAAATATTTTTCTCTTTTTTGTTTTGTTTTTTTTTGATACCTACCTGAACCCGGTTCTTTTAGGAAATACTTTTAGGAGGAAAGAATTTGTTGTCTTTATCTATTTTTCCTTTTTGCCAGGGTGTGCATTTATTTTATTTATTTAATAATCACCAGATACAGCTCAGAGGCCATTTTATACTGCATATCTAACAACAACAACAATAATAGAAAGGGATTGGAAAGGTATCGGCCAGGGCCTGCTTAGTAGGTACTATCCCGGCATTTGCATGGTAGAACTGAGGAAAACCAATCAGGATGGTTTGAGATGGATTCGAATCCACGACCTACCGAATGCGAGGCCATGCTCTACCACTTGAGCTACTTCTCTCGGAAAGATTGTCGTTTGTGATTTTAAAAAATCACTCCTGACAGAAAAAAAAATTGGACTAAAGTTTTAGATGGGTATACCGATACTACTCGACTCTAATTTCGGCGCTGGTATCAGGGCTTAATTCAACCATAAATTGGCCTCGAAAATGCTCTCCAAGGTGCCTATTTGCTGTTTGGTCGAAGCGGCTCTTTTGAATCGCTTCTGATAAAAAAAAAACCTAAACGTTTAATTTAAAAAAAATATCGGGCCAAGTTCAAACACGAAAAATATTCGACCATAAATTGGCATAGACCCGATGTAACTTCCCTCAAGAGCCGCCCCTTTATACGAATTTATTGAAGTTTAGCGTCAATTTTCAACACCGTGACTGTATCAAACATTATCCTGCATTTTAAGGTGGAATCCAGGAACCATCGTAATGCATTTAAAGCAGCAAAAGAAAGCTCTGTATCTGAAGATCGCAACAAAGACTAGATTTGAACTTATTACAGTAGTATAAGATAAGTTTATTTCTGCTTTTCCGAGACATCTAGAATTCTAAGTTCTAGGTGTGGTAGTTCATGAGAATAGCTTGTCTTCGTATTATTGTATTGTTTGTCTATTCTTTATACTTAGCTATTAACGCTTCAGGTCATTATTTGCTCATTGGGACATAGCTGTCATTATTTTAATTGAATAGTTGAGTGACACAGTAGCCTAAGTACCAACAGCAATAAGCCCGATATTAGTATCAATACAGATACTAATTTCGACATTATTGCTGTTGGTACTTAGGATAGAGGATCACTCAATCTATCAATTCTAAAACGGTCATGCGGCAATGAAACCACAATTAAGCTTTTTCTATTTTAATGCAATTATGATCCGACAAAAGAGAGCTCAATTCATTTTCCGAGCAAAAGAACAACAACTAAACATCTCTTCTTGGTTATGGCCCTGATTATTACAGCAGTCAGTAGGCTGTGGTTCGCGACCGATTTACAATGTTAAAATTCAAAATTTTAATCTTAAATTACTCCAAATGTACTCAACATTTTACTCAAACGAGATATGTGTATTTCTGTGTACATTAAATACATCTTTTGAAAGTGTCACAGTGATAGATAGGACCAAAGGAATGAGCAAGGTGGCGCAAACAACATTGGTCCAAGTAATTTTTTTCTTCTTATAATTATCAGTCGTACAAGTACAACCACTTCTAGAGCCTGATCTACTTAACGCAGAGAGCTAAATAAGGTTTTATATTAATCTATAACATTATAGGTAATCTTTTTCTTAATCTCTGGTTGATAGGTTAAGTGGTTCGGTAACCGTTCTCCAAAACATAACTTTCCATTCAGACTTCTCTTGCTACTTCATATACATATCCTGCTTGTTATGTAACCGATACGCGCAGAGAGCCAGTGTGAGTTGCCTATAAGCAAGGATATTTCACCATAACTTTTTTATGAACTTTGAACTTTAAATCTTAATAGTGCAAAGCCTAATAGTATTATATATATATATATATATAGGTGTGTGTGTGTGTGACAAGGGATGAAGCGTATACCCACCTAAAAAATTAGCATTACATCACTGTGTATAGGCTAAAGTTGATAATGAGAGACAATTATTCACTGTAATGTCGTCTGAAATCAAACCAAAGCTTACACGCACCAAGCGCCAATGTACTAAGCCGAGGGTGGTCAATCGAAGGCAAAAACCTCGTTAATGACATACAAAGTTTCACAAATATTTTATTTTTTGAAAATAGCTAATTTGGTTGCTATTATATGAGAAGTATGTGGTTTAAAATTATAAACGCCGGTTTCAAAAATAAATTATGTGTGACTGATCAGGGAGCGGAGTGCTAGTGTATTAATTAGCTAGCACACCAATTTGGTAAGCCGGAGACCTGGGTTCGATTTGCGGATTATTTTCGCACTTTCCCACTCTTCGTTTATTTACTTGGCGCTATAAAAAATTGCAAAACTACTTCTATAAAGACCCCGTCCCCTTGTGGAGCGATATAGCTCACATTGATTTCTTCCGTTAGAAATCTCGACAAAAGCCCTGTTACTTAAGTGTATTAAGCTATTTCTACGATTCGCGATGGTTCTTTTCTATGTATTTGATGTATCCGTCAGATTAAGCTTCATCTTCCCGACGAGGGATAAGTCCTAGGTGTCAACTGTAGCGAATATAGTGGGTGAGAAAATGCCTTCATGATGTTGCAAGTGAGAAACGTAACTACTCCACACGCTTTATGAATGGTTGCATTGTCGTCATAGAGCATCCGATTGTCCTCGCACCACAGTTCAGATCCTTTCAACTGATTATCCTTCCTCAGATTTCAAAAGCAGTAAAGCTGGACGCTTACGCCTGATACTTCGGGAAGAGTTCAATGTCACCAAATGTTGAATATAACGAGGATATTGTTCTACTTAGTCCTGACCTACTTCTCTTTCTTCGGTTTTGAAGAACCTGGATCTTGGTCCCTTGGGTCGTGGTTATAGACTCAACTCTCATCCTCAGTAATGACTTGGAACATGAAAGTGGTAATAAAACACCTTCTTTCAAGTATCCTGCCAGAGTTCGACACAGTGCCTTATGCTCGGGGTATCTTCATCTCCCTGTCCTCAAACAAATTTTGGAGAGCATATACTTGAAGAAACGTTAGAATTTCCTGCACTCTTTCGTGTAACATAGTATTTATCCACTTGGTAATATTTTCAAGTTAAATTGTAAAATCGGGCAACTTGAGAATGAAAACACGTATGTGTGTGTGTGTGTGTTCAAATCATCCTAGCCACGTAAACTTATTAAAAAAAACTTCCTGTTGCTACTACATACTAAGTATTGTTAGCGATCAAAAGGTACATGTTTCGTTGCATTATGCATGGTAGAACCTCGGCCCTTGCCATCATTATTTATGGCTTTCTACCTTTCAAGTTCGCTACCTCTTCATTAGAACAACTTTCTACCTGCCTCACGATGCTCGATCAATACCAATAATTCTCTTATTACAGTGGGGGTTGAATATAGAACCTTGATACCAAAGCCATGCTCATTAACCATTCGATTACTCAGAAGCTCCAAAATTATTATTTTATTTTACAGTTTACTATTCCCATAGAATGTTTTTCACTCTAACAAAGAAATAATTTGAAAGAAAGAATGTTACATTTTAGAAGTAAAAATATTGTTTGAAGTAAAAGGATTTCTACATCACTTATCGTTACATGTTACTTAGTTTAGTGTAATTTTCTTTCATTTTCAGTGATAGCTGCTATAATTTCATTTGGACAAGTGCTTACAGTCTTGCGACATAGCAGAGCTCAATTGCCATGTCTTTCTGTTGGAATGCCAAGACCAGAGCATCTGTGGACAAAACAAGATGGAAGTGTTCCCTCGAGCGACAGGTTTTTCATGCAGTCAGATGGTTCTCTATACATAGAAGATGTTCAACGGAAAGACAGTGGAAATTATACATGCACAGTAACAAATAATTACGGATCTGATAGGATTACACACACCTTGCGAGTTCCAGGTACAAAGTAATTTAAATATATATTATAGTATTGTGAGTGAAGGTAGCAATTATTTTATCCCTTCTAGAATAATTCTACTTGAATCTCTTTTATCCAATCAACATTGTTCAATTTTCCTTGTCTTAAGTAACATTTACTTTAAGAAAAATCTGTAATGAGACCAAACTCTCGTTCCAGATTGTGTATCAGAGAAAAGACAATTTTGAAGGAGTGACTAAAACTACAGAAAGTCTTTATGAAAAGTTGTTATTATTATTATTATTATTATTATTATTATTATTATTATTATTATTATTATTATTATTATTATTATTATTATTATTATTATTATTATTATTGCTGTATCTCGGTTTAAACCGGTTTCAGCTTAATAATCTGACACCCGTCTGTGGCAAGTGCAAATTATTTGAAGAGTTCTTCTTCAAAGAACTTCCTGATCATATGACAGGTGTCTAGTATTATTGATTTTTGTAGGTTTGTTAGAAGATGTTTTGTGTTTATCTGTTCAAGATGTGTCACAGTACTTTCAGGGACAATTGCAGTGGCTGCGGTAATGATTTGTCTTACTGTAACTTTCTGACATTTCAATAGCTTCTTGATTTCGTTTGCCAGGTCTTTATATTTGCTTATTTTGGTATTGAATGTTGTACGTAAGTTATGAGTTAATAGTACTGCTACGTCTATGAGGGTTACTTCTTGGTCAATTTTATTGATAACAGTGATGTCGGGTCTGCTTGTAGGTACAATGACATCCTTTCTTGTTTGTCGATCCCAGTAGAGTTTGTATTCGTTGTTTTCAAGCACTCGACTTGAATGGTGTTTGTAGTACGGCTTGGTAGCGGTAATCTATTCCATGTTATGTGCCAAAAACTGGTCAATGCTTTTTGCAACATTGCTGTCTTTTTTGATAGCCTATGGGAGCTATTATACGGCATGAACCTGTGATGTGTTCGATAGTTTCTGATGTGTCTCTGCAATTACTGCATTTTTCACCTGGTACTTTTTGCAGTATGTATTTACAGTAGTATCAGGTTAGTATAACTCGGTTCTGGATGGCCATCATAAACACTACTGTTTGAGAAAAGAGTTCAGTTTTCTTGAGGCAGGCAGTTGATTGTCGTTTATATGTGTTAATGTCTTCTAAATGATGCTTAAAGATTCTGTGGAGTTCTTTTGATTTCCAATTGCTGTTTTTTTTTTCTTTTTGTCTGATTCAATGTTTATGGTGAACTCAGTCATAGATAGATGGAGTGGTGAAGCTTTTGTGTCTGCATTGCATATTACATATAAACAGATTTATTTCTTTTATGTTGGTGAAATATTGGCGAAGGTCTTCAATCTGTTCGTGGTGAAGTTTTGGTATATCTGTGATACCAATGCCACTTTCTTCTGTGGGAAGTGTTATTCACTCTGTTGCGGCTTTTGGGTGCTTCATTCTGAATTCTGTCGTTAGAGTCCTGATCATTAGTGTTAAATTAACTAATTCAGTCTCAGATTAACCAAAATTAAGGTATAATGGGGTGTACTGCAAAAGTGTTGATGGCTTTAACTTTGTTAGTATTGGTAAGCTGAGTTCTAAGTATCTCCTTAATTTTTGATTGGAAATCTTTCTACAATACTGTATGTGTTTCACTCTGTTGAGTTTTGTTGATATAATAATAATAATAATAATAATAATAATAATAATAATAATAATAATAATAATAATAATAATAATAATAATAATAATAAGAAGAAGAAGAAGAAGAAGAAGAACAAGAACAAGAAGAATAGTGAGTTTCGTTCCACAGTGTGAAATTACAGTAGACTTCCATATTATGTGAATTCAATATTCAAATTTGAAGTAGTACATCTATAAGTACTGGTTGCAGTAGAGGAATAAACAATGAAATTAAATGTTTCAGTTTAACGTCCTACTGTATTGACTGTACTGTATGTACGTCCCGTTAGGCTAAATGGGACAGATGATTAAGGGAAGTGAATAATGATGGAAGAATTAGTGGAATAAGAATCTGGGAGGAAACGGAGTATCCCGAGGAAACCTACGGACACGATGTTCTTCACTACAAACTTATTTGGCTGGAGATCGAACCAGGGACCCCACGCACCAGAGGTAAGCACTCTACCACCGAGCCACAGTGCCCACCAATAGAGAAATACAATCAGATAGTACCTGATCCTCAGACGCTGAAGCCATATCTAAAAGCCATTATTCGCTGTCTCCTAGTATTTTCTTTATAAAAATAAGTATTGAAACCGGAATTATTAGTAAATTTCAACCATTTCCAGTTATGTTAGATTTTGTGGCTGTGGTGGTGTTCTCTTGAGACACTGAATCGATTCCAAATCCATTTCTCTCTATCCATTAACGTTTCTGTTCTATGACGACCAATGTTGAAACCGGAAACTGTTGATTTCTATCTGTTCCGGTTTCAATACAGGGTTAACAGGGGAGATGAAATCTATTTTGGGGACACTGAATCGATTGCAAAATATCGCTTCCCGATATCCTTTTCTTGTTCTATGGAAATTAGTATTGAAACCGGAAGTACCAGTAATTTTCAACCACTTCCGGTTCTGGTAGAGTATTGTTGGAGTTAATGACATGTTTTCTCTTGACATTGAATCGATAAAAAAAAAACACTTCTTGTTATATGTTACCGTTTTTGTTCTATGGCGATAAACGTTGAAACGGGAAACTCTTCGCCTTTGATAGAGGGTTACCGGAGAAAATGAAGCTACTCTTGGGACGCTGAATCTATAGCAAAAAATAGCATCTCTACATCTTCTGCCGTTTTAGCTCTGTATAAATCAATATAAATCAATATCGAAACCGAAGGTAATAGTATATTTGAACCAGGGGTAAAAGTGGGTCTGGAAATGTAGGGGGACGGTAGGTAGCGGCATGACGTCACGCCGACCCTCTGTCTATCTTTGCCCATTATAGCTTTTAGGAACTGAGGGGATGCCGTACATATTTTTGCGAGGTCGGGGGACGGTGTCCCCCTCGCGTTCCCCCGCACTTTTACCCCTGATTTGAACCACTTCCGGCTTTTGTAGAGTGTTGTGGGTAGTCATGATATGTTGGCTTCAGATTCTGAATCGTTTGCAAAAAATCGCTCCTCCATATCTCTTACAGTATTTGCTCTAATACCTGTCGACAGATAGATAGAAGGACGGAAACAATTGTTTTATAAGTCTTCCGACACTTATTCTTAGCATAGTTTGAAAGTCTAATAATAATAAGGGAACATTTAACGTCCGCGTTTGTATCCTGAAACTTAAAAATTCAGTTAGTTATAGGCTACTTCAACTATTAGTTCCTAGGCAAGTTCTAAATTTCTCTTTTTAAAAACTGTAAATGTAACCATTTCACATGTCTTTTCAATTTTAACTGAAAGAGAAATTTGTAAACCGTCGCTTTCCGAATGTGATTAAATAAGTATTTCAAGTCTTCTAGACATTTTATCAAAAAATTCTTACTCTGAGTCAATAATTCAAAATTTTTCGTTGTACTTGCTGGATTTTATACACAGTCTGTTCAGTATGAAAGGGACTTTTTTTTTGTCACGAACCACTAGTGCCATTTATGAAGAAGTATATGTACTACTTAGTAACACATTTTCCATCAAAGTTGCAAAGCATGTCTAGCAGCGACGGTCGATCATATGGATCTTGTGACTGGCAGTACCTGCTGAACGTCGGTAGGAAATGGAGCAATGGAGCAAGGTGGCAACATGAAATTCTGATTCAAATTGACTAAAAATGCAACAGAGATGTTTCAAATGATTCAGTGTGTTTGCGGTAGTGATACGTTGAGCCATAAGAGCGTATTTAAGTGATATACAAGTTTACATGTTGATCGGGAGAGATTGAAGACAATCCACGACCAGGATCAGGAGTGACTGTGTGAAGTGACAAAAACTTCCAAACAGTGGCAAAAATGGTCGTCTATTTGCAAGGATCATTGAGGATCTTACTGAAATTCCGAAGTTCACCTAGTATCTCATTATAACCGAAAATTTGGACAAATGAAAATTCCATGCGCGGTTTGTGCCACACACAGTGACGAATAAAAGCACTGTAGAGACATGAAACAAGAAGGTAATGTGGATTAAGGATTCATGTCAACCATTGTGACAGGTGATGAAACTTGGTTCTTCCAGTACGAACCACTCACAAAAACGTCAGAGCTCATAACACAAGGGTTACAAGTATTCCAAAGGCATCATCCAGAAGGAATTCACTCCAGAGAGGCACACTGTGGACGCCAAGTATTACGTGAGTGTTTTCCAACATCTATTGGCCAGGATTAATAGAGTTCGACCTGAATATCGGCAACAAGGCTCATGATCTCTGTTGCACGACAAACACTCGTGCACAGAGGATGACTTTTTTTTTTTTTTTTTTTTTTTTTTGTCAGAAAGGAATTGTAGAGCTCGATCACCTCCATGTTATCCAGATTTGGCTGCATGCGGCTTCTGGTTATTTCTGAAACTGAAATTGATGTTAAAACGAAAGCGTTTCGACACCACAATAAGCATCCCAAAAACTTCGACCACGATTTTCGAGGCAATTCCAAAACAGATGTATCAAGACTGCTTCATCAAGTTCTATACTCACTTCAACGCATGTATTGACTCACGAAATGTCTGCTCTGAATAAACGGTATTGTATCCTACCAGTCCACAATCTTTGTCTTTCATCTCTCCTGAATCACTTTCCCCACCGAACAGACGGTGTATACAACACAGCATATTTCCTCTTAACTTTTATATTAAACTCTTCATGTTATATTATCTACGAATCAGCTTCTTTATAATATCTTTTTGTTGGTTTTTATTGACTATTTTGCTTCCCAACACTTTCTGTCCATCAGATCGCTTAATCAAATAAAACAATAGGAGGTAATAATGATAGTCTTGTTTTAGACTACGTAATTTGTTTTAATGTATTTTTTTTTCGTTTAAATACTCTTCTTAGCTTATCATCTCATTCTATGTCATTAAATTCAATAATATTCTTCCTTTGTTTTAATAAAATTTCTTGGATACAGTTTTCACGGAATTTTGAGATCTTTGTCACATATTTTTGCTGTTCATGGTAGTGTTTTTACCGGAATGTTCCATTGGTTTGAAATAATTTTCCTTATTCAGATACCCTTCTAAATTTCTGAATCTGGTATTAATGACTCTGGAACTTCTTATTCCATACGTTTCGTCATATTATAGAATAAATTCTAAATTTCTTAATGATTTATAATTTATTTATTTTCTTTTATACAACTGACAACCAATCTGCTCTCTCTCTCTCTCGCTCTGAGCCTTGTACTTTATAGATTAGTAAATAGGTTGTATCTACACTAACCTATTCAATTTGTAACCTATGTTTTAATATCTAGAGCTTAAAAATAACTTTAAATTACAATATTTGTAATTTATTAACTTTCCTTGACCATCTCTGCAAGTGTCGCCTAAATTAGTGGTGTCACCGGGAACTTAGTTTGCAGAGACTTAACTAAAAGCATTGGAGCTCTGTACTAAGTTCACCAACTATTAATTAGACTTTGATATATATGTATTAATTCTATTTTAAATTGAATTTTACTATCAAAAATAAAATAAAATAAAAAAGTTCAATTTCTTATTCCAGTTTTAACTAGGGTAAAACCCTTGTCACATGGTAAACTGATAGGGACAAATGTTAAGAAACTACAAATTAACTTGTATTTCTTAATTCTGATCATTTTGATCAAATGAGAATAAATATGTTGACCCTAACAATAGGTTGCCACTTTTTGTATTGAAATGTCTAATATATACCATAAGATTTCATATACCCACTTCTTCGTTATATAAATCAAAGATTGAATCTTTCTTGATTTCAGATTTTGTTCTCTTCCGAGAGTAAGGATTTCTAAAACAGTCTATCGACATCTCTACCTAAAATACAATCCATGCTGTTTCTGTGCTTGTTGTCACTATGTATGTTTTTAACGATATATAGCTCTTCTTTACTTGCGTACCCTCTGAAAATTAGTCTAGTTTCGAGTTTCTTTGTGTACCTTTATTTCTACTTTTCCCTTAATATATTTTTCTTCATATTTCCAATAATCTTGTACTTACGATCATGATCACTATCAGTTTAAGAATTCACCTTGTCTCTTGCTTTCATAATGATCCCCCTTTAAATTATTTTCATATTATTGTTATAGTTCTGATACGTTTGTACATTTTTGTATGTATAAAATGGAAGTAATTGTTGGATTGTTTGCTGAGAAAAACAAGATTTGAAATTTCGTTTTTCATTCATATTGCCTTATTTTCTTTGTCTAATCTACCTTCAGCTAAATGTTATAATTTCGGCGTTTTTTTACTTTCCTTGGACAAACCTTGTTCAAGAAACTTGACAATCTTCCTTTAATTCAAAGACTACTGAGAACTATATACAAGAGGTTTCATGCGTTAGATGAGCCTTTCTTTGATATAAGCATTTATGGATGACAAAACAAAGCTTTTTTTTCTTTCTTTCAAAATTAAGTAGATTGCTAGGAGTTTTTAAACTAAATAAAACATCCACTATATTCTGTAGTTGATCATAGACATGTTCATGATATTTTGAAGTTCATTTAAATATTTTTCTTATACTGTTGGTGAATTAACTTTGTTTTTCTTATTACGAAAGTAACCAAAAGAACAGTACGAAACTTACACTGTGTTGTTTTCTTAGTGATTTCTTTGTAATACATATTTGTTCTTGTAGGCTTCTATATTTTGTGTATGGTTGTTACTCGCAAGCATTTCCATACATCATACTACGTCATATAGATGTTGACTTTCAATTTTTTCAATGAGTGTTCACGGTTTGGAGTCTATAACATAAATCACAACGTAATGAGCCTTTAAAAAAAACAGAGCCAATGGATGAGCAGTTTTTATACTGGAGAACTTCTGACAAGCGTGAAAGACAATCAAGGGGAAAGGTAACTGAAAGAAAAATGAACAGTAAAACTATTTTTAAAGTGTAAAGGTTTTTTCTTTAAAATTAAAGAAAAGAAAACGTGATTAACTAAACTTTCTATTGAGCAAAGCAAAATAAACATTGAGATATTTTCTTTCTCAAATACGTTTCGCAATATTAGCTAAAGGAAGAAACTGAAATATCCAGAAACATGACATATTTCTTACATCAAAGGGGAAGGGGGGTCGATTTCACTCTTCCATTGTCGATTGATTTTAAACCAAAGTAATGGAAATGATTGTGAAGTGTTGAAAAATATGTGTCTTATTGCATTAAAATTTATTTTTTGCGGTAGTTACCGTGGAACATTTCTTTTTAATTGAAAGGAGTTGTTCACTCTACATAAGGGATATAAATTCACAGCCTACTCCTGACAGCTTTTGATCTTAAACACTGAGGACTGCAGTAAAATCTGAAGGAAAATGTTCATATATTCTAAGAAAATCGAACATTTTTTAAAGAAAGTTATCGTGGAACTTTTTCTAAAATTATCCTTTGTTCTTCCATGATCTTAGGTACATCCATGATTGGGATTGAGGGGATGATTGTGAGAAAAGAATATTCGGCATACTATTAAAATAGAACTATCTTGCTTCAGGGTTCTTAAATTGAAGGAGGGGAGGGTATATTCATCCCTTTCATTATTGGCAGATTTTAATTCAAAGTTGTGTGGATCATCAAAATACTCTTTAAAAAACTGTACAATATGTTTCGTCGAAATAGAATAATTTTTGCGTAGATTATCCTGAAAAATGGATTTTTTCAATATAAAAAAAGCTTGCAACATGGGATTTATTTTATCCCCTTTGACTTACTTATTCTTCATCGATTCCTTACCTCGATGAAGAATAGTTAGTTATGCGTGCTAGTTAGAATTGCTAATCTCGAGGATTAGTTATGTGTGTTGAAAGAAGAAATATCAAGTATGGTTAAAATCGGGAAAATTTTACTAAAGCTATCGTGGAACAGGCGGACAAATGGACAGACGCACAGACAGACGAATGCTAATCAGGTCGAATAAAACTTTGCTAACGCTAGCTTCAGTAATATATTGTAATGTTTATATTATTTTCTCGTATTTCAGTTCCCCCAGATCCTCCATATCTTAATGTGACATCTTCTACAACAACATCGCTTCAGCTGAGGTGGAGGAAAGGAGACAATGGTGGAAGTCCTATTCGTGGATTTCTTCTCAATTACAAGCATGAAGCTGGGGAATGGGAAGAAAGGGTCCTCCCGCGGAACATCTTGTCGTGGAATTTAGAGCATTTGAACTGTGGTAGCCAGTATCACCTCTATTTAACTGTTTACAATAAAGTAGGCAATAGTAAACCTAGTACTACAGTAATAGCCAGAACTGAAGGATCAAGTCCAGGGAAACCAAGTCAGAAGGATTTTATCGAAATTAATACTACAAGTATAACGCTTTTTTTGAATAAATGGGAAGAAAATGGATGCGGAATGATGTCTTTTGTTATAGAATACAGAGAGAAATCACAAGAAGAATGGGTTACAGGTATGTACTTATTCGTTGAGCACTTTAACAATTTTGGAACTTAGTCATCCGAGAAACTAGTCATATACGAATTTACGTCAAGGTAATGTGATGACACTAGTCATTTAGCATAACTAAGTTGCCAAAGACATCACGAAAATACCTAAAAGATTTAAATCCCAAATGTCTTGTGATTTAAAAAATGCTTAGGGAATCTTCTTGAGCTCTTTGATTTCCAAAAATGTAAACACTACATTGCTTTGAAAATTTGAAGAAAATAAATTATATTAAAGGGCATTTTATATCCTAAATTTCGCTAGTATCATATAATTTTTAAAATTTTAATATTTCCATCCACAAATTCTGATTTGCGCTTGAACATTTATAATTACAACTGCAAATTTTAATATCTTCTCAGTAATCGATATGCTTAGCGTAAATATTACATTTTGTAACTTTACGTCTTGAATATTTTATTATTGATTCTCGACGATCGTTTCGCTAATTTATATACATTTATCCCCAGGGTTAAATAATATACTAAGCTCTCAAAATTTATTATAATATATGGATTTCTAAACATTTAGTTTAATTGTTTAATTTAATAACTCAGTGATCAATTACAAGGTATGCATCTACATCAAAGCTTCAAAAAATTACACTTATTAAGAGTGAATTTTCAGTCATGAAAGTTTAAATAAGTATTTAATTATATTCAAATAATAAAACATTCTACCAACATATATCAGAAAAATATGACCTATGTAACAATTTTTAATGTATGTTCAATTATTAAGCTTAACTACCATCTTTAAGTTGGTATATTTGTATCTTCATTTAATGAAATAATTAGCTGAACAAGTTAATACATATGTATATATGTAACAAACTAAGTGTTTATATTCCAATAAATTTATATTATTCGCAACTGAAAGCAACCCAGAACACATTTTAATTGACTTGAATATTTGAAGAACTGAATATGAATTTTACCAAGGCTTAATTGCATATGAGTAACGTAGACTTTTTGCATCATCCTGACAATAATAAACGTCGAAACTTTAAGAGAACTTTGAACCGAAAACGTAATATTCCAGAAATAATTATAATATACTGATCTATGAACGATCGTTTTGTTTGTTTACTTTAATAACGTCTGTATAAATGTATATGTGCTTATTCCCTGTATAATAATTTATGATAGTTTATTTCCTGTACAAGTACCTTCGTTTATAAGAGGATAAATCAAGATTAATTTCTATTCACTTGAAAATGTATTTTAAGTGTATTGAGGTTAATCCCTAAGGGCTTTTTCTATATAATTTACTAAATTCACAAGAAATTATTCGTAAATAATGTCTGAGATAACAATTTGTTTAGACATTATACAAGTGTACAAACATGCTATCGAGATTTCAATACATTAAAGTAAAAGAGATTAACGGAAAAGTAATACTTATTTCTTCCTCTAATGAAAGTAAGCCTCATTTGAAATTTTGCAAATCATAATATCATTCGAAAGTAATTCTTTGGTTTCTATTTCCATACAATTTAACCTCAATGGTTTTTTTTTTTTTTTTTTTTTTTTTTTTTTTTTTTTTTTCAGTGGGAAGTAATGTACAAAATAAAGAAAGTTTTGTTATACGAAGTTTATGGCCAGATACAAAATATATTGTTCGTGTAATTGCCTTTAACAAGGCTGGTTCAACATCAGCTGAATACGAGGTTTCTACACAATCAACGTTTGGAGGTGAGTTAACTTATGTGCGAGTTTTATGGAAAAAAAAGCAAGAAAGCCGACTTTCTTGGAATGGAGCTTTTTGTTCATTAAAAAGGCTGTCTTTTTTGGTAAAAAATTGAAAATTTCGCTTTTTTTTTTATACATTTTATGATTTCGCAGTCAAATATAACTTTTAATTTCTTGTAGTGAATTCTACATTTAAAACTTGCATAGCAGACAAATCAAAAATACTGTAGTGCAGTAAGAGTATGTATATTAGGAATTAGGTAAATAGAAGTCAAAATTTTGCAAAACGTATTTAATGCAAACAATAAAGATAATTCACATTAAACAGATAACTTAATATACAACTTGTCTTATGCAAATGAAAAGTGTAAAGCTTCTATGTGGAAACAATGGATAAACATGACGAGAAAATATTCAAAACAATTATACTGTCATATTTTGAAATATTATGTTTCCCGAGCCATCTGGATGCGTTTCAACCTTATTGATCTTTCAGTATTTGAACAGAGAGATTGCGGACAAAACGAAGTGTAGTTCATAAACTTTGGTCTGATATTTGGTTTCTGTGATGAGATTTGTTAACTTTATTGTGAAAAGCAGCTCGCATATATAAAACAATCCAAACATTCATAAAATTCTAGCTGCTAATTTGGGTAGTATTAGAAATTTTGGTTGGGGATACTTTTTATTAACTCACACAAGTTATTTTTATTTTTAAACTTGTTCTTGACCTCCTTGCAAATTTGTAAATAAATACCTAGGTAAATTATAGCTGTAAAGCAGGAACTATACAACAACAACATTTACTGCGAATGGAGTGGGGAAAAATTTAAATTCTGATTGAGGGTTGTCCAAATCTTGAAATCTACTAGTAAATTCCTGTGATACGTCTTTTAGTATTTGTGCGCAAGTATGAAAATCACATGAGGAGTTTGTAAAGTTTGATGTATTTGTCAGTTAGTATAGGTTTGTTCTTTTGTGTTCATGAATCTAAATATTTCTTCTCGCATTTTCCTCGACTTAGCCAACGTACGCGTGATAAACTATATTATTAGGCATGATTACTTGTACACTGCCAAAATGCTATAATCCTACTGTCCTTCCTAACTGTCGCATTCTCTTCTTGGTTTTGTTGATTCTCCGTGAATCTACTTCTACATCGGGAGAGAGTGTGGTTTTTTGCGTTATACAGAACATATCAGAAATTACTGAGCTAATGTCTAAGACCAGAGCTATATTTTGCACGTAAGGTCTATACTTTTATATTATTTATAAGCACTACAACAACACGTTTGCTTCACATTGGATTTTGCGTTGGTTTCTTTAATTTTCCTTATTTTATTTAGCCTAAAACTTGTTTAGCTTTTCCATGTCTAATATGTATGTGTGTGTACACGTGTTCTCTAATATCATCAATTGGTAATCAAGTAGATTAAATTATTTTATGGTAGAATCATCGAGCTTATTCTTTCGAAATTTCATGTTATGCTTTGTAAGTGTCTGCTGAAATGTAGTAAAGAAGAAAATGTTCCTTACTTTTAATAGTTATAACACTATTTACACCAATTTTAAATTGAAATATGTTTGATGTGACTAAAATTATTAATAGGAAAAGCAGGGTTCTTACAAACCTGGAAATCAGGGAAATCCTGTAAAACTCAGGGAAACAAAATGATATGAAAAAGTCAGAGGAAATGGTACTTAATCTTAAACGGGAAATCAGGAAAAATTAGGTATTTTCATTAGTAATATCTTTTTCTTTTCATTTTGCTAATTGAGATAAGCCGATAATTCAAATTCCCCAGGAACCCGAGGAATCATATGAAGCAAGTCTAAAAGAATCAAAGTAATTCTGTTATTTACTAAATTCATTTAACGTTTTAATATTTTGTACACTTTCTTTTTTCATTTTAATTTAAATTTGTAAGAAAAGTATTATTGTAATTTTAAAATAATAAGTAAATAAACATATTTCCTGTTGTTAGTAGCTTCCGTGTAGTGTTACTTAGCTATAACTAGTATTTAATAACATTTATCTTTGTTTTTACATTTTAAATTTTGCAGAGTATAATTCTTATACATTTAACATACTTAATAATTTGTAAAAAAATGATCAAAGAAGATGGAGCCTAGATGGTTGACACGGGCAACCGTAATATCTCCTCCCCCAAATATTTATTATATCATATCTTTGGCTACTTGCATATGCAAAAATAAAAAATAAAAATCATTTGAATATTGTATTTTTATGGAATTAAAAGAAGAATTTAAATATCTCACGAAATTAATTGTGTTTTTCATTATTCACTACATTTTTTACGAGACCGTCTGATTTTCTTTGTAATTTACTCAAGCAACATCTTGAAGTTTCTCGGAAAAACCTAATCTTATAGATTCTCTTTGGGAAGAATTTGGACCAATTTCTGTTTTTTTTTTTAAATTTTTTTTTTCATTCTTTATGTATTCCATTGATGTGTATTTACTTAAAGATGTCCTGTAAAATTTATTCAATAGCTCAAATAACAATTTTTGGTTAGTTTACATGTTTACTTATCCATTGTTATTAACCAAGTCTTTATGTAACTCTTCGGACATCCTTAATTAGTGTACCTTTTTCTTATTAAAATGCCGTGGGTTAGGGAAAATGGTTCATCCGGTAACTGGAAATCAGAGAAAACTCAGGGAAAATCATAAAATTATTTTGTAACAACGCTGAATAATATATTTCTGAAAAAAAAAAAAAAAAATACGTGTGGATATGCATCCCTATTTTCATTCATTTAAGTATATATAGGTTCGAAGCCATTGCAATAGAAAGGAATCTTTTAAAACACCTTCCCGCAGATTATACAAGATTGTACATTAGAAGGGAGAGATAGATAGATAGAGAGGGAGAGAGAGAGAATATATATTGATCTTGAAATGTAAGCTGGCATTGTAATACGTTTAGGACGTGGAAAACCAAAGAAAACAGATGCTTAATTTGCTTCTCCACAATTTAAATGTGTAATACAATAATTTGTAAAACTACCTGATATTTTTTTTCTTTTCAGGTACTGTAAATCCAAGCTTAGTAAAAGTAGCTCCTGAAGAAGTGCCCTTTTATATGGATGTTGGCATTATTGTGCCAATAATTGTATCTCTATTTGCAGTAGTGGGTGTCACTGTGGGTGTTTGCATTTGCCTTAGAAAAAGTAAGTAGCAACTCTTGGTGCTTCAGAAATATGTGAATTTACTTAGATCAAGGAAAGCAATTATAGTGTATTAAATACTTATAAGAAATTTGTTGCCTTGGCGAACTTTTCTGAAATAAATATTTCACGAATTTTTTCACCTACTTACTGGTGTCCTATTGACTTGAAACGTTGTACAACTGTGTATGTGAGTGATGTCAATACAGATTATAGGCTCTATATAATGGCAGTACGAAAGTTGAGAGAACTTACGTGAAATCAAAATTATGTGAGAAAACAAAATAAGACTGCACTTACATTGTGGAACACTAAGTAAACCTAGTCCTATTTTGAAATACGTCATCTTAATTTTAAATGCTTTATTTAAGAAAAAAATCTATGCTATGGGTTGTGATACCCTTAATTGACCAACATTTTTCCTACAAATACAATGAGACAGACAGAGAAAGAGAGCGGGTTAAAGGATTGTAAAAATCAAGTAAAATTGAAATGGAGTATGAGAAATATGAAAGTAAAACCTGTAGCTATTTTGTACAGGTGGGGAGCCTCTTAGGAAACGACAATCTTAGCGGGCATCTTGAATTTGGGATTTTTTAAAGTAACAACTGAAGGACATGATACCTCTAACCATTTTCCCACAAACTACGAGCTCACTCATGGAAAACTCAATTTAGGAGTGGGTTTGGGAGAACTCATTTGAAATAGAAGTATAAGAATTTTGAAGAAATGGGTTAAATTTGTCCTTCTTTCAGTGCGGGAGAACGACACATATGTCTTGACTTTAAGAAACTCAGCTTTAGGCTTAATCTCAGCAACTTTGGATTGGGAATTAATGTAAGTCAACTTCTATTATTTTCAAATGTCACCTCCTCACGGCTTCTCCTCTCCTTGCCGAAAAATGTATTAAAACGTAAGCTAGTGTCCACTCATGTGCCAAAATCATCGAAATCTGAGCAGCAGCCCAGGAGATATTTTGAAGACTATGAAACGTATTTTACGTGTGATAACCCTCGTCCTTCACCCCTAGCCGAAAGTGTTCTAAAAACATAAGGTAGTCCAAAGTACACTCATGTATCAAAAATAACCAAAATCGGTGCAGCTAGAAGGACATCGCGAAGAAACATCGTTACATTAATTTTATATACAAAAAGACGCTCTCCTTGCCACCTCTTTAAAAGGAAAATTTTATAAAAGCACTAGGATACGGGTTCTATTATTATAAATGAAAATTTAATGTTTCAATTTTTTTATCTCCCTAAATATCAATTTTCAACCTAGATGAAGTTTGAACCTGAGAAGATTTTTATCATATCACTTTGCCGGTGTAACTTAACGATGGAGGAGGGGACAGACATTTAAAAATGATCGAAAATTACTAGTATTAGGGTCGATTCCATAGTTTTCCGGGTCGCTGAGATGAACAGTGACACTTCTGATTCCATTCAAATCAAAATTCAGCCCTGCAACTTCGGGAGGGGAAGGAAGAAATATATAAAAATGGTCGAAATGACCAATATCAGTGTCGAATTCATATTTTTCAGGATTGCTGAGATGAACAATGACACTTCCGATTCCGTGCCTCACAATATGAGGAGGGAAGAGGATATACAAAATTAATAGAAAATGACCGATATCAAAAAGCGATTTAGTAACAGTAAAAAATGACTGACTGACGGAATATATTACTATTTTTTCTTAAGCTAAGAAAGCGCAGCGTGTAATTTATGCTGGTATAATATAACTGTTAACATTTGCGTGGTAAAATATTTTGGGGTTTTTTATCTATTAGTTTAAAAGTTACAAGAGTGAATCAAGATAAATGGTCCACCCTATATGATCAGCTCGGGGAAACATAGTGGTTTGTAACATTTTCTAACTTTCGAGTAAATTGGAAAAGAAAGTTCAAAATTCTCATGCAATGCACTGCAATGACACATACCAAACAACCTTCCATTGCTATCTGAAGGTACATTTGAGAAGTTAAACTACCTACATAGTATTATGTTGCCCGATTCCAACTCATTCCACCTCATATCCTAATTTCGCTGGAAGTGGCGCTTAGCATTATCTTCCCCGAGGCGCTTATATATATAATTATATATGTACTAAATATCTGGTTGGAGATTATTTGTCTGAAATTATTAAAAATAATATATATATATATATATGTATATCTATCTATCTATCTATCTATCTATCTATCTATCTATATATATATATATATATATATATATATATATATATATATATATATATATATATATATATATATTGCTTCTAAACAATACTTCAATTGTTTTTGGTAGTTTTAGTCACAACAAGTTCTCGCAATTACATAATTTATAACATGTAATGATCTTCGTGCAAATTATTTTAACTAATTACAGGACCTCAAGAAGACAGCGAAACAGATGGAATGCAAGATGGACAATCTGTTGCCTCCATGGATAATAAACAGAATCTTGCTCAAAGAGAGCAATACTATGCAGAGGTACAAAAAGGAATTCCTACCTCTGTACGTGATATAAATGCACTTGAAAGAATTCCAGGTAAGTCACTTATGTATATACGTCAGTATTAATAAATCTAAATGTAGATAATAGAAAGAGGAAACTACTTGCTTTGCATCATTTCTTGTATATTGTAAACTGTTGTGTGGTAAAATTGCAACACTAAGAAGGGATAGAAATAATGTGTCCAAAATCACATTATTTGTGTATGAAAGATTTCAATTTGCATGGGTTGGGATATGAATGGGCAGAGCACCACCCTAGGTTCGGTTTCACACTAGTGCCGCGAGAGGGAAGTTTACGCAACACACACTCATATACATGATCACCCTGTGGGATGATTTCTATGGGATGCGAAAAAATGGTGCGTGTACAGAGTATGCATGACACCAATAAACAGAAGATTATCGTGCGGAGCAACGATCGGACAGTCAACCGCGCAATTTAATCACAGTACGAGCCAACAGGTGGTCGGATGGCGTCTGCTGAACGCTGAGCTGGTGACACACTACCACTGCATTGCCTCCCATTGACACAGGACTATAATTGCCTCAGGCTAGAATAGGTGTTGAATATCGTCGCTATTGTGCTGAGTCGCTCATGTCCTATACTCGGAAGAGTTTCGGTTCAGTTTGTCCAACACTAATGACTGAATACGCATTAGTCGTAGTGGTGAGACTAATCTTTCGGCTTACTTTGTCGAGTATCATAGGAGACAAATGGCAAATCTGATAACATGTTGGCCATTAGGTACAACGCTCGATCTTAGCTACTACACATTGAGGGCAATTTTACCAGTAACTGCTACACGAGGAAAGTTCTAGAGGCCGAGGTCACACTTTTCCGTCAGACTACTCTAGGTACCACATTTCAGCAAGACAATACCAGGTCATGCGTATATATGTACACAGATGTCCAAAATTATTGTCGCATATCTATACCTGTCTTCTTGTAAGAATGTAATTTGATAATGATTTTGTAGGGTACTTTTAATACTGATACTATGTGTATGATCGGGAAATGTATATTTGTGGTAAATTTCATAGGAAAAGAATTATAAATACGAACATTAGAGTGAGTAAAACAAAATGTTGCTAAATGAACAAGAAAGTTTTATTTTCGTTTTATTGTTCTTATTTACAGTTCTTTTGACATGAAATTTGCCACATAAATGTCTTTGCCGATTATACACACACTAACATTATAAGAAATACCGGGCGAATTCGTTATCAAATTATATTGCTAAAACAACATATTTATAGACACACACATTCGCCTGTCGAACATGTGTAGGATATGATTAATTGGAGCTTCGTTCGTCACTGTTCTCCAGCATGCAGTATCAATGTCTTGTGAGCTCACATACAAAAGGCGTAACAGGTGGTTCCTCAGATATACATCCAATGCCTGTTTGATTCGAAACCACAACGTATAGAAGTTTTCATTGCAGCATGTGAATGCTTCACACCATACTTATCAAGATTGTAGATGTACAATTCTGAAATGATCATCACTTCTGTATATTTAAAACGACAATATATGACAATCCACATAACAAACTCAGTTCAGTTCGATCTGCTTTCCATTTTAAATCAATTTGTATTTCAATTGAATATTTGTATTGTATATTACCATTTCCCCCACTAGGAGCAATAATGGGACTGAATTTGGAATCAAACGACATGGAGAGTGTCACCAATCATCTAAGCGTCCCAGAAAACAATGCATTCGACACTTATGTCGGTCGTTTTCGATCATTTTATATGTTACCTCTCCTACTCCTCTTAGGTATACCAGAGTTCTTACCCTCACAATTCTGTTTTGCAGATCTTAAGTAACATGTGTACCAAATTTAGCTAAAATTGCTCCAGGCATTCCAAAGTTATGCTGGACTATATACACATTTATACATACATATATACGCATTTTAGAGTTATAAACTATGCTATGTATAAGTATCGAAAGTCTTATAGAACGGCTTTGTTCGTCTGTCCATCTGTTTGTCAACAATTATCAGAGCAAAAACAATCAGGGAAATCGAGATGTGGTTATCTGCAATCGATTTAACGTTCCAAGGATATGTTTCATCTCCTCTGTTAACTCTCTATTCAAACCGAAAGTGGTTGAAATTAATCACTTTCGATTTCAACTTTTATCGTTATGGAACGAAAAGATTAGTAGATAGCAAAAAGCGGTTTTCTGCAAATGATCCAGCCTCTCAAGACAACATATTATGACTATCTACAACAGTATCAAAACTGAAAGAGGCTCAAATTTACTATTACTTGTAGTTTCGGTTTCAATACTGATTTCCGTAGACGAAAATAGTAAATGCCATCAAGACTCGGTTTCTTGCAATCGATTCAGCGTTCAAAGAATAGATTCTGTCAAAGAATGGAACAGGTAATAATTGGACGGTACAATGTCCGGGAAGTATGACGGATGCAATAGTGTTTCCCATTCAAGGTGTAGAATGGTGTCCCGGGTCATCCTAGCTACGTGGGGCTTAGCGTTGTTCTGTAACAGGAAGACCCCAGTGTGATTCAGAAAAAAAGTGCTTGCTCCAGAGTTTTTAGTTTTTCTTGAACACCGTTCAACTGCTGACAGTACACAGCTGCATTGATGCTTTGACCAGCTGGTAGCAGTTCCCGATGCACGATACCGCAGGCAGTCCACCAAACATACACGAAAACCTTCTTCTGGTGCAGTGCTGGTTTCGGATCTTTTGTAAACCGGTTGATGAGATGCTAACCAATGATGATGGCACCGTGGAGCTTGGTACAGGACCCACTTCTCATCACATGACAACACCCTGTCCAGAAATGGCTCCTTCCTCAGAGGAGACAGCAAAGAAACACAAGTGTCTGTTTGTGTTGCTTTCAGGCCCGGATTAACCCTTTCACTGTGGAAGGCGACGGAAAAAAAAATTCCCTAACCTGCGAATGTCGATTATAGTCGACGTGTTAAAATTTGTCTGTATCTTGGGTTTGTCGATTGTAGTCGCCAAAGGTTTTCTGTGTGATTTCTATTGTTTATCGAAAACAATAGAACACAAACAAAAATGAACGGTACAACTTTGGCGACTACTCTCGACAAAGCCAAGATACGGACAAACAAATTTTAACATGTCGACTAAAGTCGACATTCGCATGTTAAGGAAATTTGGTTCTGTCGACAAAAGTCGACTTCCTCTGTGAAAGGGTTAAATCACGTGGGAGCCATCGACCCAACTTGTAGTGCTCCCAAGTTGATGGAGGTGCTGCCGAGTGGTTTATCCATTCACATTGAATTGTAGTCCGAGTTCCTCACATGTCTGGCTTCTGTTCGCCTCAATTGCTGCCTGAAGATCTTCATTTTGTATATGTGTTGGTCTTTCGGCACGTGGTGCTTATCGAGTGTTTCGTCACCGTCGTTAAGCTTGTTAAACCACCGCTGTACTGTCCGCGTAGTCAGGATACTCTCACCAAGGGTCTGGCATATCTTCCACCCCGCTCCAGCGGCGTTTGATCCCAGTTTGAACTCGTACAGCATACACGCTTTTATGACGGTCTGTGGAGGTCCCATGTTCACTCTGTCCTTACGCAAATTCACGGTGTAACTGAACTGCCACAGCCAGGTAGTATGTTGTATAAGCCCACACCAACAACTGACCTTCACCTTATTTCCATTTTCATTCAACTCACAGTGTGAGGGCCAATGGAACACAGACCTCCACAAAAAGCGACAGAACTTTCTTGGTTACCTTTATATGACGTGTTTCTCAGCTTTAAATAGCATGTTACATGTTCTAAACCATTACCAACACATTTCGTAGAACTTTCTTTGTTCTAGGGCGCTTAGTTAAAAGAACATTTTTTATTATCTTTTAGAAAAAGAAAAATGGCAGGAATTTTACTTTCGATTACTCAACTTCTACTTGCTCTCTCAATTATGGTAAACAATGCTGAAAATCGTGTGAAACTATGGTTACACAGAACTCAAATTGGCAAGCAACTCACAGAAACTTGTAATACAATGTAACGTGATAAAAGAACGTATGATTGTTTAAGTTCGAAGTTTTCTTCAAAATATTACGTATACAAAAGCCAGAACTACAAGGGTATTTATTAGACATCATTATTATTGCTTTATACTTAAATTTTGATTGAAAGTAGTATTTGATTTGTTATACTACTACTTAATCTGGGTAATATACTACACTTGAAAATAACAAACACTTCACAGAGATTCCAATAATATAATAATGTGTATTCTTTTAATATCTAGAAATATTTATTCGAAAAGTCAAATATATTCACGTACGTTATTGTTTGTTTTTCTTGATTGCGGCGTGACCTATTTATTAAACAGTCTAGCCTGAATATGCCATTCTATCAATATGTGTAACAGAAAAACGTTAAACACTGATTTCAATATTTCGTATTTGATGTCAGTGCATGATGATAACTTTCTTTATTAAATATGTAATTAAGAGTAAAATAAGTGTATATAATTTTGTTGACAACTTTTCGTTAGAAAGGAAGTGGGGAATCTATTTGGAATCACCACGTAAGTAATGGTACACATAATTAGCACGATGTTATTGACTAATATTTATCTCTAGCTTGAAACTAATTATTTCTGTACCGTAGGCTTAACAAAGATATTATATTATAGTTGGTAGAACTTATAAATATGTTACTTGGTTGAGCAATCCGCATTTTTAAAGAAGTATTTTGAGAGAAAAACTAAAGATGATCACCAAATGATGAAGATGATGCGTTCCTATTATATTAAGTGCTACTCATAGAAATGCCTTTAACATTTGATGATTGAAAAGAAGTAAACGAATTACAATAAACACTTATAAGGTTATCCAGATTCATTCTGATATCAACATTTGTTTACATGTTCTGCACAAAAAATGTTACATTCTTACAGTACCGACTTTTTAACGTGAGTCATCATTTTCATTACATAACCCTCAAACACATTGTTGATACCTAATATTAGTCATTTTCAAGCTTTATACCTCAACTTCATGTGTATAATACGTCATTTATGTGGAATCATAAACAACAATATAGGCCTATTGACAATAAATTTTTCCTTTATCTAGCAGTATGTACTTTTAGCGATATTTCATGCCCGTGGTGATTTTAGCCAAATTTCTCATTTCAACGTATCTGGGTACCGAAAGTGAATGTAACCAGCTGGTATTACATATTGATAATGTACTTCAATTGGAATAATACTAATTAGCAGACTTTCAAAAGTAAGAGAAAGCTAATACAAGTAGATTTGAAGAGCTAAACTTTACGAATCCAACTGAAACTTTTGCGTATTATTGTTTCTTTCAGAATATGCAGAAGATATCTATCCCTATGCTACATTTCATGTGCAGAGTCAGCAGCAAACATCTTCCCCTGCCCACTTCCAAACCTTTGTTTACCACGACCACCGACTAGCTGCCATGGAAACCATGCCCTTGAAAAGTGTGAGTACTTCCATTCATCCCTTGTGCTGCTAAACAATCACAGCTACGATACAAAAGAAAATAAATAATCCCTTCCTTTGTACAATTGCATAATAATCCAGACAGCAATTAATGTTTTCCTGTATGAAATGACGTAATAACAGAAAATGGCTTTTGGATGTAGTAGAATTTAAATGAGGTATTTAGAGAGCTTAGTATTTGCGCAGCTCAAATTTTTGTGGCTCTTTCTATTTTGTTTACACAACTTTGTTTCTCCTGTTAAAAAATAAATTGTGCATGGTGGGGGAGTTTCAGTCAAAATTATTTTCATTGGCATAAATGCAAGTAATATTCTGATTGTTCACCAATACCTTAGATGATACAAAATATACTAGGACATTCTTGTTTCCATATTATAGAGTCCTCTCGATGATTACACCCAATTAAGACAGAAAAGAAAGAACAAAAGTTTGAGGTCTGAAAGTGAGGACTACGACAGTTTGGGCTCAGATTCGGACACTGAAAAGGGAACCTCAAGTCGAACAGAATCCTCCAATCATTTGAATGACCCGGGACCAAGTTGGAATAGACCATCTCATCGAAATTTTACTCACCACAGTACGTAACCTGCCACACCTGATACCTTGTTCCACACCTTTATATATATACCCAGAGAACAACAATAATGATGATAAATGCATGGAAATTCCATTTTAAAGAATAATGGGATAAAAAAATTAAACACAAAAACAAAATTTTAATTGCAAAATTTGGTAGAAAAATTGGTCAAATTAAGGAAACAAGTTTCAGTTGATGTTTTTGTTTGCTGCTGGCATGCATTCCTCTAAGAAATAGTTCATGTTTAGCTATGAATTTATTATTTTGTAATTCTTCATTTTACGAAATGTACAGTCTTATAGAAAAAGCGGACAGCCATTTTAGCTTTAAAGGCCTGTACTTCACTATATATGTAGGATTGAATGACACAAATGAGCTTCTTATTCGTTCATTAGAAGTTTGTTTTAATTATAGTTATTACACGCATATTTATCAGACTATCCTGCTTACTAAGTAAGTACATACCTTTCAAAAGTAAGGTGGAAATCCGAGTTTTGTACAAGACTGTACATATCTATGCAATTTGTTAAATAAGTGCTAGTTCTGCTGATGTGCGAATCACGTAGAGAATGTACGAATTAGAAATCAATGCACGATAAAGTGTCTGCGATACATTAAGTAACATATACATATATTTAAGTAGATATTCCATGTGCTGTGGTAAGATTTTTTATATTGCTCAGTGTAGCTTTAGCTCAATAGCATGGCTTAGTGCTGAGTTTAAGAAGTAATTGCACTTTCATGGTATAATATTTCAATTAGACATGCGAATTAGGTTAATTATTCTTTATTTAATGAATTAGGGATAAGACTGTTGAGAATGGGATGATAATGATACATATATTTGCTACTAATGAATGGCATATAATTATTTTTATGCACACTAAAAATTATTCTTTGTTCCGTTAAGTCAGCTTAAAATGTAGAAATATGTTTATTGCCTGTTTCTGAATAATTTATAATTTTTCTTTTTATTGTATGTAAAATTTTAAAAAGTTATAAAAATTAGTCGCTTTGAAAATAGTGCAAGAACAAGTGAAATCCCTGTTTAAGTCCGCTATGCCTAGTTGTTTAGGAACTTTAAATTTTTAAGGAAATTTAAAAGGATTTGCTTAAAGTACTTTTGAGTTAAATTTTTAAAATTGTGAATGTGGAGAATTTGTTATGCTCTTTATTTTCCATTGGTTTTCTGCTATTAAAATGTTTTAAATAATTTTCAAGTCTTTTCAATTCACCAGTACTCATCAACATTTGAAAGAAAATATTTGTTTACAAAATGTAGATGTTTCACACTTGTAGCTAATAACATCGGTACAGTAAAGGAGTTAAATCGCTGAAGTAGTATTCAAATATTAATTTAAGGTTACTGATTTCTTTTGGTGGTTTATTAACATAAATATTATGCTCACATGTTCATGTCGCTATATAAATATAAATGCTTCAATATAGGGTAAACATTACATGCATATGGTGAAATCATTGCTGAATAAACAATAAACAGAAATTGTATTCTGTTTATGAGCATTTGTTTAGAGTAGATTTTGCGAAATAATATTAATAAAGAAGAATTAACTTTCGTAATATATTTTAGTCTTTGGCATACTAATTATAATAGCTTAATTATTTACATCATTATCCAAAGCACCAAGTTTTATTTTAAAGACCTATACTGAAACACTGACATATCGCTACTTATTGATAATAGATATACTTATGGATACTTATATGCTTATTGATACAATATAAAAAATTGTTTCTTACATCCTTGAGATGTTTGTTAAATGTCTTTGCATGTGACCACAAATTTAAACGCGATAGCTTTTATTATAAGAATGGATGTCCCGGCGATGTTTAATGTTAGTGTAACTCATAAAAATGTAACAAAACCTCAAACTGTAGTTCAGAAAATTAGTTTGCACAACTTTTATATTTAAAATCAATCCTCAACGTATATAATTACTTTAATAAGCACGAATATTTTTACGGGTATAGTTGTTAGAGGCACGCATTACTTTAATTTAACTAAACTTAAGGTAGCAATGGAAATCAGCATTGTAAATTAACATAAACGTTACTTCTTTTCAGACATTTTGTACCACCCTCCAGAATCAAGCACTTCAACAGAGCCCTCACCGCTACCAGAAAGAAGAAACCTGGCTAGGCGGGGAAGACCGAGGTAAGAATAAAATGTAACTTTTCGAGGCGCAATGAAATGAATTAATTACAAATGTGTTAGGTAAAGGAAATTCATGCTTAAAAACAAAATTTATTCTACTTACAAATGATATTTGCTTGATTTCGTTTAAAATCTGCATTTGATTCATATGCAGAGACTATCTTCATATTTCTTGGATCAGGCAAAAAGAGTTATTTGTGAAGTTGATTTTCTTCTTTTCTTATTTCTCTGCTTATTTTCAACAAACTTGACAATAAACAAAACTAAAGATTCACAAATCCTAAAAACAAAACTAGCAACTATAGATATAAAAAAAAATTCAAAACATAATCAGAAAATTCCACATATCATTCATTCTTTATCAAAACAAAAGAACCTTCCCTAAACTCACATCAAGAGGTTTTGAATAAAAAACAGCATATCAATAACAATTTCTTGTTCAAAATCAGTAGCAATTTTCATATATAATAATAGAAACCTCTTCATCAAAATTATCTAACTACACTATTGAGCTGTTCAATTCTGCTGTTCCCTCAATATTAGCCAGTGTTTTAGGATATGTGGATTTTTAGTTCTAAATATAACATTTTCATAATTTCGGAAAATCTGAATTGGAAGAAAGCACATTCAATCTCACCAATTCATGTTATTTTATTTAACAAAAAGAAGAAGAAGAAAATAGAAAACCTTAATATTAGATAGTCCGAATGCCAATTTCAACTAAATCAAACAAACGGAATATGTTAGTAAACTAACTTTTGATTTTAGGCTCTGTAACTAGAAAGATTTATGACAAAGTTAAAATCTATGACATATTCGCTTTCTTTACATTACAGCGCGCACTATTAATATAATTATACTTAAGATGCATAGCATCTTTCAGAATAATTTTTCAACAGAGAGCATTCAATGAAATTATATGTACAGGTAAAGAAAAAACTCACGATAACAAAATACGATATTGGAAAAGGAAAACTTCACATGAACATAGGGTTGCCATTCGTCCGGGAAAATTCAGGATCGTCACGGAATCGAGAGCTGAATCCCGGCGTCCCGAAAATATTTCTCTGGACGTTGAAATGTCCCGGATTTCAGCGCAGGAGAAAGGAAGGGATTATTATAGTTTGCGTTCTTCACAAGATTAGATATATAATTATTCTCATCAACTTCTAAATATGGAAATTCAAAAGTTGAAATAAAACTTGAATACATAAAACATGGATTTAATTAAGTTCACGATTTAACTATTTTGACATTGAACGAAACATTCGTTTCATTGGGCCAGGAAAGAAAGGTTTTACTGCTCAATCTTATTGATGTCTTTACTACTCTGTTTCAATCTGCATCTTGCTCCTTAAACATTTTAATCAATAATTCCTGACCGATATTTTTGGTAATTTTCCATTGACCATTCAAGAAGAAAAAAAAATATATTGTTTAAAATAATAAATCTGAACAGACAACAATGGGAAAATGTTGAAGTAATTTTTTTAAAGAAAAATAGAAGCTTAGGAGGTGGGGAAAACTTTTTTTTTTTTGGCATAATTTGCGGCAATTTCTTGTTTCCTTCTTTTTACGCAACAATGGTTACACGTTTCCGTTGCCCCTTCTGAGCCATCACTTTAATGGGGCTTGGATGAGATAAAACAGACTCTGAAGGTCACGAAACATTACAGATCCTGAGAGATTAAAAAAATTGTTTACCAGGGGGAGGGGGTAAATCATTTGCTTACATTTGCTTAACTAGGGAGGAGAAAATGTACTAAAATGACTAAAAATATGATTATGTAACACTTGAACAACTTTATGTAATGGAAGAAAATCAAATTAGTATATAACACAGTGGTGTCCAACTACAATGGGCCTAAGGGCCATAACCATCTTTACTAGTAAGGTGGAGAACCGCAGATAATAATAATAACAATAATAATAATAATAATAATAATAATAATAATAATAATAATAATAATAATAATAATAATAATAATAATAATAATAATAATACACTACAAAAGAAAAATATAAAAAATGTATTTGAAATATTACATACCTACTCAATGTGACAAATGAGGATGACTAGCAGCGTTTACGGGTTGGGATATCTCCCGTTGATTCCTGTTGTTTCGAGTCACAGAAGATGTAAAAAGAAGAATCTCCAAGGCAGCTTCTGAAGCGATTCTTCACAATTTTCATGGTGGAAAATGCACCAAACAATAAGTACTACCAAACATTAACATTATTTTCCGACCAAACTCACAAAAGTTAGGGAAACGTTCGTTAGAAAGTAACCTTAAAAAATCTACTCCTTTCTCTGTCCTTGTCTGAAAGAATGTGTCAGCCTGAAGTTCACAAAGTTCTAGCTGTAAGTTTGGAGGTTGTTCTTCGATGCCCGTTGTCAATGAATTTGTAAATAATGCTATGTCGTTTTTCAGTTTGTCAAAATCTGTTAATCTTGCATTAAATTAATTCATGATACTCTCGATGTCTCTATAGAACTCAGAAAAATCAAATGCTTCTTTTTCAAAATCTAATGTCAAACGATTGCAACTTGGAAAGTGTGCTAAATTATTTTTCCCTAAAGCAGAATGGAAAAGCTTCAGTTTGTTCCGGAATCCATTGATATGCCCCATTAGATCAGAAACGAATTGACCTTTTCCCTGTAGATTTTCGTTCAGTTCATTTAGATGCCCTGTAATATCTGTCAGAAATGCCAAATGTCGAAGAAAGTCATCACTTCGAAGCTTCTCTTCTAGGCATGTGGTGTCTGATGGAACGAACTGGTTAAGAAAATCAGGGATTTCTTTCCTCAGTTCAAAAAATCATTTAAGACAATTTCCTGCACTTAACCACCTAACGTGATTGTAAAGAAGTAGGTCTCCATACTCTGATTCCACCTCCTCTAAAAATTGACGAAACTGGTGATGTAAAAGAGCTCTATTACCACCCCTTATTATGTTGGTAGTTTTGACAATCTTTTTGAGAACTTCGTCTTGCTTTAATCATTTGCCACAATGAGCTTCTTGATGAATAACACAATGAAATGCAGGACAATTTATACCATTTTCTCTCAAAAGGTCTACTAGTCCAGACTTCTCCCCTACCATAGCTGGTGCACCATCTGTTACAATTGATGAACATTTTCCAAAACCACCAAATTTTTCTACAGTATTTTTAACTGCTTCATAAATGTCCCTTCCCTTTGCGGCACCGCGAAGAGGACACACGTTTAACAACTCCTCTTTACTCGAAAAATCTTCCTGTGTTGTTCGTGTAAAAATCAGAAGCTGACTTACATCTGTCTGATCGGTACTTTCATCAAGGCACAAAGAGAAGAAAGGGCACTTCTGGATTTCGTTTGAAATATTTTTTCCACTTGGTCACCCATTTCTAATACTCTTCTCTGTACAGTCTGATGAGAAAGCGGTACAAATTCGAAGTGATTCGCTAATTTTGTGTCACCAAAAGCCTTTGTCATTTCTACCACGCATTTCTTCATTAGACCTATAATTTCGTCACTGAAAGGCTTTTTGGCTTTTTGGCTTTAGCAAGCTCCAGAGAAACTGCATATGAAGCATGCAACGCACAGGTTTGAATTGTATTTACTTTACTAAACATACCCGTTTTATGCTTCAATTTTTTCTTCAAATCTTCGATCAACACTTTTCGAGCCTCACCTTCATGTTTATTGAATTTATTTTCATGCATAGTTGAATAATGTCTCTTCACATTGTATTCTTTAGGCACAGACACAATCTGCATGCATATTAAACATTACAACTTTCCCATGAGATTTGTTATGAAATGGTCATTTTCCCAACGCTCCTGATACACTCGATTTTTATTTTCTATTTTACGTTTTCTTCCACTCATTTCTCCAATTCAACAAAATCAAAACAAAACGAACACTTGCACAATGAACACTTCACTTCAACGGTCAATATATCTCTGAAATGAAGAGTGCTAGAAACCAGAAGACTACTTTAAAAAAAAGAAAGAATTAAAATAAAGAATAAAAACGGACACAGTTCCAAAACTTCAAACGTTATAGGACAGACTGCAGTATTGTTTTCACTACAAGCTCACGTCACACGGTAAATTGAGCTCTGTTCTGAACCCAAAATATGACAAGAGGGGTGGGAAAGTTTTGCTTGACGTTCAACAATGCCATCTTCGTTTCACTCTAAAATCAGTTTGTGTGTGTGTGTTTATTACATGAAGTGGTGTATTCCTTGCGCGCTATGGTTCCTAGGCAGAGTTCGAGGAAGACAGGATCTGCTTTACAAAGCTAGACCAGAGGTATTGGTTTGGTTTGGTTTATTGAAGTAATCGTCCATTCAGCAACGATGTCTTGCTTGTAGTTGCATTACCGACACCAGTGTTGCCGTGGATGCCCGTCTTTTTGTTGTACTGAATTGCTAAATGGATGCCTTATTTCGAAAGAAGAGTGTAAACGTTAAAAGCATGAATAAATATAAATAAAAATATTTTCAGTAATAACAATTGTAAATCGTGAGAGCTTTGCGGGCCGCAGAAAATGGTTTGGCGGGCGCCATTTGGACATCTCTGATATAACACTTTTCATTTTAAGCATTTTGAACATTCTCGAAATTTAGTAGCGTCCCGATTTTCATTTTTGAAATATCATACACACAGGGTTCTGCAGTTATGGTCAGTAATACGTAGTGTGTCAAAGATCATATCAGTGTATTGTATGATTAATTCAGCTGCAATCTACACCTACACTATTGCATAGAGATAGTCACAAAGGCATCGGGTATAATCCTGGGTAAACACTTTCCAGACTTGTTTCATCTGATAGCACAGAAAGTTAAATTTTTTATGCCAGTAATGATCGGACCAGACGGTTCCAATGGTGTCCCCAACTGCTCAATAGGGAAAAGATCTGATGATTGTACAAGATATGAAATGACGCACACGTTGGAGAATGCCTTGAGGTAACATGAAACGTGTATGTGCTGGCATTTTCCTGTTAAAAGAGCATATTTTCATTATGGTGAAGGAGGGCAAGCAACAGAATGGTTTGGGCATATTTTGATTCTACATAGCACTGGTTAATGATTCTTGATGAACATCTTATCCGAGTGGTCATTATAGGGTATGCTTTTCCACCAGGCCCGTAGCCATCGGGTGGCGAGCAAAATATAATCCCAACAAAATGAGTTCAGCGTCCGAAGTGATTACTTAAATTTGTAGATTACTTAAATTTGTACCCTTTTTCGAAAAGTTTAATGTAGACATAGTCTCCTAAATACGGGCCTATGTATTGGTTAAGTCAGGCATGAAGAAGAGTTTTCTAATTACCAACTTTGTTTATTTTAACGTTCTACATTTGCTGATCCGAACTCACTCGAGGGTATATGATTAGCGTACACCCCTTCGGTGCGGAAGATCCGAGTTTGGTTCCCAGTGCGAGCTCATGTGGTTCGGATCCAGCGCTAATATGAAGTTTCAACTCTCATATAACCTCTGTGTTGAACGGGACGCTAAACTTCAACTCAACCAACCGATATTTCTTGATCAATGTCACGGTCGGAGAGGGGGTTGGAAGTACGCCACTTCGACCTGCTTTCGACCACTTATGATTTGATTTTACTATGCAATGCTCCCGGTGTTTCTCGAACCACACTACAACAGCTCCAACTGCCTAAATGGACGTATTTTCATCGTGGAACTTGGCATCTTACATATGGTCCCTAAAATGGCGATATAGTCACTGGCAGTGACATGACCGGTAAGCGTCAACGCAGAGGCCACTGAAAACTAACCACGATACTGTGGCCCAAAGCATCACGTAGTTGCTGCGATGTTTCATGGTCGGACGGAGACCCTGCGGACCATAAGCTTATTTGGGAATCTTCCACATATAAACATGATTATCAACTGTCCATATTACATGTTGGTGGCACTATTGAAGTCGTGCTAAAGTTTTCTGGCGGTCTTCTGACCAGTATTCCTCCTCACCGATGTGTTTTCCCTTGAGTTTTGTAGGCCGCCATTACTTTGGACACTGTTCTTTGCAACACATCCAACAGACTTCCCATTTTTGTCAAACTCATTCCACATAACCGAGCGACCACAATTTTCCCTTTTGGAAAATCAGAGAGGTCGTTCATTTTACACCATAACTGTCCGTTCAGTTCACTGCACACTGCCATTTTACTGTTCCTCACATAGTACGGAGTTTGTCCCAACACATCATCAGCAGAGTGGTGCTGCGGTCACTGCTGACCGTTGCCAACCGACATCTGACGAATTCTCAACTCCAAGTGCTTCCATTAAATTGACAAGTATTTGTAACTCTTCTTCCTTTGCAGTTCCTTTCATCCTTTGCAGTTCCTTTGGACATCACGGGTGTACCTGAAACAACAAAGTAAAAACATATTTAGACTCCAGAAAACACATCCTCATACCAGATATGTATATACGTTGTTGTTGAGGAAACATGGTCACAGACTACTCTTTGAAAAGTCCTATACTGTAACCCACAATCGGAATTAAACCAAACAAATGTGCATTTTGTCTGGCTGATTTTAAATGTAGATCTAAAATATTATAATTTCCTGCATACAGTGGAAATAATATGGTCTTTTAAAGCAAGGTAGGTGGCCAAGATATTTTTGAACAAAACTATACAACATACAAGGCTGTAAAACCAAGATATAGTAAAATGTTATCATTACAGGAACAGTTACTAACATGTTATAAATACACATTTCTGGCTTTCAATTTGGCAAAGTCTCTTCTTATCGCTTCCGTATCCATTTCACTCAGTGTCATTTTCAATACCTCCAAAGCTAAGTTGATATCAAATAATTCTTCATTAATTTCAGATAAACTTGTTTAATACAAACAAATGACAAAAGTGTGTGCCTTAATCGATATTTAATTTGTCTTCAATCCAGTGACGGAACTTCTAAATTAGGCCTGCATACAAAAGTTAACTGAGAGTTCTGGAAAAAAAAATGTTACTTATAATCCTAATGACCTTTCGATTAAAATTTCGATTTCGATTACAATTACCCTTTCGAGTTATGTACGCATATATTGCGTGAAAACTAATTGTATTAAAAAAAACTTTAAATACCTTAAATTTAACTCAGATGCATAACAGAAGAGGCCGCATTCATTCCGTTTTACTTTAAAAATTAAAACTGCAATTAAGTAATATAAACTTAGTTTCAAAAGTTTGTCGACTTGAATATGCTTCATTAACAGTAATTGGTATTGACAATTCCTCCACCTCAACATTTGTGTGATTATCACCTTCGAAATTTTGTCAGAAGGCGAAAGAAACTTTTTTAAAGAGCCTTCGTTTACCTTTCATCTTTTTACAAGTTTCGTAGTTTATTTTCCGATAAAATTCTTACTTCTTTTTTTATCATTAGTCATTATTATAACGTGAAAAACAAAGTACTATTGAAAAATGAAAACACATATCATTATAAATAAAAAAACAAAAACAAAATGACTCAGGATAGAAACGAAAATGTTAACGAATGACAAATGGACTAATAGACAATAACAAATTGAGTATGAAGTAGTAGGCAGAGATTGTGAGCCAGTGATATTAGAAACTTAAGTTAAAATTTCCCTCAAAAATGGGTGCTTGGGGTCCCGGGTTCGATCCCAGCCCCTGCCAAGTGAACTTTGTGGTGGACAAACACCGTGTGCGTGGGTTTTCTCGGGGTTCTCCCGTTTCCTCCCACTTTCTTCATTCCACCATTTCATTCATTATTCATCATCACCGTCTCCTTTAGCCTAACCGGCATAACCATGGGACGTAAAACTCAAAGATTTCATTTCATTTCATTTTCCCTCAGAAATGATCAAAAATTCCATTATTTTCTTAGTATTCCCCAAGCTCCCTGGACCAATGGACAACAAAACCTAGTCGCTTGAACTTCGATAATGTGCATTTCATTTACGTTTACCTTTCTCAACACTTAATTGTGGTTGTTAAACCGAATCACTATACGGGCACACTGTTTATGACAAGGCTGCGCATCCCTGAAGACATTTCTTTCTACTGTGATAATGCTACCCGATCCATAACCAACACGTGCAGTTTGCTTCCTTTTGTTTGTCGATCCATTCCCATTTCAAAGACATATTTGGCAATGATATGTCTCTAACGAGGTCGCGGAAGGATTGTTGGGAGAATAGTTTGTTATATTTGTATTTTGTGCATATGGAGGATTGTGGAAAAAATGCCGCTATCTTTAGTCGTACTGTTGCAGTGCTGAATATAACATCTATTGAAAAGCTAAATTTTCCTACATTTTATCTCATGTTCGTTAAATCTCTCTTTTCCCTCTTTAAAAAAATCTTTCCTAAAATCTCCCTGCGCCACGGGAAACTTTCCTCAAACTAGCATCACTGGTGAGTATGGCATTGGCGCCAACTATGTACGAGTCCATTTCAATTATAAAAGGGTGTTTTACAGCCAACCACGCAAAGATTCGACTTTGTGCATTTTGATGTATTTTGTTTGTATTTTAGTTTGTACAATATTTAATTGAAGCTATTGGGAAATTTTTTCATCGTAACATTTTCTCTAATAAATATCCACATTTGAAACACAAAATTCACTTTCCGGTTTGTCGCCCTTTTCATCTGGCACCTCCTGCGTCCTGGTTGTTTCGAAACACCTTATATATAGGGTGTTTCATATATATACCCAATCGTAGCTCAGGTCATTTATGTTAGTTACTTATAATATGGGGCAGATATGGTATATTTGCCTTGAATATGTAGTTAATAAGGGTCTTATCCGGTTTGCAATAAGCATTAGGCTATATATATATCTTTGAGGTAGGAGAAGTTCTGAATCTCCGTTGAATTCTAACTACTTTCAATGACTTTTCCCAAGTCAGTCGGACGAATAAAGGGCACTTTAATTAGTAACATTTGCACAACACTTATTGTTCCCTCTAATAACATACATAAGCACGTAATCTTTTGTTTCATAGATAATTTACTTTTCTGTCGAAAAACTGTACTTAACAAAGCAAAGCTTATGATTGTAAAGTCTGTATGTGGCAACACGTTCTTCTGCAAGAAATTTTAAATTCATGAACAAATAAAATATTTAAAACATATTCTTGTCTTAATGTAAAAATATACTGAAACGGGAACGTGATAAAACTTATCAAGTACTTTCATTTCTTTTCAGGAGCCATTCCAGTAAACTGGGAAGAGGTCCACTTTATGACCGCTCGTTATCCAGGCACAGCATCTCCGAGGAGACCAGTTTCGGCTTTCCTGCCAGACTTGAGCCACCCACTGGCTTCTCAGATGGCCACGAACTAAGTGAAGCAGAATGTGATATGGATACGTTAAGAAGAATTAAGTCCGGTCCAAGTCCAGTATCTCACGCACAGGCCTCTTTCAAAGCAAACCGCGATCGTTCAAAAGCACGAAAATTTACAATCGCTGTTTAATGTGCAATCGTAACAACGCAACTAGAACAATGAGGTTGCAGATTCTATGTACGTCTGGAAAATGAATGTACTTTGCTGATTCTTCATGTTGTGAATTGCATTGGTGCTCCTTTTATGAAGAACCAAAGTGATGTGTTGTTAAAACTTTAGAATCAAAAGCAACAGCAAAACGTGACTTTCCCAGAAGAATCACACGTCAAAACAGTTTATTAAAGTGAACTTTCAGATTTGTTGTCTCATTTACTTGTAGCGTTTGTACAAAGAAATGTATTTTCAAAAAACGAGAAAACAAAAATAAATTGTTTAAATATATGCATTTAATTCAATACTCTCCCACCCTAGAGGGCGTAACTGAAGAAGAAAGGTATGTTTCCAAAGTCGAAAGTATAACACAAGATAAAGATAAAGGCTCCAATTATTTTTTTTATAGTTGTCTAGAATCGTAAAATGGAATTACTTTGTGCAGGTCAAATTCTAATACTGTCAAAATGGTTTGATACCGTTGAGAAGCATCATAATCGATTTACTAAAGATAATGACAATACAATTCTCACAGTTGCAAAAATACATTTGCTGACCATCATCCCCATCAGTTACGGATTCATTTTACAGTATGATAGTAGTAATTTTGGATAAACTAGGTATGATTCTCTTTAATATGTTGCAAACATTTTGTTCCACAATTTTCAGGTTTGTCCTTAGGCGTCACTAATGGCTTCTTACTAGTTCCAAGGCATCGAAATATATCTCGCGAATTTTACAAAATCTTATTATCAAATTACTGTACCCAAGACCAGCAATCATGCACAATGAATGTGACATTCGCGCAATGACGCCAACCCCAAACGTTATAAAATCCCATCTCGAGAGGTAAAAAAATCCCATTTTGGCCCTTGAATTTTAGAGGAAACTCCAATTATTAAAAAAAAAAAAAAAAAAAAAAAATGAAAAATAATAACCAACTGTATATTACTCACATTTTTAATATCTGAATAACGAAATTTCCACCTTTACAAAATAATTCATGCATAAGTTTGCTCCTTAATCGAAAACAAGTATAGTTTGTTGTCATAAGTGCAGTACAATATATGTTCCCTTCTTCTTGATATTTGAGAATCACATATGATTAAATCATTTCACAAGCCACATGTACCAATATAACGAACTACTTCAAGCCAAAATTTAATAATTAACCTTCATTTAACACATATTAATGATTCATTATACCTATTTTCCACCCCTAAAGTATTAAAAATCCCATAAATATGGTGAATTTGGAAAAAAAATCCGAACCCCTTTCTCTCTTCCCGAAAAATTAATGTCAAAAGAATCTCACAAAATAGGATTTTTCTCACGGATTGGCATCATTGCATGTGCGCTGGATTTAACTACATGTCGCACCCACGAGCAATGTCGGAAAGCTTTTTTTTTTTTTTTTTTTTTTTTTTTTTTTTTTTTTTAAGATAATATAGTAGAAGTAATACAGTAGAACTATGAAACAGAATAAATATTAAGTACTTTGGAAAGAAATCCTGGTATCAATATGTTTACCTTTTAATGCAACATTTTGCTTATGAACCGCTACATAATTGTATCAAAACGCAAAAGATAGCAAATAGATTTCATATCGCATTAAAATACAATGACTAATACAATCTTTCTAACTTTATAGTGTAGCTCAAAACAACATAAATATATACAATTTCACACTGACTTCTTTTCACTGTGGTCTAGGAATAATTAAATCACTATTTGTTTTTATTTTAATCCAAAGGTGTTTCGTTATATTATACGTTTACTCTTGAAATATCATTCTCTCATGTCTTATGTCCTGCATTGATACGCAATTACTGCTCCTAATACGGCAAACTGGTGGTGCATCCAAATTACTACACAAACTCTTACAATGTTACCTTCTATAGTTATGTGCATCTCTATTTGCTCTTCATCCATAGAGGACACCTTCGCATATTCTTTCCTTATTTGACCTGTTCAGTGCCACCAAAATTCTTTCTGTTTTTCCCCAAACCGCCTGCACATTAGGATAAAGCTAAGAAATAAGATTTTCGAGTATCAAATTCTAATAGGGTATTCGCGTGCTAATCAATGGAAAAATAACGAAAAAATCACAATGTGGATCTTCCGTTCGCCAAACATCCTAAAGTTTGAAAAAAATTACAAAAAAGCATCAATATTTACCTTTACGCTACAAATATAAAGACTACTTTTTCATTTTTGAAGCATCTAAGTACTTTATTTTAGTTTTGTGAGGTCATGTTTGTTAATAATTCGCTAATGTGAGTGGTTTTATACATTTTATTTTCATAATGATTTTGCAGCTCTTCGCATATTTCTCAACGTTTTTTTCCTCATGAATTGGTCCAAAACTCACGAGAAGTTGGCTGAAATTTGAGTTCCACCCACACTCTACCCAACCATCCTAATAATTAGGATTTATTTATTTATTTATGTATTTCATTCTCTGCCGTAAGAACTCTGCATTCAGGCCTAGTCAACAGATGCTTTATTACAATTAATAATACAAATATTATGTTTACAATAATAATAGAAACTAATATATATAATTATAATACAAAATATATATACGTAACAATAAAACTAAACAAAAGTGTATTTTTAAATGTACCTTGTTTTACATATTTCAACATTCAAGTAAATCTTAATATCTATATTACAGAGAACGGTCAGATTGAAGATAAACTATAGAAAAGATGTTTATGTAACAGCAGCTTGAGGTGTCTTTTAAACTGCAAGTTTCGCACTTGTTTGATTCAATGTGGCAATGTATTATAAAGTTTTATTACTATGTGGCATAACAAATTTTGAATTTTTGTTAGACATAAATATTGTATATGAATATGACTGGTTGTTCTAGTGTTCTATTACTGTAGGTCTGAGTTGAGTTGGAAATTTCTTTTATTTATATGTATGAATGATATTGTTTTGAGGATGTATATACACGGCAATGGTAATATTTTTAGTTTCTGAAACAGTGGTCTACTTGATATGAAACGGAACTGATAGCATTATTCGTAACACTTTCTTCTACATTGTAAATATTTTTATCGCATTACAGGTATTGCCCCAGAAAATAATTCCGTACGATAGAATTGACTGGATCAAGTTGAAATAAATTGTTTTCAATGTTTCCGTAGTTAGAATCTTACTAAGTTTTCGTATAAGATAAACTCACGTGCTTAGCTTCCTCAACAAATCATTCACATGTTCACTCCAGGTTAACATAGAGTTTATTTCTAATCCTAAAAATTTACAAGTGTCAGATATCTACATGAGTTTCCCGCCTATACGCATTTGGTGTATATTTAGAGAGTTTAGTTTTCCTTCATTGAAATTCATTATTATTGTTTTTGCTGTATTTAAGTTGAGTTGGTTTGCTTTTACCCATTCTGTAAGTTTATCTGTCGTGTTCTTGAATATGTAATCCTCGGAGCAAGGCTAATTTGGGATTTCAAATAAAATGTTTGTATGATCAGCAAAAAGGACGATTTGGTTGGGAAATATATAATCGAGAAGATCATTAATATATCTATCTATTAAATTGCTATAATAGCAATTAAAAAAGCTTTTTTACCGGCTAGCAACCTATAAGAGGGTTACGCCCTCTGTGAGGTGAGTAAGGAAAAGGACTTTAGGTGCTGGGTACAGGTGATGGTCTATGCGCTTTATTGAAACTATTTAATATTATATGATACAATAAGAAAAAATGGATGTAAGGAACTTTGATCCTTACCATTATGAGAGAAAGGCAACATACATATATAGAGTAAATGTTAACTATAACAAATAGCTTAACGTATATGGAAAGATACAATAGCACATACAACTAGAAAAAATGAATATAAATAATTAATGAAAATTAAATAAGGTTGTAAGGGGGATGAAAAATGACGCGAGGTGCAAAGCACAGGACAACACGTGGGTTTTGTTAGTTAGACAAATGAAACTATCTTCTGCTTAGGGGCATCTCTAGGCGTTGATGAGAACAGGGGGAGCTCAAGTGAGTAGACAAACTTAATTACTGTGCAGGATATGATGGATGAATGAGTGGAAGATGTTTGTGAATAATGTATTCAGAAATGATGAAGAGCGAAGGATCTCTCGGGGGTAGAGTGTACTGATAGAGTGTAAACAGTAAAGATAAGGGTGTATGATAATAACGATGTGGTGTGGGGCTTAAAGCAAGGTATCGCATGGTAGCATGAGGTAAAGGGTGTTGGATTTGGAAGCGTTTGTTGATATAGGTGAGACGTAGTTTCTCGAGGTAATACTGTAGTGTGGGGAAAGTGATGCGCTGGTATACCTCCTGGGTAGGGCTAGGTAATCGGACACGGAAGGCTATACGGAAGGCATGTCGCTCAAGGATCAAAAGTTTTTGGTAAAATTTAGATGATGCAGCTATCCATGCTGTGAATCCGTATGTTAAAGTTGGCCGTAAGAAAACTTTGTATGTTTTTAAGATTGTCTGTGTGTTAAGTCCCCATGTCATGCTAGTTAAACGTTTCAGCAAGTTAAGTCTATTATAGACTTTCGCCGTGATGGTTGCTAGATGTTTGTTCCATGTTAGGTGACGGTCGTAAGCGATTCCGAGATAGGTGACTGTGTTACTGAGCCGTATAGGTTCGTGGTCTATATGGAGTGAGAGATGACGAGAATTTCGACGTACTTTTGACCTTCGACGTGGTGGTAGAAAGACAATAGCTTGGGTTTTACTGCATTTATGGTAAGTTTCCAACGAGTACAACAGGATTTGAAGCGGTTTATGGCAGTCTGTAGGATAGAGTTTATTTGTTGAATTGTGTTACATGAAGCAAGAAAGGCTGTATCGTCGGCATATTGAAATACATGGATCCTATCGGGAAGCCTAGGCATGTCAGCGACATAGAGTAAGTAAAGTAACGGGGACAAGGCCGAACTTTGTGGTACGCCTGAGAGTAGAAAAATAGGGTGTGACAAGCTGGTGTTAACAGAGATGTATGCGAGGCGGTTGGAAATGAAACTGTAAATGAAACGAATATATACTATTGGCAGTTGTAGATCAAGGAGTTGGTATATGAGCCCTTTATGCCAGACTTTATTGAAGGCTTTTTCTAGATCGAATAGTGCCAGACAGGATGGTTAAACTGAGTTATATTGCTGAGTGATGAGCGACGTAAGTCAAAGAAGCTGGTCATTTATAGAAAATGATGGTCGGAAGCCGGCTTGTGTGAGAGGAAGAAGATTGCGATTGGTCAAATACAGATGTAAACGTTTAACTAATATGCGTTCCAGGATTTTGCTAAATGTAGAAGTTAGTTGTATGGGACGGTAGGAAGATACATCCTGTGAAGGTTTATTAGGCTTAAAGAACATTAGCGTTTTAAAGATCTTCCAAGATATTGGAAAGTAACAAGTTCGGAATATGAAAGTATAGATATGTGCAAGTAAGACTAACAAAGTGCCAGGGCATTCTTTAATATGTATATACGTTATATTATCTAAGCCGGGTGCTGTATTACGTTTGTTTTGAACGATTTGAATGATTTCTTGTACGGTGATCGGTGTTATTACGGGTGTGTTGGCGGGTAGTGTATGATAATTATTCGGCTTTAGTTGTGGTGATGATGTGTTAAGTCTGTCGACCACATGGGGGGCGTTACTTGTGATAGGTGTGAAAATCGTCTGTAAATGGTTAGCGAAAGCGTTTGCTTTGTCAGTATCGGTAGATGCGGGAATGTCATCTAGTAAAAGAGGATATTTTGGTGTAGAAGATTTTCCACAAAGTGTATTGAATCGTTTCCAATATTTGCTGGGATGAGTAATGTCAGAGAGATTATATTGCAAGACTTTATCCAGCACCAAAGTTTGTAGGCCTTAATATTGTGAAGATACGTGTATTTGGACACATAATGAAACATTTTATTTCGGACTTTGGGACATTTTATTTCAAAATTCAATGCAGTAAAAAGCATCATCGTTATTTAATGTTGAATCACTTTTCGTTTCTTTTTAAGTTCATTTATTTTTCCTACAAGGAAGTTTTCTTGCTGCCTGTTAATTCCTTCAACACATGTAATTTCTTAATCAATAAAAACGACACATAGTTTCCCTGTCAGCATTCCTATCATCACCTCACGTTTGGTTAATCTATGAGCACGCACTTTTTTATCGAGACTGAAGAAATAGTCAACGACCCAGGATATTAACCCGGAAGGAAATCGAACAGAAACCATTGAGAGACTTTTAGAAGGGATAGTCTGGTTTAGATTGGAGACGAGTCAACGTGTAGAAACACGAGTTCATGAGAAGTTTACCTTGCTCTAACCTAGAGAGCACCTTGTCTTAACTAACGTTATAGCGATCAACTACGATGGATAATTCGTCAAAGAGCAATTTCGATTTTGATTAAATTTACTGTCTTCGCAACGCTAGTTTTCCTGCACGGGTTTCGTAGACCCTTAACTCACGACTACCTGGACGCCCAGTAGACGAGGGAGAAAGGATGGACGAACATCAACCCACTGGAAGAATCGTCGAGGAGGAAACGCCGAGATCTGCAAGTAAGTGCAAGTAGATTAACCAATCATAAAAGTTATTCCCTTCTCATCCTTTTCAACCCCTTTGACATTACAATCTGCTTCTTTTGTATATGCTTGATTTTACTTGTATGAAACCCAAGTCAGATTCCTATTTTATGCTCTACCAAATTCAATGTTTACAAAATCCTGGGCGCATTGTCAGTTCTGTCATCCCAAATTACACAATTAATTATGAACCATACACTGAAGTTGTCTATGATGACGTAATGCCTCTGGATTGCGAGTTTCGAAAATTCCCTGTAACACTGGCGTGACCGCTTGATCAGAGTAAGATATTGAGGAGGAAGATGAGGTGTATATGGGGTAGCTGTGGAATGTAGGAATTACTTGCATCTTGAATGACAGTGGTGATTCTGTCGACTATAGTAGCTAACTCTTCTTCAGTAGTAGGTTCCGTGAGATGTATGGTGTGACGGGAAATGTGAGAGCGATATTGGTCCCAATTAGCTTTATCAAATCGTAAACTAGTCCGTGGTGGTAGGGTGAACGAGCGGCATTCAGTGCACGTGATTGATATGTTAATTTAATAGGTGCGTGGTCACTTCCAAGGAGGTCAAGAACTTCAACGGTATAGTGAGGTACGAGATTGCTTGAAACTATAACGATATCAGGCGTGGTATCTGAAATTAGGCGAGTAGCTTGAGGTAGACGAACAATAATGCCTGTGGTGTTAGCCGTGATGACGTTTTGCAGAGTTGTTCTTTCCTGATTGGTGCGGCTGTGCACATTGAAATCGACCATGATGAGATACGAACAGTAGTTATTCGAAATGTATTGCACAAAGTGATACGGAAGGGGGTGGCCGTGTCTAATATATAATGTAGCCAATGTAAGGACGATAGTTTTAAAGTAAACTGTGGCAAGGAGGTATTCTGGCAAAGGCGTTGTATTGTAGTGGTGTTGCCTAAATGGCAAAGAAGGCGAGAAACCAATTGCTACTCCTCCATTTACTCGTAGTGCCGGAACAGTGTTTTCTGCATGGAGCATTGTACAGTGTGGTAATCGGCAGGAATGAGACGAAGTAAGAAAGGTTTAGTTTAGTAAGAATGCCGTGGCGTGCTGTTCAAGAAGATGCTCAAATAAAAGTTTGTTTTTTGGAAGGGAGCGTATATTGTGAAACAAAGACTAGAGCCATAACACGAAGGAATTTAATCGATGGATGAAGCATGGGATTTATGAAAGTGCACAGTATTTTCAGAATAAGTAGCAGTGAAAGAAACATGAAAGGTAGTTTTGGCTGCAAGTATAATTTGTTGCAGTATATGAGGTCTGAGAAATGGGTAGATATTTTGTAACGCCAGTGTTAAGAAAGTAAGAAGTTGATCGAGATTAACAGGAGAGTTGAGCGGATGCGGAGTGTTATGTGGTTGGACCGGTAGCCTCAGTGGGACACTCAACTCAGGACGTTACTGAGCAGGTTCCGGGTTTGCTTTACACCTATAGCTGTATGTGGGATGTTGCTCATTACAGGTAGCACATTTGGGAGGTTGATGAAGATTATTTCAAGCGCGTTTATTATGAGGTCCGGCACAATACCCACATTTACTTGTACTTTTGCAGTATATCTTGTGGTTTGAATTATATAGCTAGCAGCGTTCGCACCTTACTGGCATAGGTGGGGTAGTCCGTGAAGGCTCTACTCGGTGCGTGTTATTATAGATGGATGCTCCTTATGTTAACAGTTCACCAATCGTCTCTTGATGTGAGGTGAGCACACGAACCACATAAGTTGGGCCTCTGTCATTGCGAATCCTTAGTATTTTGGGGATCGTGTGTCCGTTGAGGGTTAGTTCTTCTTGTATCTCCTCATCTGTATATGCTGGATATACTCCGCGTATGACAACTGAAAGAAGGACTGGGCGTCGTGGAGGCGAAAGTTGCTTTCGTCGAGGTGTGTTGAGTGCTTCCAACTTCGCGTTTTTGTCAAAAGTGTCAATCGGTACCTTGTTCCTGATTGTGCTGTACAGTGATGGCTCTTCAGAATAACACCATTTCTGGTGTGAATGATGTGTGCAATGTATGCCCGTGGTAGGTATTTCCGAAGTTGGACCGAAATCATCTTTGGAGTGTTGAATTTTGGATCGAAGTTGGTAAGGAGCATCGAGTGAGTTGAAGCTGGCTGCTGATTATCGGTGTGGGATACGGTGTCTCCTACATTCATTGGTCCTGAGTCTGATTCTGTTGATGAATCCAGGTGGTGTTTCTTCGGAGGAGGAGAATGCTGTAGACGTGTGGCATAGCTGTTATTCTTGTCTGATGTTTGCACTGACCGTAATCGGATGAATGAATGAGAGACTGCAGATTCTGCTGGTTCAATCGATTCTACTGAGCCTGTCCGTTGGAGGTGATGTTTGGTTGCGTTCTTAGTACGAGCTGAAGATTGGTCCTTGCGTGGTTTCACCTTGGTAGTGCTCTCGGAGGGTCCGCTAACAACTTGTGGTAGACCATAGTGTTTCCCTTGTTCTTACGACCTCCGACTGAGCCTGAGTCTGCCATAAGAAAATACGTCCATGGGCAGCTGCAAGTCAAGTACAAGTAGAAATTGAGCTCTGCAAGGAGGTAGACTGGGATTCTTCGTTTGAGTTTGTTGAATCACCTAAGAAGAAAAGTTTAAACTTATAAGAGAATCTCCTGACTTGTTTATCGAGGAGGAAACCTGCTATTTTTCCCTGTTTCTCCAGAAATTATTATAGAAACAGAAATTATAGATTTGAAAGAGGCTCCAATACTAGTTCCTACTTCACCTGTTGGATCGGGAACAGCCTCACCATCATTAATACAGCCAATACAATCATCCTCACCAGTACCAAGAACGTCTTCAGCAGTTGCAACAGCAGCAGGAACAACAGAGCAAAGGTTTAAAGTTCCATCGATGAAGTGGAGCGTAGTTGAAGAAGAAAAACCAGCATCTCCCGACTTATTTAATGAAGAAGTGGAGGAAGAAATTCACCGACTGTTTGACGAATTGAATGATTGCAAACCGGACACACCACCAGCAAGTGTTTCACCATTGGATTTTTCAACTTCTCCGCAAAAGTTCCCAATGGATTTGTTTTTGCAATAGAAACAGTGCCAGTTTGATAGTGAGTTTGTGAGTGAAAATTGTGTTAAAGACAGTATTCTAAAGTGGGAACCGAAGACAGCTTTACTTTGTGAGGCGTGTAACTTAAATTATTTCAATCAGTTTGGTCGCAGGTGCCTCTTCACAAACTAATATTAGAGGAAGAAGACTGGAAAATTATGGCCAGTAAAAATGTGAGAGGCGAAATGTTCAAATCATATGAAATATCACATAATAATATTAACATAGATGAACATATTGTTTGTGAAAACATATAACAACTTGTTAAAAAACAGAATATGTGGAAATACTAGTGGACATTTTATTAGAAAAAGATGGAAACGATGAATTGTGATTTCTTTCTGTATATATGTATATAACATTATCTGTATTTTTCTAAGTTATGTGTATATTTTTATGTTTGTGTATATATATATATATATATATATATATATATATATATATATATATATATATATATATATATTATTTTCTATAGTTGTGTGTGTGCGTGTATTATTGTGTTTGTATATAAATATATACAAATATCATTTCTTGATTTTTGTTTAATAAAAAACTTTTCCTAAATAAAAGGTAACATTGTCATTTTACAAGGTGAAACATATTATATATAACTTTATTTTATACTCTTAAACTTATGGTACACGATTTAATTTTATACTCTTAAACTTACGCTACACGATTTTATTTTCCTCTAAGTTTAATATTTGATGAGTGCTTTTTATTTTCCTGATTTTTTACTATTACTTTGAATTATTTAAAAGTTTGATGGGTATTTTGTACGTTCTTGAAAATTTTACATTGAATTATTTAAAAGTTTACAGTATACATTTGACAAATAGTTTATTTTTCATAATTGAAAACGAATTTTTGCAAGTTCGCACAATAAGTGTACTGATGGGAATTCAGCAGGAATCGAATTATTTACAAGTTCACAATTTTATTTTAGTATTTTCGGAATATAATTCCTCTGAGATTCCTATGGAAACGATTCATAAAAAAATTAGAAGAATATACATAAGAACGAGTTTCCAAACAAAACGAAAGAAAACACAAGCTGAATTTGTGTAACAAACGAATAATTTATTAGGAGAATATAAATAAGCTGAGTTTCTTCAAGAATTTTAATATTCTCGTAAGTATTTTAACATCATGTGTTATTATAAGTAACACGATTTTTTTGTAAGTTCACACTGTATGTGTTCTTATGAGTTTCTACAAGAAGCGTACCAACTAAAAAATGCACAGCAATTATTTACAATTTCACAAATGAAATTTGCTCTTACAAGTTTCATAAATGAAAACGATTTTTTGTAAGTTCACAATCGAGATTGTTTATCGAATTCTTAATACGTTCATACGAAGTGTTTGAGTAAGTAATTACGAGATATTAAATAATACGAAAGAATAAAATATTCACAATCAAAAACTTAACACCGAACTTCCATTGGGGAAACGATTTTTCTAAGTTTACACTGTACAATTTTACTAAATCCCATCATTTTTAGCGAGTTTGTGTGACAAACGACAGAATACATAAGCAGAGTTTCTAAAAGAAACGTAAATATAAATAAGATGAACTCTGCTTGGGATGCTTGCAATACTTGCAAATGGAATGCTTGCAAATGGGATGCTTGCAATCAATTCCCGATAATGGTGGTGAAACTATCTGCAATTACAATAAGAATAGTAATAATTCATTCGCCCGTATATCAATAGTTATTTTGTATTTGCTGCAATCGACCCACTGGAATTGACAGTACTTTTCAGTGCTGGAGGGTGAAACCTATCATCATCGTTGTGTTCCGTTTGATCATCTCAACTCATTTCATATTTTCGATATCAACCAGACTGATCATTGTTGTTCTCTTCTCATATTGCAATGGCTTCGGCCACTCCGCAGTCTTCGCGATCCGTGGGTGTGTCCCCTATGAACTCATGGAGTGCATGGGGGCGAAACCCAAAACGGGTCCCAATTCTCAAAAATGATCAGGTGATACACTACAATCGAAAAAAAACAACTTCGACCTCGATCAAGATCTCCTTTCAGTCAAGCATCCGAAAGTGACGTCTATGACCAAGCTATGGACATCGCTTCAAACCAACCTCCAGACACCTTCAATTATCTTCTTACTAATGCCGACACCAAATACTCTAGCCCTAAACATATCTTAATCCAACTCATGAAATACTATCCGAGAGCCAATATATCAGAAGTAGTCTTCTCTAAAAACGGAATCATCATGAAATCCCCAGACCAAAACTTCGTTACTACAATCCGGAACAAAGCAGGCTTTCACATTTTTGGCGACAAAACCAACATTCAAGTGCTCTCACAAACCAGAAAGAATCAACCACCACCACCTAGACGTCAGCCCATGTTCTCAGTAGTGATAAAAGGCGTTCCACCAGCCTATTCAAACGAAGAAATCCTAGACGAATTACGACTCGAATGTTATGAAGTACATAAATGCATCCGCATCAAGTGTCAATCAGGCCCCACCTATCGTGTACGAGTTCTTACACATTCCAAAGAAACAGTATACGATCTGCTTCAAAATGGTGCCTATATTTATCGCAGACGCCACAGGGTTGAACCATCCCGCACACCAGCCCCACTTCCTATACGCTGTGAACGGTGCCAAACATATGCCTCACACCTAACAAAAAAACTGTTCTAACTCACCCTGCTGTGGACATTGCAATGAAGACCACACAACCAAAAACTGCCCCAACCTTAAAAAACAACCTCTATGTAATACCTGAAATCAACAGCATCCAATCTACAGCTTCAAATGCAACCGAAAACCTGCTCCACCAACTGACAAACCTGAACTATCAGTCCCAATCCGCACTACCGATTCCGCTACAACTCCTACAAACTCCTTAACAGAACCCGGTGGAAGACTTGCTTCTCTTCACGACGCTCATTCTACAAAATATCCAACCCTTCTTACGCCCCCACATTCTTATGCAGGGCGACCAAATCGCTCAACAATTATTTAGCCTACAACTTTCTGGCACTTATACATGTTCATATGCTCATTTTTCCACAACATCCACCAAAACAGATCCATCTCTGTAAATACAAAACCCATCCAAACAATCTTTCTCTTGTTATCTATCACCATGGCAGTCACCTTCCTCCTACTTAACATTCGATCTTTTGTCACTCACAAAGCAGTTTTTGAACAACTTCTCCGAGAGGAAAAAGTACAGGCTTTTAACCTAAATGAAACTGATCTCAAACCTCCCGATTATATCCGCATTCCTCAGTTTCAATTACAACGTCATGACTGTCGTAGACCTTATCAACGAGCAAATGGTGGCAAAGCAATTTAGTCAGTAGGATTGTCAAAATTGTGCATTTTATATGTAAAAGCGTGAAACTTTCTGTACGGGTTATTTATATAGAATTAATAATTTTGAGTGTTGTAGGCATCGGCGGATTGCTCTTTGAGCCGCCATATTGGAAAATGGCGGAAAAAATCGGTTTTTAGCCTATAACTTTTGAACGAATAGTCCGATTTTAATTTTTCTTTTTATTTTTATTTTAAAGCTCTCTTTAAGGCAAAACTTTTTGATTATAACAAAGATTTCTCTAAACTTTAAAGTTTCAGCACAATTTTTAAAAATATATAGATTTTTCGATGAAAGTTGACTTCTTCATTCTATAATTTTATATGGTTCACAAAATACTTCTTATCTCTGAATAAAAGAAAATGATAATTTCATGATCTATCCTTTGATGTATGTTAAGCTATAATTTGAACTACCGTTTCCTCATAAATCGTTACTCAAAATAAGTATGTTAAGGAAATATAAAGTGCTCAGTCGTAACGAACTCTTACAATTTCAAATTTACCACTATCCAGTTTCATTCTTTTAGATATAAAATGAACAATTTTGTTTAATCCTCCAAACTGTAGTTAGAATCAATACTCAAGTTCTTTGTTGAGTGCGTCAATTTCTATATATCCTACAACATTTTGTTTTTGAAATCATGTAAACAAATTTTCTTTTGTTTAATTTTGTTATATTTGTACAAAACTTAACTTGCAGGCCATAACTCTTTTCTCTTTCGTTTTTATATCTTTCAGGTCTAGAGATATTAGCAACAGAAGCGAATATTATGCACTTCTGAACTGGTGAAATCTACTCTAAAGGTCTTCGCCTAGGATCAAAACATTTCGTAGATCAAACGAAAGTCCAAAAAAGAACAAGAAAATGAAAAGAACATTCAAGTCAGTTGAAGGTGGTAGCCCTACACCCCCAAAACTACTAGTACAGATTGGGAAAAATGTATTTTTTGTCAAAGGACCAAAGTTGACAACCTCACTTGTCCGGCGGACTGGGAATCCCGGAATGCAGCTTCTGGATACGGGACAATAGAGAAGAACCTCTTGTCGTTACAAGCGGTTCAGGGTCTTCTGAGGAGATAGGTTCACTTGAACGACTGAACGACGGAAGTGGTATTAGAACAACTCTTTTAAATAACAAAGCAAAGTTCCACCGGAAGTGTAATTCACGTTACAATAAAAAAGTAGTTGATCGAGCTACTCAACGTTGGGCGAAGAAAAGAAAGGTGGTGTGTTCTTCAGAAAGCAATAGTTCGGAACAACCAGAAATTGAACAGAACGAATCTTCTACAAGTCGTTATACACGAGGAAGAGGTGCAACCTCACAGGACAAATCTGAAAAGATGTGTTTTTTCTGTAATAACAAAGATACCCTGCTCCAAGACAAACCCCTGTCACTTGTTACGACCTTTAAAGTTGATAGCTGAGTGCGGCAGTGCACTGTGAATTTGCAAGATGAATCTCTCATAGCAAAATTGAGTGAGGGTGACATGATCACTAGAGATGCTGTGTATCACGCGAAGTGTCTCACGAGCTTATACAATAGGAATGCAAAACTACATGGTCCGACACAGAAAAACGATTCACAGAAATTAATACTCAAAAGTTCTTTTGCGGAGCTTATGTTTTTTATTGAATTCTGCCTTGAAAATGAAGAAGAGGCGCCAGTTTTTAAACTGAGCGAATTAAAGAGGATCTATTGCACAAGAATTAAGCAGCTCGGGGAGAAGGATCTAATGTGCATTCAACTAGACTAAAAGAACAAATATTAGCTAACTTTCCTGAACCTGAGGCGTACCCAGAAGGTAGAGATGTTCTTATAGTTATCAACAGAGAAGTGGCACGTTCTCTGAGGCAAACATGTATTCTAGACAATGAGTCAGAAGCGGTTATCCTAGCTCGTGCTGCGAGAATATTGCGCAGAGATATTCTCAATCATAAGCAGCCGCCATTTGATGGATCATTTTCAGAAGGATGTCAAGAGAGGTCAGTTCCTCCTACCTTGGTGAGTTTCCTGTCCATAGTCATGCACGAACCCAGAATTCAAAGTGAAGAGGCAGCCAACGCATCACAGTCAAGTCTTACTCTAGCACAGTTGATTAGTTACCACACTTGCAAAGACCGGCGTCGTGCATCTATAGGAAGTAGACATTCTCGAGCTCAAGAGACACCAGTTTCGTTATTTTTAGGTAGTTATATTCACTCAAAAATGCGTTCGAAGGATTTAATTGATGTTTTGTTTATCTTGGGAATATCAGTGTTATATGATCGAGTGCTAAGTTTATCAGCAGATTTAGGTAACTCCGCCATTACCCATTTTTGCAACTTTGGAGCTGCAGTCCCTCCAAATTTGAAGATTGGTATCTTTACAACTTCAGCAGTTGACAATATACAGTAAACCATAATCCCAGTGCAAAAAGCTCAGAAGGTTCATTTCATGGTACTGGGATTTCTCTTTTTCAGCAATCTGAAAAGACTAACACTGGTTTAAATCAAACAATCAACTTCATGATCAAGTCCAGCAAGAAAGTCATGAAACTGTCAACAAGCTATTCAGCTGTCCCTCCCATTTCGATCACTAAACTAATAAGTTCTCCTCCGAAAATCAAAACTTTTGATCGTTCATCAAAACAACCAGCAGATGAAAATGTTGAAAGTGAATATTCCTGGTGCAAGCATGTTTCAGAGCTTGTTGACAAAAAGGGAACAAATGAAGAAACAAACGCCAATGCAAGCTGGTCTGCGTTTCATAGTCAGAAGGAAACTGGAAATCCAATATCATCTACTAGAACTGCACTCCTTCCCTGTTTCAAGACGATTCTAAGTCAGTTGCTATGATACGACATTCCATGGATGTAATTAGAAAAGCAACTGACATTACTAATCCTGGACAAACGCCAGTAATTACGTGTGATCAACCATTGTTCAAAATTATGAAGGAAATACAATGGACTTGGCCTAATAGTTACGGAGAGGATCATTTTGTTATTGTTCTTGGTGGATTGCACATCAAGTTAGCACTACTAAAGTGCATAGGAAATTTGTTAGACGGCAGTGGGTGGACTTCCGCCCTGGAGGAAGCCAAAATTGCATCCTCAGGAACAGCTAACAAGTTTTTGAATATTGTGCACATAAAGAAGACCTTGCAGGCACATCATGTAACAGCATGTGCATTGTGCAAGCTTCGGAGGGAAGCATACAAGGAATTATGTGAAGAAAAGATCGGACTCCAATTGTCTCTGAAGAAGAATGGTGTTTATCTCAGCAGGAAAGACATCCTCAGTTCAATTTTTGGAAACTCATTCTCCAAACAGAACTGGAAATTTTTGCGGGATAAAGCAATACATATACGAAATTTTGAAAAGTATGTCGGAACATTATTTAAACTCCAGTGGCTTTTCCATGCTCTAGGCCATCACAACTACGCAAGATGTGTTGCTGTTCATCTTCGAGACATGATGCTATTGGAGAGAAAGCATCCTGAAGTATATCAAGAATTTCAAAAAGGAAAATTTACTGCCAATAAAACTGGTCGCCAGTTTTTTGGTCGCCAGTTTTCTAGTATGCCTCTTGATGAAGCTCACGAGCAGAATAATGCGATAGTCAAAGGTACTGGAGGAGCAATAGGCCTGACTGAAAATGCCGATGCTCTGCTTCGGTGGATGGTTTGTGGGCCGGAAGTAGCACGCATTGTTGAGGAATTCAAAATCCAGATAAAACACCCTGAATGTGACGAATGGTCTCATCATGAAAACAGGCCACGGAAACAAACCAAGTTTTTAGATAGTTTGTAACTTGATTATTGCAATCAAAGAAATGGGAAACCCATTTACAGACAAAAGTGGCGATTTGTTGATCCTCAACACAAGTGAGATTATGGAGAAGGAAGTTGTTAATTCCTTAAAGTCAATAAAAAAGAATGGAAAAGAATTGAGTGAGAAGTTTTTCACGGAAAGACTAATTGATTGTGAAAAGCCAGTTGATGCCCCTATGACCCGAAACAAATTCCAACTCTTCAACTGCAAGCACAAGAAATCAAATAAATCCAATACCTCCACAACAATGAAAACTTTGAAACGGGATCGAAGTGTATTCTTAAAATTGTATATTGCTTGTCAGATTCGGCAGGGCGATATTGATGATTTTTTCTGCCATGAAAACCACATATATCCTCCGTCGCTTTCAGATAATGGATCGTTAAACTGTAAGGGGAAGTCTGACTTGATGAAATGTTTAGAGACCTTGCTTCCAACAGAAGATGATAGTGTCGTTAGCGCGTGTGATGATCCTGATGGTCCAGATGTTGATATGATAATCCTTGATGGTCCAGCTGTTGTGCACATGATTACGCCAGAGAAAAATGATTCCTTCCATGATTATTCACAAAAGATTATCAAGTACATTGCAGAACAATTTCAGAAACCTGGTTTAAGCAGAATAGACATTGTATTTGACGTCTACAAGCCAGACAGCCTGAAGTTTTGCATTCGACCTAAAAGAGGAAAAGGAACTCGTCGCGTCGTCGGGTTGAACTGTTAAAGAGAACACCAAATAACTGGTCTGATTTCCTAAAAGAAGATGTAAACAAGCGGGAGCTTTTCCACTTGTTGGCTACCCAAATAGCATCCGGATCATATGAAGGAGATGTTGTAGTTACTTTGGAGGAAGATGTTCTTTGCTCCTACTCAGATCCTTCAAGATATTCGTTAGATGAGTTACACCCCTGCACACATGAAGAAGCTGATACCCGAATGTTTCTGCATGCAGCTCATGGCGTTGCACAAGGAAGAAAAAGAAAATGAAAAAATGAAATGAAATCCTTGAGTTTTACGTCCCACGGTTATGCCGGTTATGCTAAAGGAGACGGTGATTATGAGAAATGAACGAAATGGTGGAATGAAGAAAGTGGGAGGAAACGGGAGAACCCCGAGAAAACCCACGCACACGGTTTTTGTCCACCACAAAGTTCACTGGGCGGGGGCTGGGATCGAACCCGGGACCCCAAGCACCAGAGGTGAACGCTCTACCACTGAGCCACCGCGGCCCCCAAGGAAGAAAAAGAATCCACATTAGAAGTGTGGATACAGATGTGGTGGTTTTAGCACTACATTATTCTAATGTTCTGGATTGTCATCTATGGGTTGCTTTTGGCACATCGAACACCTTTTGCACCCTCAACATAACAGAAATTGCTAAAGCATTGGGAAGAGAAAAATGCAAAGCCCTACCAGCTTTCCATGCCCTAACGGGCTGTGATACTACTTCGAAATTCTCAGGAAGGGGTAAAGTATCTTGCAGTGCAACGTAGAATAGCTACCCAGAAGTGACCCATGCACTCAGTGTTCTTGCTAGCACTAGCATACCTTCGGTACAAGAAGTTGATGCTGTTATGCCTTTTATCGAAAGGTTTGTTATATTACTATATGATCGTTGTAGCGAAGAAACTAATGTAAACAAAGCCAGATTTGTGTTTTTTGCACGGAAAAACAGGGATTTGGACAATATTCCACCAACGCTGGACGCCCTTAAACAGCATGTCCTGAGAGTAGCATACCAGGCTGGTTATGTATGGGGACAGGCACTTCAAACAGCTCCTCATCTTCCTGATTTGCATATGTTTGGCTGGACTCGAGACTCGGAATCTTCAACATGGCAACCAAAATGAATCACATAACCTCCTGCTGCTGTAGAATCTCGTGGGCTAATTAGGTGCAAGTGTAAAATCTCGTGTTCGATGTTGTGCAAATGTGTGAAAGCCGATTTACCTTGCACTCATCTTTGTGCATGTGGTGGTTGTGACCAAGACTTCAACTAACTTTTCTTTTCCACCCTGTCTAAGTACATATTTTAATATGCACGTTAAAGATTGTTAAAATTAAGCAATTCTATAATTATTTTCATACTTTTTATCTTCACTGTAAAAGTGTTATTCTGCATTCAAGAAAAGTAATGCACATCTCTTTTTATGTTCATTTTCATAATAGGGTAATTATAATAGAGTAATTATAGAGTAATAGAGTAATGATAGAGTATAATATCTAAATATTCTTCTATTATTGTTTCGTTCTGTAAAAGTAAACTTATAATAAAGAAAAAAAATACAAGTGCTGGTAGAAACAACCATATATTAAATTTAAAACTTCAGAGGCAGAATAAATTTTCTTAATGACATGTTAGTTTTGATCAATGATTTCTATGGAAACCATTGCTCAAGTTATAGCTTAACATATATCAATGGAAAGATCATGTAATTATCATCTTTTATTCAGAGATCAAAAGTGATTTTGTGAACCATATAAAAGTTATAGAATGAAGAAACCAATTTTCATCGAAAAATCTTTAGATTTTTAAAAATTGTGCTGAAACCTTAAAGTTTAGAGAAATCTTTGTTATAATAAAAAAGTTTTACCTTAAAAGGAGCTTTAAAATAAAAAAAGAAAAATGAAAATCGGATTATCCATTCAAAAGTTATAGGCTAAAAACCGATTTTGGCCGCCATTTTCCAATATGGCGGATCAAAGGGAAATCCGCCGATGCCTACAACGCTCAAAATTATTAATTCTATATACATAACACGTACAACAAGTTTCATGCTTTTACATATAAAATGTACTATTCTCATAAAAAGTTGACTTAAGCCTCCGGACTAATTGGAATCTATCATACTATTCCTCTGCGCCCTCATACATTCTCAAAACCACATGATCTCCCAGAATATTCCATAGTCACACTGTATCTTCGCACAAAAGTCATTACTCTCTGTATCATATATGTCAGACCAGGCCACCCTACTCCCTAAGAATTTTTTCAATACATTGACAATACCTTCAGACATTATATAATCATGGCAGACATCAATATACATAATCGCCCACAGGAAGAGAAACAACATTTTCAAAACTATATTTCTAATATTCTAGCTGTCGACTGCCATCATCTACCATCGCCATCACACCCAATAAGCAATACTTCACCCGACATAGTTATCAGTACTCCTTCTCTGACTATTCACAATCTCCGAGCTCTACCACCTTTCGACAGCGATCATGCTCTGATACTCCTTGATCTTATTATCAACACACCTCCTAAAACACAAGCCCCGCCAATTCACTTCTTTGATTACACTCATGGAAACTGGGGTAACTTTCAAACCGACCTCACAACTTCATTACAAAATCAACAGGAGCCCACTAGTGAAGAAGAACTCTATAACCTTGTGGACGAAATCACAACATCCCTTCACAGCCACCCAAAACAACGTCATTCTTCGTACACGTTATCTGCACAAACCTCCAATACCTCCACAATATCAGTCTGTCGTTGTTGCTTCTCGACGCTCTTTCCGTGACTTCCAACGTACACGTAATCCTATATCATTAGAACATCATCGTCGCTGGAATCTCATGCTACACAATTATCTAGATGCCTATAAACGAAAACGTTGGATCTCATCCTGCAACACTATCCATTACCTCGCACCCTACCAAATTCTGGCAAAAATTTCATCAGTTAACCGAAAAAACCGTCATACTTCATACCCTATCATCTCACATAACAACCCTCTTCAAACCGATATTAACAAAGCAAATACTTTCGCCTCTTTCTTTCAATTCATTTTTACCCCAACTTCCCAACTCCAACCCAATCTTCACCACCAACTTACCGCTTCCCCTCTTAACGATCTCATAACTCCTGAAGATATATCTTCCACCATCCGATCAAAACGAAACACGACCCCCAGCTTTGATCACATAACCTATAAGCTCATCAAATCATCTCTTCCCATCCTTTTTCACTTCTCGCAAACATCTACAACTTCATTCTTCGCACCGGATTTTACCCTCCAAAATGAAAATGAAATGAAATCTCTGAGTTTTGCGTCCCACGGTTATGTCGGTTAAGCTAAAGGAGACGGTGATTATAAGAAATTACGAAATGATGGAATGAAGAAAGTGGGAGGAAACGGGAGAACCCCGAGAAAACCCACGCACACGGTGTTTGTCCACCACAAAGTTCACTTGGCGGGAGCAGGGTTTGAACCCGGGACCCCATGCACCAGAGGTGAACGCTCTGCCACTGAGCCACCGCGGCCACTACCCTCCAAAATGGAAAATATCAAAAACTCTCCTTTTCATCAAACCAAACAAACCTCCTACTGCACTCTTGTCATAAAGACCTATCAAACTTCATCAGTCCTTCAACAACATCAGTCCTTAGTAAAATCTTTGAACGCATTCTAGTCAGCCGTCTGCATACCCATCTTTCTGCATACCATAATCTCATCCCTCTACATCAAGCCGGATTTCGCCAACATATTAGTATTTCTGACCAGCTTCTGCGCCTCACCACTGCTATAACAAATCATTATAATACCTCAAAACCATCTTGTCTGTTACTATTCGATCTGGAGAAGAATTTTGACAAAGTTTGGCATGTCGGCCTCATCGCAAAACTTCACTCTTTCAATCTTCCTATTTCATACATCCGATGTATACATTCTTTCCAATCCAATCGTATGGCTTATATTAGTATCAACCAATCCCTTTTCTATCCGATCTTTCTTCACTGTGGCGTCCCTCAAGGATCTGTTCTTTCTTCTCTTCTATTAGTTCTATATTTCGCCGATATGCCCTCTCTCCCACCAAATGTCTCAGTATAACAATATGTAGACGATACCGCTTTCCTTGCCACATCTAATACTGTTCAAAATATAAATAGAACACTCCAGCAGCCAATTGACGCCTTTACCTTATGGTGTTCAAAATGGCGCCTCACCATCAATTTTCTAAAAACACAAGCCCTTATTTTTCTCCCACCTCGTTGCCGCTCACAAATCCATCGTAATCCTTCAATTCTTCACATTCATGTAAACGGCACTTTCATCCGCCCATCATCACAAGTTACCTACCTTGGGATCATTGATTCTAAACTCAATTGGAAAACCCACCTATAGAAGATTCGTTCACAGGCAACGAACCGCTTAAAACTCCTCCGACGGCTAGTGGGCACAACCTGGGGCTTACATAGCGACAGAGTCATTAGACCTATAAAGTATTCCTCCGACCTGCTCTCACACATGGCCATATCTGCTGGATCTCTGCCCCTGATGAACTATACAATAGACACGCTATCTCCGAAAGACATGCTCTCCGACTTGCTTATCGTATCAAACAACCTGCACCGACTGCCGACCTCTATCGCCGAATCAACTTTCCAACCATATTTCCACACTTAGAAACACTTCGCACTAAATATATTACAATAGTCATTGCAGAAGGAAATCCGATATTCCTAGACTATTTCAACAGGACATAATACATGATACGCCCCCACGTCACAAAGCCACTCCTCTACAGCATCTTCTCACTCTATGCCATAACACTTTAGACGACAATGATCCCCGAAAGGCCAACTTTGTCATTTACCATCCACCTCATCTTAGTCCATGCATTTATCCATCTCTGCACTAGTGTTCGATCAATGTTGCTAGCAGCGGACTTCATCTGTCTTCATCAGCCCTGTGACGGCCTAGGGCAGAAGATAACCATTCACTCGCCCATACTAACATTACCCTTGTGTCTGTGATGTACACTCGCACTTCATCTCATCTCTCGTAACATAACAATAGCACGGCTTCGAGTTACAGCTATAGTGAAAAATAAATGCCACCTACCTACTGCAAATTGATGTCTCCAAGGATATATTGAAAAATAAATGATGCCCACAGCTAAGAATGAAATAAAATAAAACAATGCTCAAAAAGCCTCAATGCCCCTACAAATAAAGATAATTCCCCATACCTATAATCCTCGTCCCGAGGAAAGGGCGTAACCGTTTGACCGGCATAACCCTACAAAAAAAACTTTGCTGTCCTTCATCCACCAACTTCTGAAAATGAAATGTATAACATAATCAATGAGATAACAGACATCTTACATACCAGTGCTCAACAAATCATCCCTGAGGAGAAACTTTATCATTCTAAACCTAAATTGCGTCCTCAATATCTGTCTTTAGTACAAAAATCAGGCCAATATTTCTGTGAATACAAAAATGCTGGAAACCAGGAATGTCTTATACATAACCGGCAATGGCATCACACAGTAACTAAATATCTCATAGCACATAAACGTCGAAGCTGGATCGGCGCCTGTAATAAATTAAACGACGAAACATCTCGAAGCTGGTATTGGAAATCTTTTCACATGTAATGTACCATTACACTTGAGAGTAATGGCAATTTTTTTCTCACCCTGTACCTAGTGAAATTTTTTTAAAAATTCGATTTCGGTTTAATTACACGATGTATGTATCCTCTTTACTTCAAATTAATGTAATGAATCGAAAGGTCTCATTAGAAATCATATTTTCACGGAATAAAATATTTATTTATATTTTGATTAATTGTAAATCCCATTTTCGCATATACAAGTTGAATAGGTACAAGGTTTACCATTCTGACGTCATATCGGAACATAGTTCCGCCATTGGATATAAATTTTCTTAATTTCAGACCAATGTAGAATTTGGCCAGGTAACTAAACTTTCCCTCACCCCCTCTCACTAGTCCATAGTCACTTTCAGATCCGGTTATATCTGGATTTCACCAATTTCTATTTGCTTTGTAATTTCCGCGGCTGAAAGATTTCGCCCTGATTGGAGGAATCCTCCTATCCCTGTCGTTTTCGGCGCAATCTTATCATTCTAAGCAAGGACGCATCTGGACGCACAGCTCATGACGTGTACTGTCACATTTCAACTGGACAGGACAGATATTTAATAGAATTAAGGTAACATCCAATTTAATTTAATAGTTGAACACTGACAACGGCGCAGGAGCCCAAAATTCTACATTTTTATTAAAGAAACACTTAATACTTCAACGAAAGATCAGGATTTCGGTTTGCAGGACGCCATGTTGCTGCCAAGATAGGATGGACAGAAAGGAGAGTGATTTTTGATCCTTTCACATTCAGTTAGGGAATAGGGACAATACGACCTGTTTAGTGCATTTTGTTCGTGTATTCGGTACATGTGATTTTTTTTATTAATCAGTAACTGCATGTATCTCGTAGGTTTCATAGCTGTAATACTAATCAGCAGAATGGCAGCTTAATCTAACTAAAAGGGCTCCTATTCATTTTCCGAATTGAATCAGTTCTAGCAGGGGAATGGGTTAGTTATTGTTTGTTTTAGGGCCTTTTCCCCTCTCAAGGGAAAGGTCTCTCAATAAACCTTGTTAAGGTTCCCCCGGGGCTTCAAGCTCTAGTAAACATGTTTTAAATAAATGGCCAGGTCAATTGGACCTAGGGTTACTCTTCTCATTTTGTCCCCCTAAACTTCAATAGAGCCAACTTTATATACCGACAAGGAGTAATGTGTTTGAAGGTACTTGTCTTTAATATGCCTATAATAAATGGTGCTTGTTTAGTTAGTAGTTTCTATGTGTAGCATTTATAGTGGTGTATGTAGTTAGTAGTTCTGTGTGAATGCATGATTTTTACTGCGAGGACAGTGTATTAAACATGCGTTAATTTAGTACCATTTGTCTAACTCGAAGTATAGTAAACAAGAGTAAATATTATAGTTCTGATTAATAAGTGTAAGGGTATATTTTAGTACACAGTAAATTATGTCTACTGCAGCGCCATCGTGTTCGTTTTCGGTAATCAAGTGTTTGTTGACATTACGTCATTGCATGAGTTAGCAATTTGGGATGTTTGATTTCGGCCCCTTATTTCTAAATTACATCTAGTAGACATGGTTTACGGTCCATATGTGTATACATTCATATGAAATAGCATGAGATCTTACTGTTCTGAAAATTACAGCTTGCTATGTCAATTAGAAACCGAAATATTCACTGAAATCAAGAATGCCTATTTTCTTAATAGAAGTAAGCCTACATGATGTTACTGTTTGTTTCAAAATGCAATATTAAATTCTCTTTTCCCGTTGCTGTAGAGAGATTTCATTGTTGCTTTAGTTTTATCAGCAAATCAGAAATAAAATCATCGTTGAAAATTTAACTTTCTGTGAATGCACGTATGATTTTTTTACAAAACAGCGAAGTAAATATAATTGGGTGCTTCGAAGCAGAGAGTCCGTGGTTCGATGAATGTTACCGTGTAGCAGTTTAAGCGTGACGGATTGTGATAATTATAGATTTATTAATGCATAATGTAATATGTGTATGGCTTGCGTGCAAATGTATGTAATAGGGTGTCTGTAAAATATTACTTCGCGTGGAAACGAGTAAATAATGAATAAATGTAATGATATAGTAATAATACGATTATAATATGAAATGAATGAGATGATAGGACACCTGTAGTTAAACGGATAGGCCCAGTGTATATTATATATTAAGAATATGAATATGTTTACTGAAAATCTTTCGCGTTTTGACTTCTATACCAATGCATTCATTTAACCGAGTTTGGTATTGGATAGTAATGTGTAGTTGGAAATTATATGTTACTTCACATTTAAGTACCTCATATTAACAGCTCCGCTTCTTAAGCCTTTCATCAGATAAAGTAGCATTATGTAGGAATTACTTTTGAAGGTCTAAAGAAATGATAATTAAGAAGAATAACTGCTAAATCTTGGGATCATCGGAAAGTACAGGTTTGGTCAGTTGTACCTTTAACATTCATAGACTCTCCGAGATTTTTTTCTTCTTCGTTACTTACCTTATTTACTGTGCAGTGTTCATATAGCTAATGGATCGGATAGGCCTATCCAATTAATTCAACCGCTACTAAATTAATAACTAGGTACATTGCGTACCCGGACGTTGACCCCTAGTCCTCTTAAGTATTTTCGTTTCTTTCCTTAAGTTTAATTAGAAGATGATGGAAATTAACGACGTCCCAGACTTTGGCATGTCTGCGCAGGGTAGCCATCGGTGATGTTTGGTCACTGAAATCACCGATCCAAAATTCAGTTTATTTATTTTTTTATTTTGGCAAATTACTAGTTAGGGATATCTTAACTATTATTTACTCTAGTTTCATTACTATTCTGGACTTTCTTAGTTTTCTGAGAGGTCGGATGATTTTTTTTGAAATTCCCAAAATTAAGAATCTACACTAACCTTCCGGTATGGCCTGGGTCTTCAATGGCGTTGACCGGATACGGTGAGTGGTGGGATTTCCCTAAAGCCTTTGTCTTTCCTAAAATCCCATTGAGGGCACAGACTAGTCTCGTTGTTGAAGATATTTGTTTTTCGGCTATTTATTTGGTAAGCCGAACCCCTTTTGGCATAAAGAGAATATTTGGTTATAGTACGTTGTATACGTAAATTTGACCACTTATCTTTCGTAGTAGTAGTGTTCTGTCTCCTCTCTTTTTACCTATTCTTCCTTCTACTCCTTCTCTAAAGTTTTTTTTTTAAATTTCAACCTTCCCCCCGGTTCTGAAACTCATTAAAGCATACAATGTTCATATCACTTACTTCGATCGTATGTACTAACTGAGACATCGAGGGATACAATTCGTGGAGGTATTTCGGGTATTTCAGAACAACTTAGGACCGTTTTCGCGATACTCAATCCACAATGGGAGGGACTGACGAGAGGGTACACTACGATTTCAGATTCCCAGAAGCTTGATTATTGTTCACCGATCGTACAAACCATACCGATTGATTACTGAATTCTGGTTTCTTTCTATTGATTGGTTATATGGTGTGTATGTATTAGTAGTTTGGGCCCACTAATTTCAAAAAATCTTGATTTTTTCTTTCTCTGTATATACATTTATATATGTATGCTTACATAGTTTGAAAAGTTACGTGCCTGTTCTATTTGATGTATTTCCACTTCTTGTGTCAACTTATTAAATAATATCAACCATTTCTCTATACGCGGATCTTAGTAAATTGAATTATTATTGATTATCGGATTTATATATATATACACTTCAATGTTGCAACCTTATTAAAAGAAAAATAATTTTGTTAGTCAGGGTTTTTTTGTTTGTTTTGAGTCAAGAAAATGTTAATACGTATTAAAGATGAAAAGGTTATGTAGAAAATTAAGTGTCGACGAAATATTAAGATTGATATTAGAATAAAATTTATTATTTTGAGTAATATGACAATATACTGTATATTTATGAGCGAATATGTGTGTAAAGGGCTCGGTATTTACCCTGGTTGTTTTAGGTTGCCATAGATTTTTGACACCCGATATTAACTAACTATTTGTGATTGTAGAGTATTACCGCGTAATTTGAAATAAATAACACTTTACGGATTTGTTATTAATGTTCGTAACTATTAAATTTTAATACTATGTTAAATGTTGCATGTAAATAGAACGAGTAACAGGTCGTAAAAATAACCCTAATCCGTATCAAAAGTTATTTTTGTGAAACCATAACGAAATCAGTGAATTATGAAACAGTGTGCCCCAAATCCTTCCCCTACAACTGGAAACATAACTATTTGTCATTCGCCAGTTCAGTGACTCGAATCTCTTGACTCCACGATCTAGTCCAGGAATAAAATTTAGTGATCTTAAATTGAACTGAAATTTGATTAATAATTTCGTAGTGTAAATACAGGACCTAGGATAGGTCCGGAAATCTAGCTCCATTGAGATATCGTATAGTAGAATGGAAATATGTTACCAATGTTTGGGACTGGATTCGATATTTTAAATCTTGATAAATTTTGAATTTTCATACCAATTGCGTCAAGTGAAGAAATGAAAAATATATATGATGTGAAGCAACTATTTTTGTCTGTGGTTAAGACAAACGACTAACTACTCTCATGAACGACAATCATAGTGCATAAAGAGAGTTGATAAAGGAGTTATTATCGACGTGAGAAAAGGATTCATATAATTGTCGAAATTTCCCCTCTTGGGATAGACTCCATAAAAATGCTACCAAAGTTTTTTTTTTCAAATGATTAACCAATTCCTTTTTTGTTTTGTTTCTTTCCTCTTTCACATTGATATGTATTAGTTCGTACTGAATTTTAAATATGGACAATGTTAATTTTTGTTTTTTCTCTTCCTTTTCTGTTTTGTCGATTTTTTTATTTTAATGTAATCCAATTCTTAATGTATCTGTTATGTCAAACTAAGGTTTTTTGGAATGTAATAACTGTCTATAGAAATGTAGTTAGGTTAGTTTAATTCAACTAAATGCAACCTGAAGTATAAATTGTCCTCTATGAATGTGAGTGTGAGTGAAATGTAGGTTTAGTATTAACTGCACCAATTCTTTTGACATATATGTGTGACTTAGGCTCTATAAAGGAAGCAAAAAGGGACAGAAATAGTCTGAACGAATGATCATCATGGGAGAGCTTTGAAAGTCAAAATCTTCGACAAATATGTGTGTTGCTTTGATTTTTTTTGTTCTTCTCTGTAGTCAATTCTAACATGCCGGTAACTTCATCATTTATACTTCAAGTGCTGGATACTAGTCAAGAACTTTCGGAAATATTGAATAAACTGTTAATTTAAACTTTCTCATCTATCTCAGAGCTAGATTGGGATAATTCGGTAGTTGGGGTTAAATGGATCTTGGTCCGGGGGGTATGGGTTAACATGTGTCTACCTGTGATCACCTTAATACCAAATACTCACCCAATAGCTATTGGAAATAATCCCAATTCGATAATTATCCACTTTCCATTACCATATTTCTCAAAAAATATCCAGTAACAGTTTCCCTATTTCCTCATCTCCTTACTTTCCTTTTTTCTTTCTTTTCTTCTTCCTATCCCATCTTTCTCTTCTCTTTTTTACTTCTTCTTCTAATTTTAATAAAACTGAAAAGGGGGTCGTGACTGGGAATTCTATATATATAATAAACACGGTCATGTATTTTATTTTTCTTCGGAAGTCCGATATAAAAGTCTTATTATTTTGATTGAACCTTGTATGCTGAAAAGTAAGACATGGATTATATATTCCTATTAAATTAGATATAAGCTGATAGCTTCATGAATATCACCCCACCAGGGGTGAAGGGTTCCCACTCACGACTTACTCCATGCATCTCATTTGCACAATACGGGGTTTCCCCCTCTTTTGTTTGTTTTTTTTCCCTTTTCACACAGACTCACAAGCAGAAATACTAAAATTTCCTATCCACTTTTGGACAATGGAGTTCCTCTCTTTACTCTTTACTGACCTAGATAAGGCCAACGCATTTGCCACGCAATTGTAGACATCTTTCACAGCTGCAACATCAGCTCATTTAGTTAACCATACAGACTTGGCTACCTTTCCCGCTCTACAGCCGTCACTTTTACACGTAATCGATGAGGAAGTCCCTCTTACATCACCAATCACTACTCATGAACTTAAACGTGCACTCCATAAGAAACACAATATCGCACCATGCATTGATCGTATTTCCTATCGGCTACTAAAAGAGTCCCTGCTTTCTTTATTTACGTTACTTGTTGCAGTTTAAAACTTTATTCTCCGCACCGGCTTTTATCCTCTAGATTGGAAAATTTCCAAAAAGTTTATGTTTCTCAAACCTCATAAACCAGCACATATGTAACGTCTTATCATCCTATCCAACTCACATCAGTCTTTAGTAAACTGTTCGAAAAAGTCCTAGTACAAAGGCTTCACCTATATAACCATTAACATAATTTATTACCTACACATCAAGCAGGTTTTCGACCTGCATTTTCGATTAATGACAGTTACTTCGTCTTTCAATGATTATTACCAATGAATATAACAAAGGTCTTTCATCATGTCTTGTCTTAATGGATCTTGAAAAAGCTTTCGACAAAGTTTGGCATTATGTACTCATGCGAAAGTTGCGGAAACATAGCTTTCCGATCAGTTATTTACGTTTTATATATACCTTCTTAACTAATAGAATCGGATATGTTTGCATAGGATCTGCCATCTCTCATCCTATTTTTCCATATTCCGGGGTTCCTCAGGGTTCTGCACTCAGCCCACATCTCTATATACTGTACGCCTCCGATATACCAGAACCTACACAGAAATACACAGAATGTGTACTTATTTCAATACGCTGCCGATACGGCGTTTCTAGCTCTGGGCAAGACCATGCAGCAGATCAAAACAACCTTACAATCAACTCTCAATAATTTTATGCAATGGTGCAACACTTGTCGACTAACTTTAATGCCGCCAAAACACAAGCATTGGTCTTTTTACTTCCTAAAGGCCGCTCCAAAGTTCATCATAACCCTCGCAGCCTTAATGTGTCTCTACAAGGTCATCCACTTCGACCAACACCTACAGCTACATATCTCGCGGTTGTTTTCGACTCTAAACTAAGTTGGAAAGCTAATTTAGAGAAAATAAGACAAAAAGCCACTTTGCGGCTCAATCTTCAACGGCGTCTAACAGTAACTACTTGGGGTTTACACGCACATCTCTTAATCAATACATACAAAATGTTCCTCAGGCCCATTTTAACATTTGGCTACATTGCTTGGTGCAATGCTCCACTAAAGTTCTACGACCGATTAGCCATTAGACTTGCATATCACATAAAGTAACCATGCCCGAACTTCATGGTATACGAACACATCTACTTTCCTCACCTTATTCAACATCTTGCAGACCTCCGTTTGAAATACATACTCTCTCGCCAACCAGTCTCCCATCCATTACTCCTAGATAGTGTAAAAAAACGGTTTTTTCTGTGAAGTTTTTTTTTTCAATAAAAAACATCGTTCTTTTTCATTTTCTTTCAAATGTCTGTTTTTTTCTGGCAACTTTTATTTATTGATTTATGTTGCAGATTATTGTAATAATCAACAGAACTTGAGTCGAAGCCCTCGTAACTTACAAATCCTTTGTTTCTTTGTATTTATACGAGCAAAATTAAGTGATTATTCCTTTCGGACCCAGGTCATTTTTGGCGTTTTCCTATATTTTCAGTTAGTGACTTAGTGCTCAAAAACCATTCATTCGATTGATATGATTAAGGCCGTGTTGTTTAGAAAATGGATGTGACTATTTTTTGGTGTAATGTTCATTGCAGTTTTGCAAACGGTTGGGAAATTATTGAGGGAAATGTAGGGGTGAATATTTACAAAAATTCCCTAACCGATTTTCAAAATTTTCTGTATCTAGCCCCACAGCTGCTATATGGGATCTCCAAGTTAAATAAAAAAATCTTTGGTGTGTTGACAAGGTATAGTGAAATCCTGAAATCGCTGGCTTCCATTCAAAGAGGGAAAGAAAAAATTCTCTGTCATCATACACATGAAATTTTGACACTTTTTACACCTCAGAAGCAAAAATCAACAGCTATGCCGGGGCTACAGCTTCTCTAATTATCCTATTGAAACTTTTTATGGTGAAACTTCTGTAGGGAAAAGAGGAAGCTTTCAGGTAATTGTACGTTTGTTTCAATGTAGCCAGCAAGAGGGGAAAAGGGAAATTTTCCGAATTTTTCACCTAAAATCGGGAATTAATTGTTTTGGCTGGAAACACTGCCATCAGACAAGCGATAACTATCTGAAAATAAACCTTAGTACTCAAAGATTATATCCGACAAGTATCATGGCGATATATAACAAAGAGTAGTAGAAAATGGATCGATCTGGAACAGTATCGCTCAATTCAGGAGCACCTGGGAAATTGAGCACCTTACACCGTGAACCCACGGTCTTTTATGACCTCCATTTTAGAGGTGAATTTATTCCCTTTTATGGGCACTTTTTAGGGGATGTACTCGTTTCCTTTTATGAGCACTTTTTAGGGGTGAACTCGTTCCCTTTTATGAGCATATTTTCCAACTCCTACGAACACATAGCAGAACATAACAGAACTAGTAAAAGAGTATGATTTATTTTTCAACCCTTAATTGAACATAGCGCATCAGACAGAGACTACGAAACTCGTTTCCAACCCCTATTTGAGCTTAGCAGAGAATACATAAAACTACTTCAACCCCTATTTTAACACATAAGATTACGAACACATATAAGAGCATAAGACTACGTAACATAGCAGGGGTGTACTCGTTCTCTTTTTCAACCCCTATTTTAACATAGTAGAGCTAATAAAAGACTATGGCTTATTTTTCAACCCTTAACAGAAATCACACAGAGACTACGAAACTCGTTTCCATCCTCTACTTTAACATAACGAACATAGCAGAGCGGACCACCCCTATTTGAACCTCGTTCCCTTTTATGAGCATATTTTTCAACCCCTATTTGAACTATGAACACATAGCAGAGCTACACACAGCTGAGCGACTCACCCACATTTGAACACACACACACACACAGCAGAACATAGCAGAGAATACATGGAGACTACGAACACATAGCATAGCAGATTCATTCCCTTTTATGAGCACATTTTAGGGGTGAATCCGTTCCCTTTTATGAGCTTATTTTCCAACCGCTATTTGAACACACAGCAGAGCATAAGACTACGTAACATAGCACAGCTAATAAAAGAGTATGGCTCATTTTTCAACCCTTATTTTACCATAACAGAAATATAGCGAAGATTAAACATAGCCCATTTTAGGGGGTGTACTCATTCTCTTTTATGATCACTTTTTCCACCCCTAATTGAACATAGCATAGATTTAGACTCGTTCCCTTTTCCAACCCCTATTTTAACATAGCAGGGGTGTACTCGTTCTAATGTAACATAGCAGTTGGCCTATTTTTCCACCCCTATTTGAGCATAGTCCATTTTTAGGGGTGAACTCGTTACCTTTTATGAGCATATTTTAAACATAGCAGACAATGAGCAGTTGGCATATATTTCCACCCTATTTGAACATAACGAACATAGCACATAACACACAGCAGACATAAGACTACGGGGGTGAACTTGTTCTAACCTCTATTTGAACATAACAGATATTATTTTCTTTTACGGGGGTAGCAACCCTTAACCCTCCAGCTTTCTCATCCAGAGCTTGGGACCGGCAATGGCGGAGTTTAAAAAAATAACATCATCATACTCTCATAAATGAATAAAGCATAATACCATTAGCATCAATAGTAGTGAGTGAGAATTTGTTTAAGAAATCGTGCAGTGAATAACATGCTAGATATAAAAAACAGTAATGTCCACAAAATTGAGATAAATCACCTTGAATACGTCTATTATTCCATGTATAATACAGACAGTTTCGTTTTAAAAACCTTATATGATGTTGTATATAGGGAGGTATACCATAGCTATCGAAATACTCTCCCTCACATATATTAGATATATAAACAGCAACCCAATGTTCACCAGGCTTATCACTAGAATCAGTATTTATAATTATGGCGGCTGGAAATGTATGAATAAACAAAGGTAACTCATCTGCAGCATATACACCAATAAAATGATCTTTAGGCAAATTTTGTTGTAATGCTTCATAAAGTTCAAGTGTATTTAACATTTTTTTAAAATTAATATATATTTTCTCTGGAAATCAATTTCTAATTCTGAAGAGAATTCACCATAAATAATTGCTGTTACAGGAGATGGCAGTGCTTCTTTAAAATGAACCTCTAAACGTACACTTCCTTGCCGTTGTGGACTAGTATGAAATGCAGCACTTGCGCTTGAATCAGGAGATAAATCAAACACCAATAGAGTATAACCATTAGGATATTCAGCAAGTGAAATATCATTACCTTGATTAGAATAATAAATACCTGAACCTGTAAATAACGTAGAATAAGCTTGTATATATAGCTTACTATCAAAATCCGGTTGTAATGGTTTGGATGGGACCGGCGTTCCATCAACATACAGTGTAAAAAACGACATACTAAAATGTTGAAAATTGAATGGATTTGTTTGATAAGTACCATTGAAAGCAGTATTAGTAACAAAACCAATAATAATACGTTTAGGCACTATGCCTGAAAACAGATCTGGAAGTGTACTATCCATAATTCCTTGTGGCAGAGTTTCTGTCTTCACCTGCACTTTTGTTATAGGATATTTTATTCTAAATTTAGGATTTTGTAATACTTTATTTTGTGCTATTTTAACTGCTGGTGATACATCAACCTTTTTCACAAGCAATGTTGCATCTGTAATTACAACTTTTCCATCAGCATCTGCGTCACCCATTAGACAAAATGTAGGTTTAGCTGGAATTAGTTTAATACGCAGTTGTACACCATTCAGTAAAAAATTCTCCTGATTGAAAATATCCTGTTTAAATCCTACATTACTATCGGCCACACTGTCCATATGCCCTGCAGTATCTTTAAACCACATTGATGTTTGAAGATGCGTTGATTTAGCTTCAGCATTATAATTTAGTAGTTTTTCAATATACGATCGATATGCATATGTATGTGAAGAGTAGGAAATAAGTTGATTATTTAAATATAATTGCATTTCACTGAACATTGCATTGAGAAAATCATTTACAGGGCCGATTTTCTTATCGGCAGAAGTTAAATTAGAACCATCTGATTTAGTAATTTTACCTTTAATATAAACCATTGTGTATGGTAAGTCTATATAGTCATCCCCATGACCGGGGACTACAAATTCTATTGGTGCATTATCAGATGTAGAAGCCACAGGCTTATATGGAACTATTTTATTACCTATAATACTGGTTTGAGTGGATAAACCAGCAAATAAATCTAATTCTGATTTCATACACTCACACTGCATTTTTCTTACTATTAATATTCACACATGGTAAAATTTACAATACTGTATTACGTCTACGAAAATGTAATTTTACACATACACTGCCATACTGGAAAGGAAGTGGATTACCTGTACTGTCTCTTAAATCAATAATAATTTGATCAAATTATTTACGTTGCACGGGCACATAATGAAGATTATCAAAAATATGTACATTATTAATACCATGATCTGTAATATTTGTATTTATAATATGTAACAATGGAGCTTTGGTGTCACCTACCATTTGTGGTTCTACAATATCACTGTAAATATACATAAGTGTGGGCAGCGCTTTTTGTAAATCAGGTGGATAACGAGCATGATGAACAACTGCTATATCTTCCTGCTGTACAGTATATGATCAAATCCTAGTATTCTGGCTAGTTCATGAGATAGGCGTACTTCTATATGCTTCTCTTGATCTTTTATTACTCTATTAACCTCAATTCGTTTTACAGATGCTTTGACTTTTAATTGTAAATTTAATATATCACTTTTATGATTAATTTGAGATAGAATATCATCAACATGATAATAGTAGCCTGGTAAGATTTGAGTTATGTTCCAGTTTTTTGTATTCATGATACGGTAATAAATATTATTTGTATATTTGGAAACATTCTGAAATGAACTTGTATAATGTACTTCAACAACAGCTGTTTCCCACACTCCCTTCTCCAGTACAATAGGATTATATAATTTAGTAGTGTAACAAGCAAGAGTATTTTGAGGAAAATATTCCATAGAACTATTGCTAGGAAGTGTGAGATCACTTTGCTCCATAATCAATCAATCAAAAATATCTTTGGATCTTTTTATCAGCTTCACACCAACACCACTAAAATGAACTTTCTTTCTTTTTCTTCCAGATCCTTCCGACACCTGATTTAATTTATTTGAGCTTTGTTTTTTAAATTTGTTTTAGCTTCTTGCCATCGATCATGCAAAGACTCTTCAATAGGTCTATTATTATCTGGTACATCTCCTGCTACATTAATTCCTGTACGTATCAACTCTTTACCAACAGTTTTTGCACCTTGTTTTAATAAAGGAAATACAATACGAAATAAACCTCCTAGAAAACTACCAATGCCATAACCTTCTTGATATACTGTACCTCTATACACGTTATAATTACCTCCTGCTTGATGTATGTAATAATTAAGGTATGGCTCATTCATCTTTCTTTCTTTCTTTCTTTCTATATACTTAAAAATATCAATAGATTACAATAGAATATTAGTATTATTGCTTATAAGTACACCATTCGAGTTTACGGAGTGGAGGACCATCCTCTTCGTCTTCTTCGTCTTCTGTTAGTTTTCTAATATAATCTATTCGTTGAGGATTACCAATGTACTCTAAGGGTATATTGGCTTTTGCTGATAATGTAGCAAAAGGTTTCCAGCCGGCAACTGAAATATTTTTCTTACGACATCTAACAAAATCGGATATCAAATCCACTATATTTGCACCTGGAATTAATTTATTATTAATATTCACATTTCCATTATCGTCCCATTGAATATTTGGATTTTGTTTCAATTTACGTAATAAAGGTCTTGCTTTTGCGTTTACAAATTTCAGGGAGAGTAGATATTATTTCATCATCCTCCTCCTCCTCTTCTTTTTCCTCCTCCTCTTTATCAATAGTAGTACTAGTAGTTGCTGTTGTTGTAACTGCTGCTGGTTTTTGAATTATATTTGAATATTTTTGTAAGACTTCTCTATATCTTATCCATTTTTCTTCTGCATTTAAACTTTTATTATTTAGAATTTCTTTCATTTCATCATCAAGATTAGATATCGTTTGATAATGATGTAATTTTTCTGGTGAGATTAAAATAAATTTTTGTGCGTTTTGCATAATTATTTAATTAAACTAGATAGTATACCTCCTAAAATAGGTGCAAGCCATGCAGTAAGAAAACCACCTATTTGTATAATTATTCGTTTTTTCTTTTGTTTCAATGGCGGACCTTTTTTCACCAAATATCTCGGTTCCTTTTTATATTTTTTAGCTTATTTATCTCTGTTTTATTTAATGGGACATTTCCCTGTAATACGTTATAGGAACATTCACAAATTATCAGGTTAGAGCGAATTAAATCAGGATCTGCATTTTGTAAAATTGCCTTACGTGCTTTCGGTTTGACTTTGCTAATAGTTTTAACAAATTTGCATTTTCCTTACTAATCATTTTTACGGCTATTAAAGCACAAATAGTTGTTAGAATATAAACCATATTGCAATTATTTTTTTACAGGCACATAAACATAATTAAAATAATCTGTTGGAAAGATGTTTGTTCGAACTCGCTGCTCATCAGGAGTATTTTGTTTTAAATCAAAAAGTAAATAACCATGTGCAATTCGAGTTGCATCTTGATATGCTTCTTGAATAAATTTTGTATTACCTGGATACAATTGTCGTGCGAGATAATTAATTTGAGCTTGGTCTCTAGGATTTTAAAAACAAACAATATAATGACAATTTAACGAAATATCCCGCATTCCTTTTTGTTGATGAAAAATATTCTGTGTTACAAATATTACACTTATATTTGTATGATGGCTACCCTTAGTAAAAATATCTACAGTCCGATGGTCACACTCACGCATTAAATCATCAATAATGACAAGATGTGGACCCTCGTTTGCTTGAAATTCATTATTTTGAGGTAAACCTTCTTTAAACGTACAGCTTGAAAGAGTATCATACAATGGTTGCCATTCACCATAACACCATACAATATTTTTAAATAACTTACTATAATGGTCAAGAAATGTTTTAACAAAATATGATTTTCCACAGCCTGTAGGACCTGCTACCATACATGTAAAAGGAATTTTCCATTCCATATATTTTCTCTCTATTATAGATATATTGCATTTATTTTAAATAGCGTTTTTAAATATTTTGCTTTCTTTTCTCCTTTACATAAAAAAACAGCGTTTGTTCAAGAACAAATTTGATTTAATATACTTTTTACTTGTGATACTGATAGACCTCGTGATGATGATGATGACAATTTAACTAAGCAACGAAAATTTACACTGTTGCTAGAATTTAAAATATAAAATTCACCTTTTGAAATACTTGTGACATGCTTCACCTATAAATTTTTAACTTTTCTTTTTTTACAATATATTATGTTTTAAATCAATCCAAGAATTTTCACTTTTTGGAAGACCTAACCATTTCACATAGGCCTTATTATTTTTCTTTCGCAAAACTTTTTCAATTAAATATGTTTTTGGAAATTTCGTTAATTGTAATTCGTGTCCGTAAAATCTTCCTTCAATAGGTTTATTATTTGAGTATACTAAATGATATGTTGGAGGATTAGTGAAGAAAACTTTAGCAATTCGAAAAATTTCTGTACTCCAATTGCGTGTAAAACCTCTATCAAAACCAGGACGCTTAAGTTTACTAATTCTTACATATTCACCTATCTTAAATTTACTTTTTGTTTTTATCACAGAAAACTTTTTGCAATAGATGTTTGTCAATAGATGTTTTTCATTTTCTTTTTTAATAGCGTCGATAAGTTTCATTTTAGTAGTGGAATGAATAGTATTATTATATTTATTTAGTAATTCCGGCAGAATGCCAATAAATTTGTAATTTCCCTGCAGTGTAAATTGTCTCCACATTAAATTACGTAATGATCTATTAAATCTTTCAATAATACTTGCTTTCACATCACTGTACGTGGAATAATGTTTAATGTTATTTTGGTTCATCGCCTTCTGAAACTCTGAATTATAAAATTCTCGACCCTTGTCAGTTTGTAAAAATTTGGGGCTTTTGTTTGCTTTTCTCAGTACTGTTATAAATGCTTGTGTAATTTCTTTCCCAGTTTTATTTTTCACAGGAATAGCCCAAGCATATTTAGAGAATGTGTCTACCACAGTTAATAAATATTTGAAATTTCGATTAATGTTTGCTAGACCTTTCAATTTTCCACTATGCATTTCAACTACATCAGCTTGCCATAAATCATGAATTCCTTTCGTTATAACGGGTATTCGAGGATAGTTTCGTCTTGCAGCTTTATGTAATTCTGCAAATATTTGTTCTCGAACTGATTGTAACATATTTTTGTTTATCAATACTATATATACAAAAATTAAAATATCATATTTACAATATACAAATCTCACATGTTAAATCTTTATTATGATACACCCAAGAAACAGTACGTATATTACAATTTAAAATTGTTCTTTTGTCATCATACGGATCTAGCGCTAATTTTGTTACCTGATTTGTTGTTAAATTGTGATATTTGCTTTTAATTTCAAATTGTGTTTTATGAATCGTTTCGTTTTGAAATAGACATGATTTATAATCGTCAAACGTAATTTGTTCTTTAACTACACTTTCTTGATCCCGTTACATTTTTTCAAATCTTCATTTTGATCAGTTTTTATTGCATAATTTTTTGCTCGTAAACCAACATATTCAATGATTGGAACTCCACTTAATTCCCCTTTCATTTTACGCAAAACGTGTTTATTTTTTGTTATATAAAGCATGATTTTCCGCATAATTTGAAGTATCAAAATATTTGTTCATGTCTTTTATATCTTTATAAATATCGTCGGTTTTAATGTAGTGAATGAAAGAGTCAGTATCCATGTAAGTAATACTAATCTTATCTCCATTTCAATGTTTCATTATATTGTAATGGAATTCATACATAGCTAATTTTGATAATTCTAAAACTGTAGCTCCTACATAGATCGGTTTATTTAGAGTTACAGATTTTTTTAACATATGGAATAATGCAAGATTATCTCCTAATTTTACCCAATTTTGAAACTGATCTTGCGCTACTAATTTTTTACACTTTTTTCATTGTTAATTAATTTTATATCAATGCGTTTTCGGACATTCTCCTTTGTCTTTCCGTATACAGAATTATTTAATAACTTATAGAAATCTTTTTCAAATTCAATTGTAGCATTTGCACGACGCTGAGTATTTTCTTGTATATAAGATGCAAGCCATTTAGATTGACGAAACCATAATATTTTATGTACTTTTACCAATATTAAACCTTGTTTTAGATAAAATGGTAATACTCTATAATGCAAGATATAATTCGATTTTGATTTAAGTGTTAATAGTAATTTTGAGTATTTATCATTCGGTGAAACTTCATTAGTGGGACCACACGGAAAATCAGAATGGTATTCGTGTAAATAATTTGAATACTCTAAGTCCACTTCTAGAAAAAAAAACATTCACTATCAGTGGGCCAATTGATAATTTTATTCTTGTCTTGCCAATCGTCAATTTTATCCTACCACCGAAAACCACCATATGGTAAATAGTCAAGCATTGATAGTCCGTACAGATTATTCATGCCAATATACAGTACATAAGATTTTTCTTTTTCCGCATCAAAAAAATGTATGTAGGGATTATTAGCTTTGGCATACCTTATTACAGCTTGTGTAATGCCTCCGCGATTCGATTTTTCTACAAACATATACATATTGATATCTGATAAAAGTTCAAGTTCAATTTTTGTTTTATATAACATGGCTTGCCATGCCAAACCAGGTGCAGTAAAACAATTAATTGGATCAATACAAAAAGCATTTAAACACGTCTTTCGAAAAATTTCCAATACATCTGCTGTGAGAAGTACATCACATTTTAAATATAGATCATGGTAGTCCCTTAAATTTTGACACTCAAACACACGCCAATTCAGTTTTGCATATTGATAGCCGGTCTCGGAAATTCGTGTTCCATTCAATTTGCTATTAAATGACTCTCTTTCAGGAAATTCAGTTTCTTTAAGTGTATCTAAATTTGTTATGTAATCATAATAATAAATTCCCTTACGGAGAATTATAGGAAACTTATCATCGAAAAAATATTGCTTTGTATATACGAATTGCTCAGGTTTTAATTTTGACACCAAATTTTCGAGACTGTACGGAAGAAATTTAAATAAGTCTACAAAACGTAACTCGATAGGTCTACCATTAAAATTAAAATGTTTGGAGAATGTGATGTATTTCTCAGTGCTTTCAGCAATTACAGATATATTGCCAGGTGCGCAACCTAGTTCTTTCATAAATAAATGTGCATCATAGGCAAATAAATTATGGAAGAATACAGGGATAAATTACTCTGACGTTTAATTTGCAAATTGCAAATATTGCACACCGGGGCAATATATTCACCAGATAATGGTTATGATGTTTAACTTTTCTATTGTTACTCATATATTTACTATCGCAAACAGAGCATTCAGTGGATAGATTATACTCCTGTAACTGAGAACTATTTAATGGCATTATTGATTTTTGTTGATCTGATATGTTTATTATTTTTCTTAATTCTTTCTCCATAGCAGACATAAACTTATTCGATACATTTTCCCCCGATAAATAACTAAATCTGATTTCATATATTTGTTACTCCAGCATACAATATAACCGAAACTGCATGGTGTATGTTCCTAAATTTGTATTGTATTAGATCCAATTTGTTTATTTATAGGTTTTAATAAACTTTCAAAATCTGCAACTATTATAACATCATTCTGTAATAACAATTTCAGATTTCGAAATTTTAAAACATCTCCCTGTTTCGGCATGTTAATTTTGGTTGGAGTGTGTTCTTTACATAATTTCCCATGTTCATCTAATTTTGGTTTGTAATAAAAAGATACTAAACATAGTCTACAAATAAATATTTGATGAGTAACTAATTGATGTCTAACTAAACCATTTCAATTTGTAATTAAACAATAATGAGATTTTAAATATAATAAATCTATATGTTTAAATACACCTGTGTTTTCGCTTATACGTAACGGAAAAATTGTTTCATTATCATAATTAATGCCATATATATTAATAGAAATTTGTTCCTTAGTAAAAATACGGAATTATACATATGTTCAAATTTGCTTATGTGTTCTACTTCAACAAGGAATTTTATATTCGTTTTTTCAAATAGCGGTAATAAAGTATTAATATATTGTATGTAGTTATTTACACGCAGTGGATTATCCTTTGCAGGATACAATGCAGCTAGAATGCAATACATAAAACATCTATTATCGTTATTTTGAATATTTAAAACACAATTCTTTTTAGATAAAATCCATTGAAGCAATTGTATATAAGATGAAGCTGACAGGGGATCATATTTACTGATTTTAATTTCTAAGAGATGGTTTGGTTCAGAACATAAAGACCACACTGATTTCTTAATTGCTCTGTTTTCTTGTTCAACTAAAATTTTATTAAATAGTTTTTCAATTATGACATTCACTTCTGTACTCGGTAAAATAATTTCGTTACCACTATTTTCAAAGAATCTACATCTTTCTAAATCTACTGGTTTTACAAAAGTTGTACCCAAAGAAAAATTTACTTTAAAAGATGTATTAGTTTGTTCCTGTTTTAATATATCTAAACAGTTTTTTTATTATTTAAACAGTATCCACTATCCTCATTTAAAACAGTATCACATTTTAAAATTTTTTTTTCAAATTATTATTAGAGTATCAGTTGGTGAATTGATAGTGTTTGGTTTAACCTTTTTCGTTGCCATTTTTTTTAAATAACGCAATGTTACTATAATAATTCAAAAGTGAGTTTTTATAATATGATATTATTGTTATAAGATGTCTTACCTAAAAACAAAACCACACTAATATAAACACACAAAAAAAATCAGAACTTTACACCTGAAACACCAACAAGGAACTGATTGAAAAAGAACTTCTCGATCAGTCTTTTTTACCTTTATAATTTGCATTGCGCAATATTGCGCAATAGGGATGATGTCACCGAGTCACGGTCGGGGTATCCCCTTTTTTTAATCCTATCGTTGAATGACAAATTGTACCGCGAGCGATCAACATATACCTGTGTGATTGCATTGCGTAATATTGCGCAATAGATGATATCATCAAGTCACGGTCGGGGTTTTCCCCTTTTTTTAATCCTATCGTTGAATGACAAGTTATACTATTAAATCATTATTGTCTGTTAAAGAGAAAACTAGCTCAATGTTTTTATAATCCGGATGAATGACGTAATGAGAATTATTCACGTATGGCGGAAGTTATTATGTAACTGAGAACAAAACACGGAAGTTCGCATTCCTTTGCAATCTTTAAATAATCTCTGCTATGTTCAAGTAGAGGTGGAAAAAGTGATCATAAAAGAGAATGAGTACAACCCCTAAAATGGACTATTTTAAATCTTCGCTATATTTCTGTTATGGTAAAATAAGGGTTGAAAAATGAGCCATACTCTTTTATTAGCTGTGCTATGTTACATAGTCTTATGCTCTGCTATGTGTTCAAATAGCAGTTGGAAAATATGCTCATAAAAGGGAACGGATTCACCCCTAAAATGTGCTCATAAAAGGGAATGAATCTGCTATGCTATGTGTTCGTAGTCTCCATGTATTCTCTGCTATGTTCTGCTGTCTGTGTGTGTGTGTGTTCAAATGTGGGTGAGCCGCTCAGCTGTGTGTAGCTCTGCTATGTGTTCATAGTTCAAATAGGGGTTGAAAAATATGCCCATAAAAGGGAACGAGGTTCAAATAGGGGTGGTCCGCTCTGCTATGTTCGTTATGTTAAAGTAGAGGATGGAAACGAGTTTCGTAGTCTCTGTGTGATTTCTGTTAAGGGTTGAAAAATAAGCCATAGTCTTTTATTAGCTCTACTATGTTAAAATAGGGGTTGAAAAAGAGAACGAGTACACCCCTGCTATGTTACGTAGTCTTATGCTCTTATATGTGTTCGTAATCTTATGTTAAAATAGGGGTTGAAGTAGTTTTATGTATTCTCTGCTAAGCTCAAATAGGGGTTGGAAACGAGTTTCGTAGTCTCTGTCTGATGCACTATGTTCAATTAAGGGTTGAAAAATAAATCATACTCTTTTACTAGTTCTGTTATGTTCTGCTATGTGTTCGTAGGAGTTGGAAAATATGCTCATAAAAGGGAACGAGTTCACCCCTAAAAAGTGCTCATAAAAGGAAACGAGTACATCCCGTAAAAAGTGCTCATAAAAGGGAATAAATTCACCTCTAAAATGGAGGTCGTAAAAGACCGTGGGTTCACGGTGTAAGGTGCTCAATTTCCCAGGTGCTCCTGAATTGAGCGATACTGTTCCAGATCGATCCATTTTCTACTACTACAAAGTAAGCATGAAATTAAATCATATCTTACTCTACCTCAGAAATTCACCACCTTCTTACCATTTACAGAACATGGATTATTATAAACCTCAGCTGTACTTCCCCTAATTATTCTATTGAAACTTTCTATGGTGCGCTGTGTAGGCTAAGGACGAGGATTGTAGACACTGGTACGTTTGTTCGAGTGTAGCCAACAAGAGGGAAGTAATAGAAACTAGAAAAAGATTTCTTCCAAAATTTACCTCTAAAATCTGTAATTAAAATTTTCTGTAGCTGGCAACACTGTTATCAGACACCTACACACACAAACTATCTTAAAATAAGCTTTCGTATTCCTATAATATATCCTACAAATATTGTGACGATATCTAATAAAGTAAGCATGCCAATAAAAATATCTCTTCTACCTTTAAAAAATCACATTTATCTTTCCAATTAGAAAACAAAGTTTATTGTAAACCTCAACTGTACTTTCCCTAATTATCCTATTGAAACTCTCTACAGTGCGTTGTGTAGGGCAAAGAAGATACTTTCAAATACCGGTATGTTTGTTCCGATGTAGCCAACAAGACGGAAATAATAGAGACAAAGCAGAAATTTTTCCCAAAAATTCCCCCTAAATTCTAGAATTAAAAGTTTTTGTAGCTGGCAACACTGCTATCAGACAGACGAAAACTATCTTAAATTAAACATTGGTACACCACTGATATATCCTACAAATATTATGGCGATATTTAAGGAACAAAGCTTCTAATTACCAAAAATATATTACGGTAAACAGAAAAGTATGGGAAAACTAGAAAAATCAAGGGTTAGAACCTAAATACGATTTTTTCGTCGCCCCCTAATTACACCATTGTAACGATCTGTACTTGCGTTTGTTAAGTAAGGACAAATGTTTGATTGGCGTAAGTTGACTTGGACTTGGACGTATAGGCACGGATTTATAAACAAAAATTTCGAATTTTTTGCCCAAATTTAGGGAAGTTTAAATTTCGGGAATTGACATCACTGCGCGCAGGCCCGTCCAATTGATGTCAAAAGTTAGGTATCCCTCCGAGGTATCTACCTGGCAAATATTAAGGAGGTCTTTCTACAACGAAGGAAGCTAGAGGGAAATAAAGAAGTAAAGGAAATTCTAAATTAGAAAATTCTCGAATTTTTTTATTGGGGTGTACACTAGATGGCCCGTGTGTGCCACTTTTTCCACCTGGGCCATCTAGTGTACATTTGATTACATTTTTTGACTACTAACTCGTGTTGTTGTTGTAGTTATAGTCTCGACTAATAATAATATCGTTTTTGTAAACAATAAATTTATAAGGAAATTTTTCTCTCCTTTTTACATCTTAGTTCCAACATTGTTGGTGAGAAATGCAGGACGTTTCAAAATGAATATCGGACTTTTAAGTCTTCGTAGTACTTATTACATTTTACGTACAATTATAAGCAATGCATCAAGTGAAAGAGAACCTGAAAGAGTCTTTGCTACAAGTGTTCGATGTGAGATTTATTCGTCACACGGCACACATCTAGTCGATTGGCATGAAAGTCCCATACTCTTTCCGCCATATGGCACAAAACCCATTCAATTTTGGGGAAGTCTCGTTTCAACTGTACCATCTCCTGACGATTTGCTGACGGCCAGATGCAAACATTATGAATGTTCACATAGCTCTTAGGTGAAATGTCGATTTATCACTGAAGACGACACGATCCAGAAAATCTTCATTGTTATTCAGCAATATTTCACTTGCGAAAGTGGCACGTAAACCGTAGTCTATAGGCTTTAGACCTGTAGCAACTGCAAACAATAAGGACGTAGCTGCAAGCGTCTTCTTACTATTTTCACACAGACGGTTGCACTGTAATTACAGATTCAGTCTTTATTAAAACACAAAAAGCTTTGTGCTCTCTAGTCTCCATCTTTGCTACTCGCTCTTTCTAACGGCAGACAGAAGAAACAATGCATGTACATGCGTGAGTACAAAACTGAGTTGTTCCTTCATTTGATATAATATTTATAATTGTAAGTTAATTGTAATAGATACTACAAAGTTTCAAAACCTCTAATTAATTTTGAAACACCCTGCATTACTTCAAATTGTGTCATCCTATATTCATGCATTGTATATACATATCATCAGAGCCGGCCCTAGGTAATTTGTCGCCCCGTGCAATGGCATAATTTGCCGCCTCCCCTTTTCTCCAGAAAGAACGAATCTTAAAGGCAATAATTTTAAGTATGCTACTTCAGCATGAACAACGAAGTGGAGGGTAAGTGCAGTTGCACTCAAAAAGGCTTAAATACTTTCTAAAAATGCAATCCCGTTGTCTTTTTCTTTAAAATCTATTATGTTAGTGAAAGATAAAGCAAACACACCTGCAGAGGGAAGATGGTAATCCTTTTATAGAATTCAATATCGAACTTCAATCTCAATGTATCAGTTTGCAATTCCAGTGCAACTAGCTCTTTTATTTCTTGATTTTTCTTCTACATCTGTTAACAGTTTTTTAAAAACTTGTTTCTATCTTCATTGATAAGCAACTTGTTTCTGACAAAAAACAAGACTAGTTGTCAGATAAAAACTCTGATAACCTACTAAATGGAACAGATATTCGCTACTATTCGAGAATTGAATTCTTGCGTTTAACAACAATCAAGCAATTTGTGCTCGGATTTTTTGACCATTTGCTTTAGCATTGTCCATGTGACCTTAAACTAATGCAATCTAAATATAATTTGTGAATGTAGTATTCAAATAGATCAGTTTAGTAAATGTAACTACCATCATCATGAAGTCTGTTTCCAACAAGAAATATTTAATGTAAATAATATACTTATGACTGATTTTGCCGGACCCTCCAAACTTGCCGCTCCATGCAAATCACGTGTTGCATATTATGGTAGAGCCGGCTCTGCATATCATATATATCTAATCGACAAGTTATTTATATATGATATTTAGAAAGTACTATTAGGCAAATTGGTATTAGTTTTTACCCTTAGACAAATTATTTGAATTTTATATTGTTCGTGACATTATTTTCGTACTTATTAAGGGCCTGCTTTCACGAAAAAACAAAATTTCATTTCTCCTTTTATGTCTTAGTTGATATTGATGAAAACTGCTGAAACCCGAATTGTTAATAGGTATGGTATTCATGTAAATTGTAAAATATTAGTAGCGTATCGGTATCTAGCGTTCAATTTATATTGCATTTTACGGTGATTACACCTTCATAAAAATATTTCATGCTTAAATAGACGTAAGATGCATTACAAATGACTATTTGAAAAAAACGAAATTTAGAAAAAAACGAGAGGCAATGATTTTTTCTAAAAAACGTACATTTCTGAAAAAATACGAACGTTTTTTTTCTATTTACAACACTACTCCTAGATACTTGACAAGTTGATGCTCAAACCGATACACCACATAAATATCTGCATACATCGTTAAACGTTCTCCTCACGCTATTCCAAAACCTGCACATCCTACATCTGAAGAACACGACTTCTTTCATATATATCTTATACCAGACCATCTTCATCATTTGTTTCCATTTTAACACTATGTCTCACTTCAATATTAATTTTGGGTTTTCCCCATGTTTTTGTCAATCTCGAGTCGCCCCGAGACAGAACTAACATGCATTCGTGTATCTAACACTGTTTATGACTGTGGCGTGTACGCACTGCATTCCATTTTACACTTTCATGTTTATTTAATAAAAACACAACACACTGGTTCTATACCAAATTTTCGATATCGTTTATACTTGCACCATTTATATACGTATATGCACTTTTATATTTATTCACTCACTTAAAGTTTTTTGTTACTTTCAGCACTATTCGTTTATGAAACTGCACTTAGATCATCTTATATGATATAAACCACCAGTGTCGTCAATTCTATGCCTAAGAGAGGGCGAACCCTCAAATGGCTTGTGTTAGGAGACACTCAACAAGCATACAATTTTGAAATGAAAATCGATGAATAATGTAAAACCTACCAATTACTACCCCTTTAAGCTTAAAAAATGCTGCCATTACTTAGAGCCAACGGAGGTGCTGCGATAGGTTTTTGCCATTCAATTCTATTCCGATCACACAGTGTCCCCTATTATATATCCCCGAATACGTCATCACTACCTTATATTTCAAAAATATCGCTCTTACTCTTGCAAGAATCTACATCCGTCCCGGCCTTCTCATTCCTCACGACTTTTTTCACATATCTCTCGGTCACATAAACACTTTATTACTCTCGCCGACATCAACCTACATAGTCGTTCCCAAACAGAGCGAGATGATTTTACGGACTTCATTACGGTCCATACCTCCGGCACTCTGCCAGTACTATCGTTCCCAACTCATCCTATCAGTAATACTACACCCGATATAGCATTGGTATCCAACACTATCGTCAGTCGTTGTACTGTTCTGGACTTAATTGGGAGCAACTATGCGCCCATTAAGCTCACTTATCATTCCGGTCTTACTTCTCCTACATCATAGCCTTCCCCACGCATATCAACACGTTACGGTAAAGCAGATTGGCCATCATATCGCTCCTATATAGCAAACGCACTGGCAGATTACGAATCCCCTCCTACACAAGACGAATTAACGCACCAGGTCGATACCATTAGCTACTACTACAATTCAACATGCTTCATCTCTATATATTTCACAGTCTGAATCCATTCCGTAAGGCCAAAACACCCGCCACAATATCTAGCTATTGTCCGTCGTTCACGTTGGTCATATCGAGAATTCCTGCGCATTTGGGATCCTGAATCACTCCCGTTTCATCGTCAATCCAAAGAACAGTTCATAATTATATTTTGGCTTATAAATTACGCCAGTGGGTGAAAACCTGCAATCATCTTTCCAACACTGCTCATCCTTCCCTGTACTGGAAGCGCTGCAATGCACTCTAAGGCAATCACACCATGACCCCATAACCACAGGACGTCCTGAACTCTATAAAACGGAAAACCTTCATATCAACCGTTGATCTTTCGAATTCCTACTTCCAAATTTTGTTGCATCCGAAAAGCCGTAAATACATGACTTTCGAGTTCAATCATAGTAGAAAATCATACGAATTTTTGAGATGCACAATGAGCTATTGCATGTCGAGCCGAAGCTTGTCTTTAGCCACGAGAATGATTTTGTGGACTACCAGATAGAATTACAAGTTTTGCCGACGATCTTGTTACTAGTTCGTATAATTTTCCACAGCACTTGCAGGATCTAGAATTATTATTCCAGAAGCTTAGGAAAAATGTTTTTCGGGCATCGTCCAAGAAGACACACATTGGTAATCAGGAACTTAACGTATTAGGACTTAACTTGTTTGGCCTTTGGGGCCCCCAACTGACTGTCGGTTAGCTTTATGTACACATGTATTGCTAGCATCTGAGAAGGTTGCTAGGTTGGGAATTCAGAGATGAGCATTAAGTGTCCCAACCCCTTGAACTTAATCAGTGTGATTCGCGGGTCACTAAGTTGTTTAGAGGAGGGTCAGCAGTGACAGGCAGAAGAAAACTAAAAACATTCTTGCGTGTCCCACCTCCTCCGCTGAAACTAGCGAACAATACCTAGGATGAGTCAGAGAGTTTGAAAATGGAATGAAAGGGGTAAGGTGTAATAATATGATGACGATGTGACATGCACTCCATAACGACAAGCCTTGCTTGTTGGTAGAACGTCAAGAAAATACAAGCAGCAAAGTGGTGGTTGTATGTGATATTGCGTTGAAGTGAATTGCATTATAGATTAACAGTATTCCTTCTAGTCATGAGTGTGGTATCTGATGTGTGACTTCTTTGAATCATAGGCTGCGAGTTCCCCCTATGTAGTGCCTCCCTCCGCCCAATTACTATGTCCAGTTAAGGTGTGTATCCCAACCAAGCGACAAAAAGGAAAAATACGAAACAAAGGGATGATTTTTGAAAAGCATTCCGAAAATTTCTTCACATTTTTCAGTGATCAAAGAAAGTCCACAACGTATTTCACCAGAAACTTTACAAGATGAACAATCTGAGAATGTTTGTGAATTCGAGATGTCTGCAAAGTGAGCATAGTGTTTCTGCCCTTCGGATAAGAAACTTACTGAAATCAACACTAGTTACCCCTTCCCCTCCACTTCTCGATCTAATGTTGACCATACTGCTGAAGCACTAGATTTCTCTCATAAAAATATCCAACCGATTGAGGTAATTTTAATTTCGAAATCCCAGCAAACTTAAAAAAGTGCATTTTGAGTTATGGCCCCTGCAAGCCATCCGGTCGTTTTATTAGAGACGAGAAAATAGATGTTTCTCTTCTGATTATTGTTTTCAAAATACGCAACACGGCAAAATCCCACGACAAAGGTTATCTTATTCGGTAAGACTGAACCGCGCATATTGTAAGCACTGCTGGCTCTTTGCTGATAGGAAAGCAACTCACTTTCTTTCAGCATAGATTGAAGGAATAAGTGACTGGCAAGAACTAGCGAAAAAAAATTAAAGAGCACGAACGAGCTCAATATCATTTGCAAGCTTGTATTGCTTACACGACATGGAGAAATAATAGTACTGTGTGAGAGAGTTTAGTATCTGAAATGGAATATGAGATAAATTATTTTCGAGAAATATTGAGGAGGTTAATCGATGTCACACTCACTTTGCCAATGTGTAATATTGCCTTTAGAGGACATTGACAAAAACTGGGTGAACCTAATAGTGGTAATTTTCTTGCGGTAGTTGAACTTTTGAGTAAATACGACCCCATTTTGTCTCGATTAATAAATGATAAAATAAAGAGCAAAAATACATACTTAAATCCCGAAATACAAAAAAAAAGAAATTATTTAAATGTTGTCAACGCAAATAGAGAAACAAATAATCGCAGAAATACAGGAAAATTGTTTCTTTTCTTTGATTTTGGATACTGCTCAAGATATGTCAAAACACGACCAATTAAGCTTCATTTTTTGATACGTCCTAATAAAGAAAGATGTAAACGACAGCCCCGTAGAAGTCATTACACATGAAAGTTTCTGGGGATTTTCTAGGGTATTGGAAGGAAGTGCACAAAGATTAGTAAGTAGAATTTTACAATTCGTTGAAGAAAAGGGAATTTCAATAAGACTGTGCAGGCGACAGGGCTACGACAGGGCGAAAGTGATGAGCGGAATATATTCGGGAGTGCAAGAGCGCATCAAGAGACTTGAGCCTTCAACCAGTTATGTACATTGTGCTACTCACAACTTGAATCTAGTGCTAAAAGATGCAGCTAAAATTCCGCAGATAACGCCCATTCTTGAAAAACTTTTTATATTTTTTAATTCCAGTATTAAAAGATGGCAACTTCTAGAAACTAATAATAAAGTCACTCTTAAAAGACTATGCCCATCAAGGTGAGGTTCAGCTTACGACGCGTTATTAGCTGTCCGTTTACGTTATGGATAAATTCTGAAGGCTTTAAGCAACATAATTATGACATCAAACAAATTAGAGGAACGCGACAATGCAATTTCCTCAAGAAAACAATTGGAATCCTACGAATTAGTAGTTCAAGTGGTAGTACAACATACAGTTTTAGAAACGACGACCATCGTATCGAAAAAAATTGCAGTTACCAAATGAAGATCTACAAGCTGTAACAAAATTACTGGGTGAGGCACTTATTTCACTTAAAGAATTAAGGAATTCTTTTGACAAAGTGAAGAAAGAGTCCGAAGAAATGGCACAAGTGTGGGAGATCGAATGTCATTTTACATGTAAATGACAAAGTAGATGAAGAAAAAGTTTTTTGACGAATTACGTGAGGATGAAAGACTAAGTAATTCAGGAGAATATTTCAGAATTAATGTTTTCTATGATTATTTGGATACTGCATTGAGTCAATTACAGACAAGGTTTGAAAACATGATGAACATCACTGAAAAATTTGAGTGTTTGCAACCCAGTGTTCTCGTGAACAGTAGTGACAAGGTATTACTGGCGGAAAAACTTGTAGTGAGCTATTCGAATGATATTTTTTCAGAATTCCCTTATCAGTTATTTATGTCCCGTAGTGAACTTCGAAATGATATCAAATGCTTAAAAGTGGGAACAGTGAAAGATTTTGCGGAATTAGTCCTTATTAAAAATCATGTAATCATTTCTGGTATCCCTGAGGTCTCTGTGGCGTTGAAATTGTTTTTAACTCTTCCTGTGACAGTGGCTTCAGCAGAACGATCTTTTCCAAAAATAAAATTAATTAAGAACCATGTGCGCAGTTCGATGATGCAGGAACGTTTATCATCTCTTAGTATAAGCATCGAAGTTGAAAGAGCACCCAAGTTAAATCTGAATTCTTTAGCGAAAGATTTGCTCGCAAGAATGCTGCACGAAAAAGACGTTTCAAAGTTCAAGATTAATTGAAGTAGAAAGTGAATGTATTATTATTATTATTATTATTATTATTATTATTATTATTATTATTATTATTATTATTATTATTATTATTATGTATATTTCGAAAAAACTAAACATGTATATTACAGTCGTTTCAACACAGTTTTCCGTTTCATGGTCCATAGACCTCAAAACCATGGTCAGTTAAAACTGTTACACACTAAATTTGTTATAAATCACTTGAAATCCAGCCTGATGAAAAGCCCGGATAACGAGCGAAAAATCACTCGAAAAATTATCCAAGTAATTATATTTTCCATTCGCCACCCACTCTCTCCTTAGTTGTCAAACGGGTTGAATAACATGACTTACACTCAAACCAATAATATCTTTACCCTGTACAAATTTTATAATCTACCTCCCCTTGTAGGTTTGGCAGAAAGGCATTTTTGTTAGTGTCGCCATAACTATCGGCTTTACAACTAGGGCCCCTTCTCTATACTTTGCGGGGGGCCCGCAAAAATGTGCTACGCCATTGAAATGTACGGATCCTCTTTGACATATTTTGCTGAAACATTTCATTAAATTTAAGTCTCGTTCTTCTATAGATTATGATTGAATTTCATATAAAAGTTTCATCGTGCAATATAAAGTAGAATACGTTTTTTTAATTAAGGAGAACGTTAACAGCATGAAAATGGACATTTCTCTCTGTTAGTGAAATGCTATCATCTCAGCTGATAGAAATTTAGCGGAGACTGTAACGTCTTGTTCGAAAATGATGTGTTAAAGTTTAAAGTTCATTGATAAATGTAGTACTCGAGCTGGTAATGTATCAATAGATTGAACATAGTTCATGTAAATAAACTAATTCATTAAAAAACAGTAAGATTGACTAGTATTTACGTGTTTCAAGACTTGAAAAAGAAGAATATATGGAACAGTAATAGATTTTATGACAATGTAGTTGCTGAATATAACACATTTGAATGTAGAGTTTGTATCTTGTTGACTTGTATATTTACAAATAAAATCAATCGATATTGCTAGTACAACCTGATAATGATCTCAGTAGAATTATGATAAAATGTCATCAAAGTTATGAATAATTAAAAATTAGTTCATATCAGTAGAATTATAATAAAATGTTGTCAATATTGGGAATAATAAAAAGATTCATATCAGTAGACGCATTTCGTAAATCTCGGGCGGTATAACTAAAAATAGGACATAAGTACGGCACTATAAAACATCATCGGAATCGGATAAAGGTTAGACATCATTTTTGACTGAAAAAAGAAAGTTTTCATTTATCTAGAAAGAAATGCAATATACTCTACTTTACTGTATACTCTGGACGTTGTTTGAGTGCATGAATATTGATTGACTACATCAGATACATATACTGTTGTCTAAGTGTTTGCATATTCATATCTATGTACTGTTTTATCCTATGTCAATATATGTAGCGATACTTTAGAGTATAGAAAGAGAGTTTTTACTTACCTAGTATGCCAATATACTTAATTGAGTAATACATACGACACTCTACAGGGAAATTTGCGTAATGATTTGAGCGGGAAGTGTAAACTTGAATTTTCTATATTTTTAACTTGAAATTTCTCATTCAATTGTATATATTTATAGTAACACAAAGAAATGATAATGAAATTACATGCTGTAAAAAGTTAAAAATTATAAAAAAAACATTTCCTACGAAAAGTTCTAACAAAATTAATGTTTTCTTCTCTCAACAATATATAATATAATGTATATGTAACGGATCGTTCGTCTATTTCAGCATCGTGATATGATAAAAAAATTTATACAGTTCATCAAACGTTACAGTTCGCGGCATAATTCATGTATTATAACACAACACTTCGTATTCTTACATAATACACTCATGTTCAGTTGAAATACTACGATTTCGACAACACGCATAACATAGCAAAGTTAACATAGCATGGATACACATCTTTATCTTTGTTTGAAAACATTTGAACTATATCAGAAATATAATTATTGGAAAACGAAACACATTCGTAAGATAAATTAAATCTATTTAAAAGAGTTTTGTACTTTTTATAAGGATTGTTCAATGAATTTAAATGTTTCTTTAAATAAAGTTCAAACATTATGTCACGAGTTTTCTTCTTAATTAGAAATTCCACACAATATGTTTTAATGTATTGTTAAATATTAACAGGCATGTGTTCGTTTATATCTTTTTTAAGTAACGTTCACGCTGAACAATGGAGAGAATCATTCAGTTTATAATTCTCAAAAAGTTTTTACCAATCCATTTATTTTCAAGCAATTACACCTGCATTTCACTTGGTTTATTGCGTATTAGGACGCATTTTTTCAAATCGAATTTTATAACCATATGTATAATGTCTTCTAAACGATTCAATTACTTTATCATTACGATATAATAGTTTCACTTCATTTGAATAACATGAATGTTTTAAAATTAGTTTCTTTCGGTTTTCACTTTTAATACCTATTTCTCTCGGCGAAATGTACTCGCAAGTAAATAATCGTCTATTATTCATCTTCACAAATACTGTAATATATAAGTAATGTTCCTACAAAGATACAACCGAGTGCACATGTGTACAAACTTTCAACGAATGCACTTGGTCAGTGTAATATATGTTTGCATATATGTATAACAATTCTATAAACATAGATAAAATTATTTACTTAATTCGTACACGTTCCGTGTAGAAAATCTATATGTGAAATTTTTTTCTTGGGAAATCACAACCGGATATTAACAAATGAAGTATAAAAGTATTATACTGCAAACGAATGTGATTCTTCTTGATTTTAATATTATTTGATTCCTTATATATTTTCATAATTTTCTTCCACATATATTCTTGTGATAAAAAGTTTCCAATTTCAATACATTCCTGCTTTTGAACATACACGTGTGAATAGTGTCATTTTTGAAGTAATAGAAGTAAGCTCTGCATAGTAAGCCTTTGTTTGGTATCCACTTAATTATAGCTAATTTAATACTATTAATGTCAATACCTGATTTCTCACATGCACAATTCATAATTTTTCTAATGCACGAAACATGTCTTCAAAGAAGAAAGTATTCTCAACAACTGACATGAAGTATCAAAACAGTGTTTCTTGTTTCTACAAGTGTCACGCTGTAGCGGACAATCATGGATTTCATGTTGTGAAACAGTGTGTTTTCTTCCTGCAAGTGTCGCACTCTAGCGGGCAAACATGTATTTCAAGTTATGATACTGTGGTAATCAGTTGCACATTTTGAGTTTTCTTTGCAAGAATGTATTACACGTAAGCTTTTTAATATTACTCTTGTTCATGTTTGAATATTTTCTTAAAAGGAAATAAGACATTATGAAAAATTAAAATAATGCATACATATAAAACAAAACTAAACATCAAGAAATATATGTAAATGCAAAAGAAAATAATTATGCATATACTTTGTAACATTTAACATATTTAAAAATATTTTTGTAAAGATGTTCAATATTTCTATGAATGTTAAGAAATTAAAAAAACACATTTATTTAAAAAGTTTATTTCTTTAGTTTTATCCGTAAAATCATATAGTAAAAAAGGATTTTAATTATTGTGTTTCAATTACAAAAATCAATATCATTTATAAAGAAAAGTTAAAATTACAGCATTCAAAATGCAATAGTTAATGTCTTTGATCTTTCATGTTTCCACCAAAAACATAATAGTTGTACATTTTTCTTAAGTATTATATTTTGTTCATGAAAAGTACAATATTCATTCGTAACATTACCAAATAATTCATTTAATGGTGGACGTTGTACCGTTTCAAAGTCAATAAGATTATCTAATGCAAAAATCTTTTTAATCCAAAGTGATTTTTCTGCACCTTTGCAGTAAGAGGTTCCATCTTGTTTACAAAGTTGATATAAAAGGTTATGTATGTGTGATACAGTACAACCGCATTTATCATTCCAACTTAGTCCGTGTAAGTTTAATGTTAACCAATCAATTTGTTTTTGACAATATAACGGAAGTAAATTGTATCCTATTGGTGAAATTCTCCATATGTTTACATTTCATATCACGATTGTCAACATCAAACCGTGCATGTCTTTATTATCCCACCTCCTCCTCTCTTTCGTATACAATTACAACTTTTCTTTAAAACCATCAATGACTAACAGACGCGATTCGGGATATTTTCACTCAAAATGGAGGACAAAGAAAGCCACATTCTTTCTTTTGTATATAATTACAATTTTCTTAAAAGCATTGACTGCAAACACATGCTTTCACACAATTTTCTTAAAAGAAATCACATGCTTTCATTTTCTATATATAATCACACTAAAGCAGTATATACGGGTTCTCCCACCCAATAATCTTTCACTATTCCTTTGTTTATACACCGTAAAAGAACATCATATGTCTTTTACTATACCATTAACAATAGGTTTATAGTACCATATTCTTTAGCAATAATCTTTACCAACTTAAGAACAACATTCTACTTTTATAACCATGTCATTAAAAAGAGGGGGAAGTATTCTCCATAAGACAGTGTATGGGGACATCCTCAATCATGTACTACTGTGCTCCTGCAATCAATTTCATTCTTTTACGACAAGAGTGATTTTTGTATATACGTATTATAAGATAATATAGTAAAAATTTATTATTTTATAGTATTTTGCTGTATGGAGTTTAAACATCAAACTCCTTGCGTACATCACTGCTTCTAACCATGGTGCAAAATAACTTTAATATTACATTTTAAAATTATTGTAATAATGCTCTTTTACTTTTATTTTACTGTGCAAAACTTCAAAGCAAAACAAAAACGTGTCTGGACACGGTTTTTAAATTTAACTTCCCACGTTTATGCTCCGAGGCTAAAGGAGATGGTAATGAAAGAAATGTTGCAACGAAGAAAGTGGGAGAAACAGGAGAACTTCGAGAAGAACATCCAGTACAAAATTCTACTTGGCAGGAGCTGAAACGAGCCCTGGACCCCACTCACTAGAGATGTCTGGATACGAGCAATAAAATACTAAGTAGGTATACTAAACTAATTAATTTCGTAAAGGAAAAAAGAAAACAGAAAAGAAAATTGTTCGATCCTTCGGGCAATAAAACAATCCATTCTTAAATTGCTTAGTTTTCGCGTTTCTGAAGTCTGGCGATATTGTATTTTACGAGGGTCACTTAACTCCAAGTGGCAACATAGTTGTGAAATGGAATGTAGTGAATCACTCACCTGAAGAAACTTCGATGTGGTCTCCACCAGCCTGTTGAACCCTTCGCCAGATGTCTGGTAACCGTTCAATAACGGTCAAAACCGCAATTTGTGAGAGGATGTTGATAGTGCGTCCTGGGAATGTCTCTGAAAAGTTTGCCCCTGAGAGGTACTTTCGTTTTGGGTAAAAATCAAAATCTAAGGGGCTCATATCCGGGGAGTATGGCGGGTGCTCCAGTTCTTCCCAACCCCTTAGTCGTAACGGAGTGGGTGAAAGGACTGGAAACAAACATATAAACTTTTCTGTGGGGACAGAAAAGTTTATACGCGTAAATCTAGTATTTTAATATATAGATAATGACTGGAATAGTCTTATTTTCGAGTGCTATTTTTTAATATTCGCAATATTGAAATTTTTGAACTTATATTTTTCACGCGTTTGAGGAAAAAAGATACGATTACTAGTAAAACTAACCTAATACAAATATTTTTATTGTTTCAATTTTTCCAATTTTTCAAGAAAGAAATCGAAAAAATGTTTTTTAATAATATGTTCAAAATTTCCGGAAATCTTACAACACTAGTTCAGACGCACTTGTACTTTGCCCAGCATTAAACTCTGGTGTTGTTTCCGACGCAGTTCGCTACCAGTCCTGTTTTACCAGTCTGCCCAGCCTACGACGTCGGACAAATTATGTGGGGGGCGCCCAACCCCTCGACGTTTGGACGTCGTTTCCCCTTAGTTTCGCCACTTGTTGAAGACACTCACCACAACACTCCTCGAACACCTGACAAGTCCTGCAGTTTCCGAAATTCTCGTGCCGATTGTTTTTTCAAAATAATATTAAAAGTTATAGAAAGATTTTCGAGATATTCGAGTCGAGTCGAGATTTTTAGGAGCTGTCTCGACTCGAAAATTCGAGTCGAGAAATACGTTTGTCTCGACTCGTCTCGAATTTTACAAAGTGTGTCTCGACTCGTGCGTATCCTTAGTTCTTGTTGAGTGTCAATCTATATACATGTCACATTACATGTTTCTTCGTTAATTTCATCAAAGAATTCACACTACTAGAAAAAGCACATGCTCATACCAAACTAAGGAGTGTATCGAAAAGTAGTTAGCAATATTGCACATGTCAGGAAAGTCAGAAGAAAAGATAAAAAGTGAAGCAAGCCCACATTTTTATTAATAGAGAACCTCTATGTATCTACATGACAAAGAAAATACAACTTACACGTCCCGTCGTACATATGAACGTAGTTTCTGTTTAATTCCAGCCATTAACCGTTGCACAATCTCGACGGTGCATTTGCTCGATGCTGCAGCCCAGTTTCTCTTGAAGTCCGCCATGTTGCGCACTGGTTTATCATTTTTTCGAAAGTTGCGTTTGACAATTGCCCAATATCTTTCGATTGGACGGAGTTGTGGCCAATTTGGTGGATTCATGTGTTTCCCTACAAACTCGATGTTCTGTTCATTGAGCCACCGTACTGTCGTATTAGCATAGTGTGCTGTTGCTAAGTCAGGCCAAAACAAGGGGAAGATTGCATGCCTTTTATACAATGGCAGCAGTCTTTTTTGTAGACATTCCTTTCGGTACACTTCTGCGTTTATGGTGGATTCTGTATAAAAAATACCGGAGCGCAAACCACAGGAGCAGATTGCCTGCCCTACCAGTACTTTTTTACCAAATTTTTCCACGTCAACGTACCTCTGTGCAGCACATACACCCCCGGCATTGTGTGCAGTATAATATTGTGGTCCCGGAAGAGTTTTTGAGTCCTCTTTTACGTACGTCTCATCGTCCATCAACACACATCGCTCTGGTGACTTTACGATGTTGTCATACAGCTTGCGAGCTCTTGTTTGTGCCGTGCCGTTTGTCTCTGCTTTGGTGTTTGTTTCGCACGTTTTTGCTTCTTATAGGTCTTCAAATTATGTCTGGCCTTGATACGCTGAATCATTCCTATAGACGTTCTCGCTTTGGTAGCCAAATCCCGCACAGACATTGATGGATTTTAGTGTATCAACCCAAAACTTTGCGGTCGAGTCCAGGGTTTCTGGGACCCTTTTTTCGTCCGGATCTCGGCATATCTTTAAAGCTGTGATGTTCACCGAATTTCTCAGTGACCGATTTCACAGTTATATGATGAACCCCACACTTTTTCCTATCTGATTGTATGTTATGCCTTTGACGGCGACCCAATTGTGCAGGATTTTTCACTTCACTTCCCGTTTCACACGCGACATTTCCGATTCAACTCGGAACACAGCAACAAGCACGCAGCTATCCGTTTACAAGACATCAACTGAACAGGTGCTTCCAGGTTTTGCCGTCTATGCCGCCTCGCTAGTGCACACAGAGGCCCCCAATGTTGCTAACTACTTTTCGATACACTCCTTATTACGTTACTTCCTTCTCTGAACAAAGTGGCTATGCATGGATCGCAAGAGTTACGTCTTCCTCGTTAACTTTATGCAAGGTTCATTATACTACAAAAACCAAACATTCTGTTTTCTGTTTCTCTGCAGTAAGGCCTGCTATACATTATAGGATAGATCCTAGGAAATCTCTTACGATTTGTCCTAGAGTCAAAATCTTAACGTGTATGGCATCAGATCTCATGTCATTTTCTGTGTTCTAAACGATCCTATGAGATTTCTCTTGTTTAGAGCACGTTCTATTTCGGAAAGAAAATTCGTAAGATTTCGATTTAAGCGACATCAGGTGAGAGAAAGTGAAAACAAACCAAGTGAAAACATAACTGATGAGGTATCTTCTGATCGTGCAGGTTTACTTTAGGTGTACCGCTCGAAATAATTGTTGAAAAATTATAATTTGTCACTGTTTCCTAAATGATTTGCGTTGACCGACATGAAAATATCTTACATAGCATAGATAAAATCCTTCAAGGAGACCATGAAAAGCAATTGTTGATAAACTACAATTCTTTTACGATTTGCGTGCAAATACGGGGGCCGGATATATAGTATAAAAACTATAGTTCAAGAAACGCAAACCAAGTTGTGTTAGGTGGTTTCTGGAAAGTACGAATGCTATCTAACCGAGTTATTGCAGGGCGAAGCGGGGGCCGGAGCGTCAGCGAGGGGGTGCGAGCGAAGGAAGCAGGCACGTCAGTGAATGTGGTGAAAACGAGTGGGTTTGGGCAATGATACGAGTTTGAGTAGCATTTGTCATGGTATCGTGGTAGTAGCGCTCCACTTGTAAACATAAATTATAGCTTCTGTAAACTATGCCGAAATACACCGGTGGTGGAAATTAGTATCACCGGTCGTCTTTCATATGCACTCACTTAGGTAAATGTTTAGCAGAAGGGGTCCAGAAGTAGGCAACACATACAAAATTTACAGGAGAAATGGAAGATGCAAGTACTTAGACCTAACACAACCTAACCAAATCTAACCTAATGAAATTAACTAACTTAAACTAACCTAATATTAATAGAAGTAGGCGAATTTCTATCGCTTTTTGAAAATTGTGCTGGACCCATATACCAATATAATCTAACGTAACATAACCGTAACTAACCTGAACCAACCTACACTAAACAAATGTGAATAGAAACTACCGAAATAGTAACATTTCTTAGAAAAATTAGCTGGACTTTTTCTGCTAAACATTGTCTCTCACCTATTTTATCCGTCGTTAAAACATTTATAATGATTTTACACTAGTAACCCTACAGCTGTAAACATAAAATACAGGTGTATTATTTTGTATTTAATTATGTTGCTTGCAAAAAAAAAAATGTTATTTATAAATATGTCTTTTCATGTAAAGTATTAAATTTTACTTGTAAATTTCTAAAATGTGGTGCGCCAAAAGTTTACCAGCACCCTTCTGACTTTTATGCTTTTTCCTTTTTTCTTTACTTTTTTTTTTTTTGAGATATATCCAATTTAACAATAAATGTCAGTAGGATGTGCAGTGTGGTTAGCATAATAATTCTTCAACTTTGTACTTTTATGAAATAGAACTACAGTTGATAAACGTCATTCGATCAGACAGGAAAACTCTTCACGTGTATGGCACAAAAGGGTAGGATTTCCTACAAGATATGTCATAACATTTTTCCGAAGATAAATCCTACGATATTTCCTAGGATTGATCTCGTAGTGTATAGCCCGCCTAAGTGGCTGTACATGTCTAAAAATTCTTCGTTAAGTTCATAAAAAGGTTCATACTACTACAAGAAAACATGTGCATACTAAATTACTATGACACATCCTTCTCTAAAACAACTTGGATATGCATGTATCAATATTTGTGATTTCTTCGTAAAATTCATTAAAGGTTCACACTACCAGGGGCGATCGGGGCGATCGCCCCCCAGAAGAGGAAACTTTCTTTATATATATATATATATATATATATATATATATATATATATATATATATATATATATATATATATATATATATAAACCATCCCAAAGTTTGGAGCCCTTAAAAGTAGCAGTATGGCAACCCACCACCCCCCAGAGGTCGGTCCTGGATCCGCCCCTTGTCTCAATGGATGTGCTTACTTGTGTCTCTAGCACACGTGCTGCCGTGTCGTGACAAAACGCTGTAACTTTGGCGGAGAAGTTTTGCGAAAATGAGCCGTAAAGTTTTCATCCGAAAATGTGATCTGTATCGTGTAGAACCAGTGTAACAAGGCAATAATGGTCAACCAATCAATTTTCACCAAATTTAATCACACAACATGCATTTACGTAACATTACATGTAACCACGTGTTTCCAAAGTCAAGATACACTTGTTCTACACGATACAGATCACATTTTCTGATGAAAACTTTACGGCTCTTTTTCGCAAAACTGCTCCGCCAAAGTTACAGCGTTTTGTCACGATACGGCAGCGTGGATACACGTGTAGTAATATAGATGTTTTATTTATTAATTTCATAACAAATATTCATGGTACTACAAAGAGTTACATCCGTATACACAACTATAATGTTAACTCTTTCTCTGAAAGAAATAGATATACATGTAATGCTTTCTTCGCTAATTTATATCATGTTCATATTACTACTTTATATGTATATTACCATCTTATGTTACTTTTTGCTGTAAAATCAATGGGTACACACACAATACTATTGATTTTCTTAGTCACAAGGTTCATACTGTTCAGAAGACGTAAATACGTTTGTTGCAAACTTTGTTACTAGCCTATTTCTCTAAAATAAATGTACACTCATGTCCAAAATTATTGTCGCATATCTATAAATGTCTTCTTGTAAGATATAATTTCGTAATGATTTTGCTGGGTAATTTTAATACTGATACTATGTGTATAATCGGGAAATGTATATTTGTGGCCAATTTCAAAGGACAAGAATTATGAATACAAAAATTATAATGATTAAAATAAAGTGCTGCTAAATGGGCAAGAAAATTTTATTTTCATTTTATTGTTCTTATTTACTGCTCTTTGGACATGAAATTTGCCACTGAAAGAAAGAAAAAAAATATCCTATTCTTATCTCTTAATCTTCCAAGTATGAATATCAATTCCGTATAATTAGCGATAACAACTAACAGCTCTCTAAATATTCATAATTTCCCATCTACGTCCTTACAATAGTACTTGCTCGTAATATCTAGGGTATTTGGCTCATATCAAAGAATATTAAATGAAATTTCGAGAAATTAAATAGGAGATTAATCGTTTATTTACAAATAGAATACTCTAATTAAAAGGTAGGGTACTAACTTTAATTCAGGACGCCACTCCGCATTATATGCACTCTATCTTCCTTCTTACCCTTCCCCAATAACTAATGGAGAAAGGAAGCATTTTAATCTAAACTCTAGAAATCCTAATTTCCTTATTAATAAAATTACTCTCTATTATAGCAGGGACGTGTGGAAAATACGGTTTGCAGAATTCAGTTACTCCTGGACCGTACTCCTTGCTTTTAAAGACGGGACCTCGACTCAAAGGTCACTGTCTGGCCTAAACCTGTCTCTGGGACTCCAAGTTAAGTCTACAAAGGGATTCTATCTAGCTTAAACATTTAATTATATAGGATAGGTTGGTATTAGGGATAGGATGTCAGCCTCTACTCACGGCTCTATCTAAATTTCCTTACACTCAAGGAAATAAAGGAATTTGGTTAAATACTCACTCTAACACTCTCTTAAATGAAAGTTGCAGTGAGAAAATCTCTAATCTCTTACAGCACCTAAATATGATATAATTACACAAGTAAGGGGACGAACCCAAACGCATTTCGATTTTTATTAAATGTTCCTCCACCACTAGGACGGAACCAAAACCTCGAGTCTATACGTGCGTCACTCACCTCCGCCATAGACCCTTAGGAAGCTTAAATACTCCCATTCTAAACAAGCAATAGTAATCCAATAGCCTATGTTATAGGCGTAGGATTAAGCATCTAAAATAACAACTTATTTCCTAACTCCCTATCATTTGTATATCCTATCTCATGGCCAAAGCTCAATTGCTTAAGCGGGCTTCTGTAATGTAGTAGAATCACTATTCTGGCTACATACAGTAACTAACTAGAGGGGACTCTCTCCAACTGCACTATTCACTTCCAGTGCAGCGGACTGGCTGGCCAAGATCCTACATTCAGGAATCCTCAAAACGCACAGCCCCGAAGATAGGGGAGGCAGCCTTTTTATACGTTTTGGCCTGCTAAAAAAATAGCAACAAAAAATTCTTTAGAAGTTTTTTTAGCGCCAACTTCTCAAATGGAAAATTCCCAGTAAGGGAGACTGAAATACAATGGATTTAGCAGCTAGCCTCCTCGACAGGCTTCTAAAAGAAAAAGTTAGCATGGAAAAAATCAACGAATAGCACTAGCTAAACTGTAAATAATAATATGGTTAATTCTTAAATAATAGGGGATAATGCTCTAATATATATACATAAATATACAACATAAATTGATTAAATATTTCCTTACACTAATAATAATAAAATAAATGAATAGATATATACCAATAAATTAATATATTCCAGGCCTGGATTTCTAACTTATAAATAAACACAATTATTAAATAGAGCAATATTTAAATTATATAATTTATATTTGAACCTAAAATCAGCAAGGTCGCAAGACGTACCTTGCACCACACACATGTCTTTGCCGATTATACACATAGTAACATTATAAGAAATACCGGGCGAATTCATTAGCATATTATCTTCCTAGAATAACATATTTATAGACATGCGACAATAATTTTGGACATAAGTGTACATACTGGTAACAATATGGGTGTTTAATTATTTAATTCGCTAACAACATCTTATAGCAATACAAAAAGTGCAAATAATATATAAAAGCATGCTTTACTACAGCGCAACGAATTTTTCGCTGCTAGATTACAATTTTTTCCACTGTGAGCTGGTGCGTTTCTGTGATTTTGTAATGATTCTTATAACACATATTTGTTTTTTGAATACATTCTGAAATTTTGGAGAAGATCTCCAGAAGGTAATTCCGTATTTAATATGAGAAAAGAATGTGGCATATTATATAGGCAAAATTGATTGTAGATTTAGTATTGGGACTGGAGAATGTATAATGTACATAGTCTGAGTTAACTTTTTGCTTAGTTTGTCCACGTGTTCTTGCCACGAAAATTTATGATCTAGATACCTAAAAATTTTACGGTATTAGTAAATGTACGCACTTCATGATTCATGGATATCTGCGGTAGTTGGTGTGATGTTATGTGAGGTAAATGGTAGTAGAAACAGTTCGTTTTATCTGCATTTAGTTTTAATTTATTTGCAGAAAACCAATGCGTAACTTAGAATGTAAGATCAATGGCTCCTTGTAAGTAATTTCTGACTGTTTCAATTACAATTACTGTTGTATCATCAGCAAAAAGGAGCAGATTATCCTTTCCTATATTTAAGAATAAATCGTTAAGATGCAGAAGAAATAGTATAGCTCCTAGAACTGACCTTTATTGAACACCTTTTCTATTTATTTGTTCATTTGAGTTTAACCTGCTCAGAGTTTTAGTTGTTTCGTCCATGTGGAGAATTTATACGATTTGTATAAGTATGATTTGAACCACTCTAAAGCAATACTCCTAATACAGCATTTTTCTAATTTATCAAAAAGTATATCATGATCTACACAATCAAAAGCTTTTAAAAGATACAGGATTATCGACAATATCTGATCGACAGATGTTATAGCTACCTTGATTTGTTCATATATGGCAGTAATTGTGTATTTTCCCTTTATGAAGCCGTGTCAGGTTTCCGAGATTTTAAGTCATGTTCACTAATGAAAATTACCAGACGCTTACATACTAGTTTTGAAAAAATAGTAGAAAGTGAAATGGGACGGTAATTTATTTCTTTTGAAAAAAAAAACACATAAAAACACATTAAATAAGTGCAGTCTTGTTCAGCAGTGTGTTTATTTTTCTGATTTTATTCGCAAGACGTTGACTATGATTGTGTGTCAGTTATTTCTTTTCTACATCCTTTTTTGAACAAGGGTTTGACTATTGAGAGTTTTAATGCATCAGGGAAGATTCCTTCAGAAAATGACTCATTAATCATGTCCGCTAATGCAGGCGCAATAATATGAATACAATTCTTCAAAAGAAACTGTGGAATATCATCAATCCCTGCAGAACTTTTATTATGAAATTTAAGTTCATTTTCTGAATTGCAATAAAAAAATTCAGTAGACCTGGTCATTCTGAACAGCTGTAAGAGAGAGAAAAAGAGAACAAACATTTTGAAATGACTATTCATATTTTAGACAATTTGAAAGTTGTGTGAAGGCATACAGCAGATTCCGAGTGATTCAAAGTGATACTTCTGTGGTGATATAGTGTACTTGACTTGTGTAGTGTTCTTCACTTTTTATCTTTTCCGTGTGTTGTGCATTAGTGCAAGGTTCTTTTTTTTCTCTCTCTCTCTTTTGTCGCTGTCTAGCATGGCAGCCTCATCAGACGGACACGTGCTTCGATCCACTAATATGGATACTTCTCCGCCTACTAATTCTTCCAATTCCCATGTACCAAATGTGCCCTATGCACATACTAACAATAATACTTCTAAAGATCACCATCTTGGACCTTATGCCGTCTACGTTTCCTCCACTTCTGCTTTGAGCAAACAGCATCCTATGAAACTAGGTAGACTCTTATACAATCATAACCTAACAGATGTAACTGATATTCGTAATCTTGGCCCGCAAAGCTTAAATGTCTTTTTTTCGTACTGGCAAAGAGGCCAACGAATACCTTCAACATCCTTTATTGATGGCACATAATTGGTGTGCTTACGTTCCGAAATATGCAGTTTCTTATCAGGGCATTTTACGAGGAGTCGACCCGTCCTTAACGGACGATGAACTCATCACTGCGTTGAGATGTAGCGCTCCAATTTTACATGTTCGCCGCATGTTTCGTAAACGTTCTTCCTCTGATGATTCTTCTGTTCCCCCTACACCTGACTCTTCTTTACCTCCAACCTCCCACTCTCGCCCTTCTGTTACGGATTCGACATCCTCTTCCATTCCCACCGGAACAATCGTAGTTACTTTCGATGCCAATACTCGATGCCCCCTCCCATTGCACTCTTTTCTATTTTCACCTTCCAGTTGAAACATATATCCCTCGACTAAAGCAATGTATTAACTGCCTATTTTACAACCATTTTAAGCAGGCCTGCCGCGGTAAACAATCTTGTGTCACGTGCGGCCTACCCGGCCACTCTTCTTCCTCCTGCTCTGCACCTCCCAAGTGCAAGCACTGTGCTGGTGACCACGTGGCTAAGTCCCTCAGTGTCCTGAACGCCTCATACAAATTCAAATTAATACCCTGATGGCTACAGAACATCTATACCGATACTAAACGACGCTATTTGACTACGACCCCTGCTCAACCCCTCCTTAAAGGGAGATCAACCTCCCCATTCTACTTCGTCCTCTCTCGCCACTTCTATCTTTACTCCGCCCTCTATCCCTACCTCTGCTTCCTTTTCATATTCAGCTGCTATCTCTCGGCCTTCCACTTCTCATTCTCCTTCCTCTCCTTTCGGTGTTAGAAAAAAGCACTCTCTTAGTCCTCACTCTTCGCCTTCTATTTCTGCTCAGCCCCACATCTCTTCCAACTGAACGATTCCCTTTAGCATTCTCTCCTCTTCCCAGCACCGTCACAGCTTTTCAGAAACCGTCACATGCGGCAGATCATATACCTTCTTTTTCCTCCGCTGTTTCTTTTATCCTTTCTATTTTTTAAAAAATCTCAGCATAAATTTTCTCCTCCCGACTATAAATCTTGCATCACCATACTCAAGCTATTACAATCACATTCACTATAACATCATTTGGTTCACTCTTTTGCAATCTCTTACAATGGAACATGAGGAGTTCTCGCAGTAAAATGTACGCCTTACATCACCTCATATCTTTATTCCACCCGTCTTTTCTCCTACTCCAAGAAACCTGGCTTACAGATTCCTACCTCTTTAACATCTCTTCCTAAGATTGGCTTTATAATGTTCACCTAGATGGTCGAGGAAGACTCTCTCTCGCCATTCATAACACTTTACCTTACGTTCTACACCCTGCTCCCATACAATAACCTGAAGTTTAATGTCAAATGGTCATCGTTCACTCACTCACTCTCGTTACCCTTTATACTCCCCCTCACGTTCAGCTTCCTGATCATCCCTGGCTCTATCTTTTTAATTTCCTTTATCCTACCTAGATTGTATGTGGTGACGTAAATTGTAACCACCCATTCTGGGGGGCTCCCTTTTCCAACCCAACTTGCTCTGCCCTGTATCGCCTACTTCCCACCTTACCCTGTACTCTTCTGAATACCGGCACTCCTACACGTCTTCCCCGTCCCCGCGAACTTCCTACCGCTCCTGATCTTACCTTTTGTTCTCCTGCTTACTCTAGCCACCTCACATGGACTGTTTCTTCCGACCCCTACGCCAGTGATCACTTCCCCATCATTTTACGTAACTCTATTTCTCCTCCCTTTCCTTCCTTATCCCCTACAGGTCGTCCATTTTCTACTAACCTCGATTGGTCCCTTTATTCTTCCTGATTTGATCATTTCTCTCCCCTTCTCTCGTCCCGCTATCCTTTACATCTTCACACTGCTTTATGTTCTCACCTTTCCCAGGCAGTATCACACTCCCACCCTGATCCCTCTCACTCAATTCGTTCCTCCATTGTCCATTCTCCTTATCCTAATTGGTGAACTAGAGAATGTCAGTAATGGATTTTCCGACGGCTCAAGCCCTTAAAACATACCTCGCCACTCGCTCCTATTCCAATTTTCTGGTATATCAACAAACCCATGCCACCACGACCAATGTTCTTCAAATAACCCGTCGTAATGCCTGGCGACAATTTTGTTCAACCCTAAGTTATGATTCCTCTTTATCCTCCATTTGGAAATTTTACCGGTCACTTCGTAACGAGACGTGTCGTCTTCCCTCTGGTGGATCTATTTCCTCTCCCTTGCTTCATCAATTCCATTCCCAATTTGCCCCATCCAAGTGCCTCTTCCCCCCTCTCTGGCTTTCTCCTCTTTATTTTCCAGAACCATCAACCTCTATCCATCTTCCTTTCACCATGTCTGAACTCACTCTCATCTTATCCCGTCTACCCAACTCTTCATCTGGCAAAGACGGCATACATTAAGTAGTAGGGACCCCCGTATATTGAGCCGAGTCAGCAAAAATTTTCTCGATTCTGATTGGCTGAGAGAGGTCACGTGACGTTAGGCCCCGCCCACGCGGGAAATTCAAATTTTCAGGTCACGTGGTATGACGTCATGAGTCACCCTGTGGGGAAATCCCTCATTCTCTTTTATGACCGGGATTTTTGAAATTCGTTCCCTTTTACGGGTAAGATGAGTGATTTGATACCTCATTCTGATTGGTTGACAAATGTCACGTGATCTTAGACCCAGGGATATTTGAAATTCGTTCCCTTTTATGGGTAACATGAATGCTTTGGTACCACGATGATGATTGGCTGACAGAGGTCACGTGATCTTAGGTTGTGTGATATTTGAAATTTGTTCCCTTTTATGGGTAAGATGAGTGCTTTGATACCTCATTCTGATTGGTTGACAGCTGTCACGTGATCTTAGGCTCTGGGATTTTTAAAAATTCGTCCCCCTTTTATGGGTAAGATGCGTGCTTTGATACCTGAGGTCACATGATCTTAGACCCTGGGATTTTTGAAATTCAGGTATCCTCTTTGATGTATACTTTGGTACCTCGATTCTGATTGGCTGATAGAAGTCACATGATTTTAGACCCGCCACACGGTGAACAGATTACATGGTATAACGTGGGAAAAACCCCCTCACTCATTTGTTTCCATTTTACGGGTAAGATGATTGCTTTGGTACCACGATGTTGATTGGTTGATAGAAGTCGCATAATCTTACACCCCACTCCAATGCTAGAAATTCAGTGCGCTATGACGGCGATCCACCCTAGACCTGGATTTTAGAATTTTGTTCCCTTTTTTATGGTTATCCTTAAAGTTCCCATGAAGGGTTCAACCTCCTCCTTAAATAACCCTTTTTTGGTATCATGATATTGTACTGAAGTTTACATTAAATATTATCATTTTCTTTGACAGATAAGATGATTACCAGCTTTCTTACCTTGATGGAGATCCTGTCCTTGAATTAGTAGCTTATGTCTCTGGAAGTAACAATGGTGAAAGAGGGGTGTCGCTTGTAGATTTCTTATAACACATTGTTGTGAGTTTAAGCGCTTCATTAATGGAAACAGTGTTGCCAGATTTTTTCTTACCTAAACTGCTCCGATTCTTTTCGAAACGGTTCCGCAGAGTGCAAGAAATTTTAAACTAAAATTTTTTTCGAACTAAAAAATTTGTAACTAAAAAATTTTAAACAAAAATGTTCAAACAAAAAATTTTCGAACTAAAAATTTTGAAACAAAAATTTCAAAAAAAATTTCGAACTAAAAAATTTAAACAAATTTTTCGAAAAAAAATTTTAAACAAAACTTTCAAACTAAATTTTCAAATCAAAAAATTTTCGAACTATTTTTTTTTAAATTTTCGAACCCAAAAAAATTTCGAACAAAAAAATTAAAAATTTTTCGAACGAAAAAATATTTTAAACTAAAAACTTTCGAACTAAATTTTCAAATCAAAATTTTTCGACCCAAAAATTGAAACAAAAAAAATTTGAACTAAACCAATTTTTAAAAACAAGTTTCGAACTAAAGATGTAAATCACATCTAAAAATTTTCAAATCAAACTTTTTATCGAACTAAACTTTTAAAATTTTCGAACTAGAAATTTAAACCAAGTTTAAGAAAAATCCTAAGAAATGTTTCTCCAGGAATCGAACTCAGGTCTTTCAAACCAAAGACGTGTATCCTAACCGCTTAGCTATGAATGAATTCGGTTTTAATCGCACTTGGTGGGTTTCGAACCATGGTTCTTGAAAAGGATACACATATACTTTAAGAAAATAAATCTGACAGTGTAACGCTTCCGTTCATGGATTAAAATAAAATGCTGATAGACTTCTTTGTGTGTAGACATAGAAGTACATATGATTGAAAATGCAAACGTCAGCGGATCGCATTACTTTTGTTTTACTACGAACGTGTCAGCATGATTCATGAAAAAAGCAAACATTGACATTCTCGTATGGAATATGAGGAAAATGAAATGTCGTCACAGTTACGACAAGTAGTGACATGATCCTGGCAGAAGGGAATTGGCATCGGAATTGCGATACTATTGAGAAACGTGAATGACGTCACGATCGATTGTTACACATCGTTTTCGTTCGTGATTCATGACAAAAGCAGCGAGCGTTTTGATTGGTTCGTTGTGATGTCATTTTATAAATTTCCTCGTTTCTGATTGGTTGATGATGACATCGTTTTCGCAGCGACCTAAATAAAAATTTAAATTTCATTTTTCAAATCCTACATCGCTCTCAACTATCGAGTGAGAAGGTCTGTTTTTAAAAAGTGTCTTCATTTAAGAAGCTTTACTGCACCGACTTTTTGTTCATTGAATTTGAGGTAAGTTCAGTGAGATTTTATTTTTCACACAAGATTCCAAAATCATTTTATTTCATATTTGTGGGTGGATCACTAATACACTGTTTTACTTTTAGTACGAAATATTTACGCTATGTGGAATTAGTGGAATGGGAAAAGTGAGAGTACGAATCAGGAACCCCCACACATTAAAACTAAGCAGGAGAAATGATATGGTTTAGCGTCCCTTCAGCGAGCGCCCGTCGGGAATTGAACCATGGCCAAAGATGTGTGCGCTTAGTTTGAAAAGAATACATTACAGAATGTCGAAAACTATGCCTGAGAATAATATTGTTCGATACCCTTTGAAAGCATTAGCGTCCCTTCAGCTTAACGTGATATTCGAGCAATCACCCGGGATTGAACCAAGGCCAGAGGTGTGTACGTCAACCATTTAGCTTAGTTTTGAAAAGAATGTATGATAACGCGTGAGAATATTAAATTTCAGAAAGCTTGAGAGCGATCCGATGTGAAAAGCAAACCCCACCGAGGATTGAACCAGGACCTTCCACATCCGAAGCATGTACGCTAACCGCTTAAATAAAAAAGAGTGCATGAATATTTGGTTAAAAGATTTACGCTATACAGATTTTGTTTTGACAATTACGTATGTGTTACGTTAATGTTCGGTGAATCTCTTCAACTTGCAAACGCATCATTTAAAGGTCGTTGTGAGTAGAAAAAATGCTTACGCGTGCTTTATCACATCTCAGTACTGTTGAAACATTCATTCATTCATGCATTCTTTTTATCACTATAGAATGGTAGGTCAGTTACATGCTGATGCAATGGTCTCGAGTTTGACAGCAATAAAACACACATTTCAGTAACATTATTATTTTTAAAAAAACTTTGATTTCTAGTACACGTGCTTTCATAATGAGATTCTGAACGTCACCGCCAGGAATTAAACTCAGGACCTTTACATGAATTGCTTAGTTAAGAATTTATCATGAATGTTATGATTTCCTGTTTATCAGATGATTAAGATTTTTCTTTCTTCTTTTCTTTTGTAGTAAATTCACACTGCACAATGCCTTTTTTCCCATTACATATTTGTTTTACCGTACCTGTTTGTTTGTTTTCATTTTTAACCATGGCCGAATCGGGTTTTACTGTTTGTAATGAAATCACTCGTCATTATAGACGATTTATGTACGTTTATGTATTATGAGGTGTGTACGTCAACCATTTAGCTTAGTTTTGAAAAGAATGTATGATAACGCGTGAGAATATTAAATTTCAGAATAGGCTTGACATGCCCCCGACGTGGAAAGCAAACCCACCGAGGATTGAACCAGGGCCTTCCACGTCCGAACCATGTACGCTAACCGCTTAGTCACAATAATAATAAAAAAATACGCTATACAGATTTTGTTTCGACAATTACGCATGGGTATCGTTAATGTTTGATGAATCTCTTCAACTTGCAAACGCATCATTTAAAGGTCGTTGAGAGTGGGGAAAAAAATGCTTACGCGTACTTTATCACATCTCAGTACTGATGAAACATTCATTCATGCATTCTTTTTATCACTATAGAATGATAGGTCAGTTAAATGCTGATGTAATGGTCTCGAGTTTGACAGCAATAAAACACTCATTTCAGTAACATAATTATTTAAAAAAAAAACTTTGATTTCTAGTACATGTGCTTTCATAATGAGATTCTGAACGTCACCGCCAGGAATCAAACTCAGGACCTTTACATGAATTACTTAGTTAAGAATTTATCATGAATGTTATGATTTCCTGTTTATCAGGTGATTAAGATTTTTCTTTCTTTTCTTTTGTAGTAAATTCACGCTGCTCAATTCCTTTTTCCCTTACACATTTATCGCAATTGTACCTGTTTGTTTGTTTTCTCCTTTGTTAACCATGGCCGAATCGGGTTTTACTGTTCGCAATGAAATCACTCGTCATTATAGACGATTTAACATTGAAGGTAGAATGCTCGAAGTTCAATTCAACGCACCGCCCGTAGGAACCGATATCATACAGTATGTGCATAATAGTTTCCAAGCAATGCTGGACCATTTGTTAGCCAATGTCGACGATGAGGCGATGGTTGGTTTATCAGTAATATCGCCACACAACACGAATAAGCCATTTTGGGTGAGTTTTCGCCAAGCGCGAAACCTAACACTGGAAACGATGTGGGCCTCGTTCGAAAGAGTTTTACAAAGTAACAATGCATTTCTCCTGCACGAACCATTCACCGTGCATTTTCATCGTGTCGATATTCCACGTGGCTATGGCGGTTTGCGGCAAGGAATACTTCAAAATGAAGAATTATTACGTTGCAAGCGAGGGATTGTACGTGTAAAAAATCAAGATTCAAGGTGCCTGGCGTACGCCCTTGTTATTGCTATTGGCCTGAAAAAATACATGAATGTAGATGTGAAACGACATAGACAATATCAAGATCAATCGAAATATGTTGTGGACCAAGAAGTCGATGCGTTATGTGCAAATGCAGGAGTGAATTTGGAGCATGGTGCCAGTGTAAATGAAATTCGACAATTCCAGTCATACCTCAAAGAATATAAAATTACAGTTTATACCAGTTTCACAGGCCGTGACATCATGTACGAGGGGCCCAACGATGAAAATCGCACTCCCATAAATTTGATTTGTTTGGCTGGCCATTTTGATATCATCCAATCTTTAACTGCTTGTTTTGCAACCAAGTTCTACTGTGAGGCGTGCCATAAAAAGTATGATCATCGTAACAGACATGTGAAAAATTGTCCTGTAACGTGCTCCAAATGTTTACAGAGACCTCTATGCGACAAGAATCAAACGCTAGTGCAGTGCAACGACTGCAATCGTCAATTTTACGGGGAAAAATGTTTTAACAATCATCGTAATATTGTATATCATCATGGGGAACCTGTATGCAAAATGGTGAAGCAATGTACTAAATGCTACAGAGTATATTCTTTTGTACGAAGTGGACAACGCATTCATGATTGTAATGAGATCTTTTGCAATGTTTGTAAGAAGATTGTTCCAGGGTCGCATCAATGTTATATGCTTCCCGATCGACAATGCTTGAAACCTGGTGTTCCTTCACTCATGCACGCAAAGAAAGCCTTGTTGATATTCTACGATATAGAATCTATGCAAGACACGAATATTGATGATAATACGTATGTACACATTCCAAATTTATTGGTTGCACAACAAGTATGTTATGCATGTGTTGAAAACGCTAATATCGAGCAGTCTTGCAGTACGTGTGGTCAGCGCCAACATATTTTCCAAGGAGAGGATCCAGTTTATGATTTTCTCCAGTACTTGCGGGAACGTCGTCCCAATATAAATAGGATTTTCTGTCTCGCTCACAACGCGAAGGGATACGATGGACATTTTATCCTAAAGACCATGGTCGAACAATGCCAATGGAGACCTGACGTTATATTAAATGGGACCAAGATACTGAGTTTAACCTTGAATAATCTGACGTTCATTGACTCGTTGAACTTCCTACCTATGGCATTAAGTAAATTGTCAAAAGCGTTCAATTTACCCACAACCAAAGGCTACTTCCCGCATTTCTTCAACACCAAGGAGAATCAATCGTATATTGGACCACTTCCAGAAACAAAGTATTATGGTGCAGATGAAATGGCCGTCGAAGACAGGAACAAGTTCATGCAGTGGTACAACGATCATCGTAATGACACGTTTGATTTCCAAAAAGAAATTATCAAGTATTGTATTCAAGATATCAATGTACTGCGACAAGCATGCGTTTCGTTTATGACGTCATTTGAAACAGAAACCAAAGTGAATCCCTTCTTGGAGACGATCACGATTGCCAGTGCTTCCAATTTAGTATTCCACCGGAATTTCCTTAAACCCAACACCATTGGAATTCTACCGGCACATGGCTATCGATGGAGAAGTACCCAATCGATCGCTGCAATGCAATGGCTGGCCTACATTGAAAAAACCGAAGAAAAACAAATCTTACATGCGGCCCGACAAAAAGAAGTGTTTATTGCGGGATTCCATGTTGATGGCTACTACCAAGATCCTGAGACGTTAGAGGAGCACGTCTACGAGCATGCCGGCTGCTTTTATCACGGATGTAAAGTATGTTTTACTACAGGCCGTAATCAGCCCATCTACAGCAATCCAGAAGACACCATGGAATTCCGTTATGAACGAACGCAACGAAAAAATGCAAGACTGCGTGAATTGGGGTACATTGTACATGAAATGTGGGAGTGCGAATTTAAACAGTTCTTAAAACAAAATCCTGCAATGGCGATGTATCTGAAGAATCACCCGTACATGAACCGCAGACCATTAAATCCAAGAGATAGCTTTTTTGAAGGAAGGACCAATTGCGTGAAATTGTACCACCAAGTCGACGAAAAAGCGGGAGAAGTAATAAAATATTTCGATATTGTTTCACTTTATCCTTACATAAATAAGTGTGCTAAATACCCTGTAGGCCATCCTAGAATTTATCTACAGGGTGATGAAAATATACCACCAATAAATAAAGTCAATGGTCTGATCAAAATGACGATATTACCAAGTCGCCATCTTTATCATGGTCTCCTGCCTTACCGATGCAACAAGAAACTACTCTTTCCACTGTGTGCTGCTTGTGCCGAAGAAATGAACCCAGACCCTACAGCAACGTGTACACACAACGACCAGGAGCGGTGCCTCACTGGAACATGGGTATCATATGAAATACAGAAAGCAATAGAATTAGGATATCAACCGGTGGAAATTTTTGAAATTTGGGATTATGACATTGAACAATATGATCCCATCACGAAAACAGGTGGCTTGTTCACGGAATATATCAATACGTTTTTGAAATCGAAAATGGAAGCGTCTGGCTGGCCTAGTTCCTGTGTGACCGAAGAAGACAAATCAAAATTCATACAAACCGTCCTGGAGCGTGAAGGTATTGCATTGGATCCGACCAAAATTGAAAATAATCCTGCACGAAGAAGTTTATCTAAGCTTTGTGTTAACTCATTATGGGGAAAGCTTTGTCAGCGTTCAAACTTTAGCCAGACCACAATTATTGATCGGCCGGAAGAATTTTATGAAAAACTCGCTTCCCCCGACATTAAACTCCATCAAATTGTACCCATCAATGATACGATGTTGTATGCGTTCTGGGAGTACAATGAACATGTGCCTGTTCAAAACCGAAACACCAATGTCGTGTTAGGTGCATTTACAACATGTCAGGCACGTCTGGAACTGTACAAGTACCTGGAAATGTTGCAGGAACGTGTTTTATATTTCGACACGGATTCTGTGATATTTACAGAAAAGCCCGGGGAGCCAACCATTGAACCTTCAACGTACTTGGGATGCTTATCGGACGAGATGGAGTCTTATGGCCAACGAGCATACATCAAGACATTTGTCAGTGGAGGACCGAAAAATTACAGCTTAAAAATATACAATCCGGATACCAACATCACCAGCTACATATGTAAAATTAGAGGATTTACATTAAACTACAATGCAGGACAACAATTAAATTTCAACACGCTAAAAGAAATGATTACAAATCAATGCCGTGGACAAGTCACCATCACTATCCCCCATAAGATATGCAGGACCAAAGACCATACCATCGTCACACGCAAAGAAGAAAAAATGTACAGCATCCAGTACACAAAACGTCGATTTAAAGAACTCAATTCCTATGATACGGTTCCGTACGGGTACGTTAAAAAACAGAAGATGGAACTGGAAAAAGAAGATGAAAAAGAAAAAACTGTAAACACCCAATAAGGCCGCCATTTCTTTTTTCCTTTTCCTTTTTTTCTCCTTAACCATAAAGCAGCAACACCCAGAAAAATGAAGTACCCAGAAGAGTTCATAAACCACCACCAACACCACCATCAGTGGAAGAAATGTAGTCATCTCGTACCGAAGGGGGAACCTTGACCATAAAGCAGCAACACCAAAAAAAATGCAGTACCCAGAAGAGTTCATAAACATCCATCAGTGGTTGAAATGGTGTCATCTCGTACCCGAGGAGGAAGATGAGCCTAAACAGATCCATCATTTACGAGTAAGTTTTATTTCTCTCTTATCAATATTGACTCGTTTTTATTGTTTCAGAAAAAAAAGAAATTCTTAAAGTAATCCGTCGTTTCTTCTTTTTCTTTACAGGATACGTCTACAACATTCGAAGATGATGACACGTCCAACATATTCATTAAACTAGATCCTGTATTTATTATGTTAATCACCTTGTATGAGAAGAGCACATACCTTTCGTTAAAATACAACAAGTTGAAAAAAAATATGTTTTATTATTTCTTGAAATCCTGAACACTTGTTTTCAAATAAATGGTAATCTTCAAAATTTAAGGTGGAAAATATATCCAGAATTTGGTTTACACGATTTTATTCGAAAAAACTGATTTGAAAATTTACTCCTAAATTTGATTTTTAATTTAGTTCGAAAAAAAATGATTTGAAAATTTTTAAATGCTGTTTACATCTTTAGTTCGAAACTTGTTTTTAAAAATTGGTTTCAAAATTTTTTAAAAAATTTTTAGTTCGAAAATTTTTAGTTTAAATTTTTTAGTTCGAATTTTTTTTTGAAATTTTTGTTTCAAAATTTTTAGTTCGAAAATTTTTTGTTTGAACATTTTTGTTTAAAATTTTTTAGTTACAAATTTTTTAGTTCGAAAAAATTTTTAGTTTAAAATTTCTTGCACTCTGCGGAACCGTTTCGAAAAGAATCGGAGCAGTTTAGGTAAGAAAAAATCTGGCAACACTGTTTCCATTAATGAAGCGCTTAAACTCACAACAATGTGTTATAAGAAATCTACAAGCGACACCCCTCTTTCACCATTGTTACTTCCAGAGACATAAGCTACTAATTCAAGGACAGGATCTCCATCAAGGTAAGAAAGCTGGTAATCATCTTATCTGTCAAAGAAAATGATAATATTTAATGTAAACTTCAGTACAATATCATGATACCAAAAAAGGGTTATTTAAGGAGGAGGTTGAACCCTTCATGGGAACTTTAAGGATAACCATAAAAAAGGGAACAAAATTCTAAAATCCAGGTCTAGGGTGGATCGCCGTCATAGCGCACTGAATTTCTAGCATTGGAGTGGGGTGTAAGATTATGCGACTTCTATCAACCAATCAACATCGTGGTACCAAAGCAATCATCTTACCCGTAAAATGGAAACAAATGAGTGAGGGGGTTTTTCCCACGTTATACCATGTAATCTGTTCACCGTGTGGCGGGTCTAAAATCATGTGACTTCTATCAGCCAATCAGAATCGAGGTACCAAAGTATACATCAAAGAGGATACCTGAATTTCAAAAATCCCAGGGTCTAAGATCATGTGACCTCAGGTATCAAAGCACGCATCTTACCCATAAAAGGGGGACGAATTTTTAAAAATCCCAGAGCCTAAGATCACGTGACAGCTGTCAACCAATCAGAATGAGGTATCAAAGCACTCATCTTACCCATAAAAGGGAACAAATTTCAAATATCACACAACCTAAGATCACGTGACCTCTGTCAGCCAATCATCATCGTGGTACCAAAGCATTCATGTTACCCATAAAAGGGAACGAATTTCAAATATCCCTGGGTCTAAGATCACGTGACATTTGTCAACCAATCAGAATGAGGTATCAAATCACTCATCTTACCCGTAAAAGGGAACGAATTTCAAAAATCCCGGTCATAAAAGAGAATGAGGGATTTCCCCACAGGGTGACTCATGACGTCATACCACGTGACCTGAAAATTTGAATTTCCCGCGTGGGCGGGGCCTAACGTCACGTGACCTCTCTCAGCCAATCAGAATCGAGAAAATTTTTGCTGACTCGGCTCAATATACGGGGGTCCCTACTACTCATTACCGACACCTACAACATCTTCCTCCACTCTACCATCAATTCTTACTCAACTTATATAACACTGTATGGTCTTCTGAACGAATTCCCCCACCGTGGAAACACTACCTTATTATTTCCATCATCAAACCCACAAAACAGCCTGGTATCGCTGAACATTACCGCCCTATTGCCCTCTCCTCATGTATTTTAAAGGTCTTCGAACATCTCCTGAAACAACGCCTCCAATGGTTCTCTGAACACCACGTTTTATTTTACAAACAACAATACGGTTGTCGACTTGGTTCCAGTGTTTCAGACTGTCTGTCCGTTCTTATCTCCGATATTTGACTTGCTTTCTCCCGTACCCAGTTTGTTTTTGCCGTATTAATTGACCTTTCTCAGGCTTATGACTGTTCCCCTTTATGACCTCATAGATATACTTTGACAACAAGGCATCCCTTCGAAATATCTCCGTATTACCTACAACCTTCTGGTCCAAAGTACCTTGTATCTTCGCTTCGGTTCCCAACTCTCTGAAGGTCGCAACACTTCCCAAAGTCTTCCTCAAGGTTCTGTATTATCTCCTCTTTTGTTCAATCTCTTTCTGGCCCCTATTCTTCGCCAAACCTGTTACACTGTACGGGCTCTTTCCTATGGTGATGATTTAGCCTTCTACATTACTTCTGTCTCCCCTCAACTCGCTATACCCCAACTAATTTCAGCTCTCACCACATTCTCCACCTGGTGTTCCAAACATGGCTTAAAAATAAACTGGAACAAAACTTCCTTTCTCATTTTTACCTGCAAACGCACCACCGCCATACCCTTCCTTACATTTACTGGTATTATCCTTCCTCGCGTCCCTCTGTTAAATACCTCGAAATCGTCTTAGACTCTTCTTTACGTTAGACCTCCCATTATCAACTTCTACATCAAAAAACATAATCCTTCTTACGTTTAATTCGCTCTACTTCCACTTCTACTTGGTCTACAGATTTCCGTGTCCTCCACCTGTTATATAAACAGGTTTACTTACCTATTTTAACATATGATGTTTTATCGTTCTCCTTCTCCTTCTAGGGTGTTTCAAAAATTCCAATCCCTTTAATATACTACTTTTTGCCGTACTCTTAACGTTCCTTCCACCAATGCTGCTACTGTGCTTTATTCTGATACCCGAGTTCCACCCTTAGCAATTCAGTTGAAACACCTCTCAGACAAATTCTGTCTTCAACGTTTCCAATTTAACCGATCCTCTCTCCTCCCTAAACTCACTCTGCTCCGACATCTTCATACAGGCCGCAAACGTTCTCCATATCTCGCATCTCTCCCTTTCATATACACCAGTTACCTAGACCTTGCACCACATCTGTTACACATCCAGCGCACGTATACACTCCCTTGCTACTTGCATGACTATCCAGATATTTTCCCTATCTTTTTCTATTATTTTTCCCAATACCCTCCCGCTCACAATTTCACTCCCGTCTCTTACCAACATTGTTTCTCCTCATCCATTCCTCCTCTCCCTCAGCACACTGTGCATTTGTACTGCGACGGTTCTGGCCAGGGCTGGCACTTCGGATCAGTCTTTTACGGTTCCTCTCTTCAGCAATGTTTCAGCTTTAAACTCCCCATTATGTCACTACTTTTCTCACTGAAGCTTATGCCTTGTTTGTGCCTCTTCTTCATTCCCTTCAGTATTAGTATCCATCTATCAGTATTGCCACTGATTCTAAATCTCTCCTACAATCTCTACAATCTTCCCCCTGGACTTCGAAATCCTCCTGGATTCTTTATGAAATTCGCCCTCTTCTATACTGTCGGACTTCCCTCAATTATACCATTTGCTTAATTTGGTCCAAAGGTCATGTAGGCATCCTCGGGAATGCTCTAACTGATACCGCAGCCCGTTTCGGAGCCCTGCACGGCACTCCGATAGATCTTTCAGTCTCGTCTATTGACCTTTTTCCATGATTTACTACACTTCATTATTAACGCTGCACTGCTTATAATGCCACATGTACAAAGACACGTTGGTACTGGCACCATACTTGTTCTCTCCGTTCTCCATCTTGGTTCATTCAACATAATTTCTCTCCCCCTACCACCATTTTCTGCTCCGTAACAGACTTCACATTATGTATTATGTATAATACTCCCCAACGTTTATATCTTCCCCGAAAACGCACTACTCCACTTTGTAACTGTGGTCTCGATACTGGCTCCATCAGTCATCTCATTTTCTTTTGTCCTCTATACCAACAATATCGCCAGCCATTTCTCTCTATTCTTCATAAATTTCACGGCTCTGGTCCATTTAATGTAGATTCGTTGTTTTTCACCTTATCCCCACCTGTTCTTACTGCCTATTATATTTATTTACAAAGATCTACGTTATTTCGTATCTTATAAGCATCTCTAAAGATTCATCTCATTTCATCATGTGTTTCTTTTGAATACACCATCTATAATTGCCGGGAGAGTGATTTTCACTAAGGCATGTACTAACCGCAGAAGAAGAAGAAGAAATGACTATCAGCCTATTCAGCCACTCCCTCCGCTGGTAGAGCAGTGCAGTTTGGTGATCACAATATTCTTAGAAGGAACACAAAAATCAGAAAGTAAGTCTCTGTTGTTTCCAGACATGTACCGTAATTCCCGTTAAATTATGTACCAGAATATGTGTTTATAAATAGTACGAGGCAGCCTTAGCGACCATGTCCACTATTACACTGAAAATTGTTAGAAGATGAGTAAAGTATATTAAATATTGAAATTGTTTGCACTAATTAAAACCGTAGTCATGTCATAGCATAACCGGAATGGCGCGGGTTGGAAACCCGAATTCGCCCGTGTTAATCGAATTTATTATAAAGTTACTGTAGAAAAATAGTGACGCCAGGAATGCCTACACACTAGGAAAATTGTAGTAAAATAGAAAGAAAGCAGAAAACAGCACTTTTATTAAACGAACACATAGTACAATATGGAAGTTCGAGGCAAACCAACAATCCCCGACGCCAGTTTCACTCGAACTCTCAATACGTTCATTGTTTTGCTTCTGTGTTCTACATTATCCATTTGTTTTGAAGTATTTGTCCGTCTTCATCCATATCCATCCATCAACTGGGTCCAAACTTATGTGGTTTGCTTCGATCCTCTGGTTCCATTAACCAAATCCATTGTTTCAATCCGTCAACTCGATTGATTGAATCCATCTTTGATTCCGCCGAGTCAGTCCAGTTCCATTCAGAGATTCGATCCTTACATTCCACGGAAGGATTCGTTCTTGAGAAACGAATGCTGCAACTACCCAGGTGCATTCAACTCATCAAGATATCAAGTAACACAAAGTAAAATTGATTGATAGAGCAATAGTACTATTTTTCAGCAACGCAAGGATTTAAACAGGACGTTAATATCACTAAACTGTCTAGTGCAGGTGAAGTTTAAAGATACCACGAGAAATAATCATTCAAAAATTAAGATTCATTAGCTAATTATCCTTTGGCAAAATATTTGCACCAGGTGACATGATAATGACCATTAATTGAGTTTTTTTTTGGGGGGGGGAGGTAAACTGTACAGTAAACGCTCCAGCTGCCCAGCGATAAGTAGGATCGCTTGAAAAGGGTACAATAAAGTACAGAAAAAATAGCTGAAAGTTTGCACCCATTTTGTTGTAACTAATCGAGTGTAATTTCTCATGTCTGCATAAGGGTATCAACTGGAGTGAGCATTGTAAAGTTTGTCAGGTTTTACTTTGGAGCGACGAAACGAGAGAGGAAAGTTCGGTGATCGTGAAAAAACCAAATCGAATTCGAGATTTCAACGAATTTACACATTTTATGGCCCATAAATACCGTGGTACCGAAAAAGTGAATTTTTGGAGATCTGTCCGTTTGTTCGTCTTGATACACACTATGTAGATGGCTATACTGTTGAACGTACCGTATCTCAACCAAATTTTAAACTTAAGGTTTTTAGGTGATCTAGTATTTTTTTTTTTAATTTCCTTCCTAATTCTAAAAATGAGAGTAGTTTACTTAGGGATAAAAATCAAAAAAATGAATTTTTTTTAAAGACGGCTATGACAATTTTGTTTATACGGTATTTCATAAAACAATTTTCCGAAAGCAACTCCATTACGTGGTATAAGTTATTTCTCTGGGAAAAATCATGAAAGGATAGTTTACTCTTCGAGGTGGTTGATTTTTTTTTTGTTCTTTCGAACAAATTTTTAAATAGCAACTCAGACAATTTTATCCCTATTTTATTAATAAACTGACAATCTGTAATAATCCATTTTCCATGAAAAAATCTACGTAGGATAGTTTATTTTTGGGGCTAAGTTTTCCAGACGATTTTCTCAGAAACGATTCAGCCAAGTTTTTTCATACATCATAAATAAATGTTTCATAAGTAAACAACATAGCATAACTCGTTTCTCTTGGAAAAAATTACGAGAAGTAGCTTATTCTTGGTTGTTTTCTGGAGATTTTCTGTAAAGAACTCTGGCGATTTTGTCCATATTTCATAAATAAATATTTAATATATGACTGTAATAGGTTGAAGTATACGACAGCTACTTCCCGTTTGGGAAGGGGGGAAACGTCATATTTTTAGGAATTATTCATTGACTATTTAGGATGTTAAAAAGTAGGTAACACAGCGACTTCGATTTAGTTACTGACTGATTCAAAAATAAAAGAGACGTGCGTGTATTCCGCTCTCGTTGTGTTTTGAAGTTTGTTTATTTACTTTGACGATTTTCTAAAATACCATTCATCCGATTTTATTATTTTATAAACATATATTTTATTAATAACCGTAACATATGGCATTACTTTTTTGCTACCGTATAGAAGAATCTGCAATTTACTTTTGGGGATGAGTTTTCTTTGAAGTTTCCGGAAACCCCTTGTAATTTTCTTCGTATTTCACAAGAAAATATTTCATTAATAACTGCAGCACAACATGATTTAATTTAAAGAATTGGAGTGAGAAAGTTGAGTGCGGTAGATCATTGCTTTCATTTTTAATTATTTTTACTTTGAAGTAACGAAACGAGGAAAGAAAGCATAGTAGTAATGAAAAAAAAAATGAATTCTAGAATTCAGCAGATTTCCACGTTTCATGGGCCATAGCACATATGCCCATATATACCGAAAAAAGTTAATTTTCGACATCTGTCTGTCCGTTCGCCTTGAAGTAGACTCACCTACAACACATGTTCAACAAATCGAAAACAAATTTTGAACTTAAGATTTTTATGTAATTTTTCAGAGGTTTTTTTCGAATTTTCTTCCTACCCTTAAAAATAATGATAATTTTCTGAAGAATGAAAATAACTAAAAATACGATTTTCTCAAAAACAGCTCTAACAATTTTCTTTATATTCCATAATAATCAAACCCCATACTATGATGTAAGTCATTCTCTGAGAAAATTCAGAAAAAGGTAGTTTACTCTTTGTTTGAGTTTTTTTTTTTCTCTCAGAAACGATTTTGTTCTTATTTCTTAAATAAATATTTTCTGAATAACATTGCAATATGTCATAATGCGGACGAGTTCCTGGAGCATCAAAACATTGAGAGAGAGAGAAATATGTCATAATTCATTTGTCCTGAAAAGAATGTACGGGTAGTTTATTCTTGGAGGCGTTATTTCAGACGATTTTCTCAAAAACGGTTCATGCGATTTTTTAAATTATTATTATTATCATATTACATAAGTAAATATTTCATTAACAGCCTGACAATATGGCATAACTTATTTGTTCTGGGGAAAAAAGTACGAGGAATAGTTTATTCTTTCGGGTGGGTTTTCTTTTCCAAACGGTTTTCTCAAGAACGACTCAGGCAATTGTGCATAAATAAATATGTCATTACTATTCTTATAATGTTGCCTATGTCACCTGTATAAGAATATCTGCAAGGGGTAGTTTACTTGTGGGGTGAGATCTTTGTAATTTTGTAAAATACCACTCATGAGATATTGTTAGTTTATCATTTAGTTATTTTCAACCCTAATATATGGCATAAGCAATTTCTTATGAAAAATTTACAAGAAGTAATTTACTTTTGACGGTGAAGCTTTCCGAAAATCCATTATAATTTTGTTCGTATTTTACATGAAAATGTTTCATTAATAACTGCAGCACAACGTGATTTAGTTTAATGAATTGCAGCGAGAATGATTAGTGCCGGTGGCCTGTACATTTTATTTTAAAATTACATCATTATGATTTTGCAATATGCTACCTGACGAGACCTTACATCGCACAGGAGAAATTTAGAGGAGCCGCGATATAGTTTTTGCAAAAAAAGTTACGTAACCGTTAAACACTTGTATGGATGAGTTAAGTATTTTTCTCACTTACGCTGCCAACTCAAGTACAACGTTCCAAAACTCACATTTTCATTTCAATTTTTTTGCTTGCTTCATTAGCTTACAAAGCATGAGAAATTCTCATGTAAGCTTTACAGTTGTCAGAAAAAAAAAAAAAAACACACAATATTGTCAAGTACCAGAGGTATACATCATGCATCTTCCAAACAAGACGCCTGCTGGGTAGGGAAATCATATAGGCCGATATGTGTGACTTTCTTTTCATGTAAATACGTTTCCTTACCTTTTGTATCTTTGATTTATCTACTCTTTACAATTCTTTCTTTCGGAAACAAACAAAAATTCGTGCAGGTTTACTATATACCATCACCTAATAATAATAATTAAAACTCTTTGTCCTCTAAGTGATTCCCAAAGACATTCTGCAACATTCTTTTGTTGGAAGATGCCCAAATAATTGCGTATGGATTGATAATGTATATACTTTTAAAAATATGTATAATAAAATCATACATATATGACTCAATGCTTAGCGGTTTACAGTGTGAAGGTCATGTTCTGTTTTCAGATTAAACCACGTTTTATGTTTCTGGTAAAATAAACAGGTACAACTTCAAATTTAAGTGATTGAAAATCCACATGCGTTTTAGGTGTATATCCAGGATAGTGTAAGGCCAATGTGTGGTTTATGGTTTCTATGGAGGGGTTATGGTGGTTAAGTAAGTAAACAGTAGTTAATTTGGAAGAGATGGATTGGTCGAAGCGGACACACACCTTGGCCTGTAAGATCACGAGACATGTGGCTACTTATTATATCATGTGATTACTGTCTGTGGATCATGTAGAATCGCTCGATTGGGACCGATCTACTGGGTGTGCGTGTGATAAAGTGGTTTCTGGACAAACTTGTGAAGTGTCGTGTTTTTGTGTGTGTGTAGTGTACAGTAGTGATATACACGCCTCGTTTCGAGGCAACTGTAAACAATGGCTGCCGCGTCGGGCGGGAATGATGTAAGTCCTGATTCCACTACTTCACTTCCGTCGACAATACCGATTTTAGCTTTAGCAGACCTGCACCAACCTCCTGGCCCCGCTATGGAAGTTACAGTTATTACCGATTTACCTAACCCCCCGCCAGTAGAACTCACCTACAAACCTCAACATATGGCTTCTTACGTTATACACATTACATCCCATGATCCCGTCAAGCCTGTGGGCAAAACTCATCCCATAGCTCTGAGACGGGCATTATTTAAGGCAAATGTGGCTGGAATACAGCATTTTGATACCATTGGGCGAAATTTAATTAAAGCTACTTTTGACACCGCCACCATTGCCAATGCTTTATTGCACCATGAGTTACTGACACAACAAGGATGAAAAGCGTATGTCCCCCGTTACGCCGTTACCTCCATGGGTGTGATTAAGGGTGTCCCCAGGGACATCACTATGACGGATCTTATGGCGGACATCCAGTGGGGTGGAGCAAAGATTACACATGCAAAACGCATCGAACGTCAAGTGGGATCTCAACAACCTGCACCTGCTTCTTCTGCTACAGCAGTCTTCACATCGGCTTCTTGTCCATCAACTACTCAATTTTCTATCAGGACTCCCACCACTACGGTCGTTTTGACTTTTGACAGTCAAATTCTACCATTGGAATGTACTCTATACTACTATCGGTTCAAGGTCACCCCATATGTTCCCCTGACTAAGCTGTGTCGCAATTGCCTTCAATACGGACATTTAGCCAGGACGTGCAAATCAGCCAATAGATGTCACCACTGTGGCCAATCCCACGCCTCTGACAAGTGCACCAACGCTGTGGTGTGTCTTCATTGCGGTGCTGCACACACTGCTGATGAGCCAACCTGCCCTGAACGGAAGCACCAACAACGCCTACAGGAACTCATGGTTAAATCAAAAAATATCTTATGATGAAGCTCGCCGTATGCTCCCACGCCACACCTCTTATGCCCAAATAGCACAAGGGTCTCCTACCTCGGATGTTGCTTCTAGTGCACCGCCTCGCTCTCAAACTTTTCACTCACCTGCTCTTAAACAACCACCGACTTCTCCCAGACGATTATTTCTTTCAGCGACCTCCTCTACAACAGCTGCAGGACGCGCCACTTCCATTGGCATCCTTCAAAATATACCGTCTTCCAAAGGACGCAAGGGTCTTTCCTTCTCCACAGCCTTGTTTCCTCCGCGACAAAGCACAGCATCTCAAGAGCAACGAGTACCAAGGAAAGAACTTGCACGCACGGAGCGCTCTCCTTGTTTGGATTCCATACCTTCTACATTTATTACTACGAACCATTATAAAGCCATTCGCAATGTCCTTTTCCAACAACTAGTTACTACGAATCTTCTTACTGATGCTGATTTACAAGCAGCATTGACCACCGTATCTCGTATTCTAGGATGGCCAGACAAAAACTGATTAAAATATTACAATGGAACATTTGACAGGCACGAGGAAAAGTTGCGGCTTTATGGCGTCTCTGCTCTATGTGTCAACCCACAGTCATTATGTTTCAAGAAGTTTGGTCCTTTCAGAAATTCCACCTTACGTTACCTGGTTACAACATTATACAGGAGAATCGCCAGGATTTTTACGGCGGTATAGCCTTGGGGATCCGAAGAGGATTGTCATATATGTCACTTACGGGGTTTCCCCGACCACCTTCTTTGTTTAACCAAATCCAGGGAGTTCGCATTGGTGTGATCACTTTCCTGAATATGTATGCACCACCTGACCACCCTCTTCCAGCGACATACTGGATCCAACTGTTCAAGAAATTCCCAAGGAACACTATCATTGGTGGCGATCCCAACACCAGAAGCATTCTGTGGGATGAGATCACTAACGACGCGAGTACAGAGCTGGTTACTGCCTTAAAGCTTAGTTCTTAATGGCAAATGATGGTACCTATACCCGTTTGCTTTCACCACGTGAACGGCCCAGCGCTCCTGATATCACACTCCTCAGCCCGCAACTGTATCTGGTTCATACATGGCAGGTCCATGGATATATATACGGCAGTGATCGGGGCTGATTTTGGATTTAAACCAGATCGGAAATGTCACTGTTCATCTGAATGATCCCGAAAACTATGGATTAGACATTAATATTGGTCATTTTCGATTATTATTATGGCTCCCCCTCCTCCGTGCTGCGGTACACGGCATCAGAATTGTCACTGTTAATCTCAGCTACTCTTACCACTATAGATTCGACACTAATATTAGCCATTTTTGATCATTTTTAAATGTTTATCCGTTGTACCCTCCCCCTCCCCAACTATCAGGGCTGAATTTAGATTGAAACAGCAAAAGAAGTGTCACTGTTTCTCTCATCGACCCCGAAAGCCATGGATTCAACACTAATCGGTCATTTATGATCATTTTTAATTTCTCTCCCCCTCCCCTACGGTATATATAGCTCCCCCTCCTCCGTGCTGCGACACACGGCATCAGACTTGTCACTGTTAATCTCAGCTACTCTTAAACTATGGGTTCGACACTAATATTAGGCATTTTCGACCATTTTTAAATGTTTATCCCCCTCCCCAACCATCAGGGCTGGATTTGGATTGAAACAGCATCAGAAGTATCACGGTTTCTCTCATCGACCCCGAAAACTATGAATTCAACACTAATATCGGTCATTTGTGATCATTTTTAATTTGTTTCCCCCTCCCCCTCTTCTACGGTGCATCGTGAAAGTGAGTAGCCTAAAGTAATCCCTGTTCATAAACTCATGTATGTTGAAAATTTGATTGAGATCGGTCGGGTGGTTCAAGAGTGATGAAATCACAAAGGCAGTCATTTTAATTTTTTGTACATATATCTCCCCCTCCCCTAGGTTGGCTCGTCAAAATGAAACGATGAAAAACACCCAAGGCCTGACCTCATATATGTTGAAAATTTGATCGAGATTGGTTGAGTGGTTCAAAAGTTATTAGGTTTTGTTAGTTTTTATTTATACGTCCTTCCCTTCCAACTCCCCCTAGGATCTACCGTTAAAATTAAATTACAAAAATGTTTCCAGATCCGAACCTGATGGATGTTGAAAATTTGATTGAGATCGGTCTTATAATTCAAGAGTTATTAAGTTACAAAAATAGTCATTGTCAGTCTTATATAAATTGATTTTTATATATCCCCCTCCTTCTCCTCCCCTACGTTGCTCCGTCAAATTTAAATCATAAAAACGATCCCAGGCTTAAACCTCATCTATGTTGGAGATCAAGGTCGGTCGAGTGGTTCAGGAGTTAAGTTTTATTTATTTTTTAATACCCCTTCCCTCCCCTTCCCCCCTTAGTTCTACTATCGAAGTGAATATCCTAAAACCAGCTCAGCCTCGAACCTCATCCATGTTACAAATTTGATCGAGATCGGTTGGGCGGTTCAGGAGATTTAGAGTCACAAACATAGTGATTTTCAATTTTATATATATATAGATTATATTGTACATAATCATAAATATATTGGGAGAACATTTACTGATCAACAGAGCAGTAAATCATATAATATGGGAAGGGGTGGACATTATGGCCGTTAACCATAATCATATATGAAGGTGAATGGAAATGGATGATAATGAGGTCCATCAGACATCACAGCAACGGATTTTGTTAGCAAGACAGATGTGTGTTATCTTCTGATCCGGAGGCAATTCCAGATCTGATGGAGACAGGGGAAGCCCAGTTAGACAAGAGGACTACTATGCATAAGATGGAATAATGCAAGGCGATGCCGTGCCGGTGATGTAGTCTGAGATGAAAAGATAGTCAGGACTGTCAGGTGATAAGGAGAAGTAGTAAAGAGTAAAGAGAAGCGAAAGAGGGGTATGACGGAGAAGGGCGTTGGACGGATGTAAAGCAAAGTGATGCATCGTGTTTACAAGTATAGAATGGTGTGTGTGTAAGCGAGCGGAAACGTAGCGGAGGCGTAGGGTTTCAAGATGATAAAAAATGTGGGCAAATGTGGTGCGGTCATAGATTTCGTGGGTGGGGCTGGGAAGGCGGATACGGAAAGCTAGGCAGAGGGCATGCCGTTCAAGAATTTGAAGCCTGGTGTAAAACGCGGGAGCAGCATTAATCCAGGCGGTAAAGTCAAAGGTAAGTACCGGGAAGAGAAAAACTTTGTACGTGGTTAAAAGCGTGTGCGTGTTCAATCCCCAGGTAGTTCCAGTGATGCGGCGTAAAAGGTTGAGGCGGTTGTAAGCTTTGGTGCAGATGGATTTGAGATGGGCAGTCCATTTTAGATGTCTGTCGAATACTATCCCTAAATAGGTAACGGTGTTTTGAAGTTGAAGAGGGACGTGGTCGACATGGACATGAAAATAGGCAGGGTTGCGGTAGACGCGTGAGCGTTTGTTCGGAGGCAGAAAGACGATATATTGTGTTTTGGCAGCATTGAAAAAATGAAATGAAATCTTTAAGTTTTACGTCCCACGATTATCCCGGTTAGGCGAAAGGAGACGGTGATAATGAGAAATGAGTGAAATGGTGGAATGAAGAAAGTGGGAAGAAACGGGTTGGCAGCATTGAGTTTCAGACGCCAGCGTCTGCACCACGAGAGAAAAGTGTCAATAGCAAGCTGCGGAGTGCGATTTATCTCTTGGATAGTGTTGGCTGTTGCAAGAAAGGCAGTGTCTTCGGTAAATTGATATATATAAGCTGGTATTGCCTGGTAATGGTGGAAAATCGGCCACATATAACAGATATAATAACGAAGATAACTAAGAACCTTGAGGAACACTGGAATGGAGAAAAACAGGATGTGAGAGGTGGTTGTTGATAGATATATAACTAAAGCGACAAGAGAGAAAGTGGAGGATAAAACGGATATAACACAGAGGAAGGCGGAAAGAAAAGAGTTTGTATATAAGACCGAGATGCCACACCTTATCAAAAGCTTTTTCCAGATCGAATAAGACGAGGCAGGAAGGTTTAGATGTGCTAAACTGTATTGTGATATTGGTTGTTAGGCGCATAAGTTGATCATTGATACTGTATGAAGGCCGAAACCTGCTTGAGGAAGAGGAAGAAGATTATGAGCTGAAAGTTGATGGTGTAGACGTGCGACAAGGATTTGTTCCAGAATTTTGCTGAACACAAGGGTGAGCTGAATAGGCCGGTACGAAGAGACAGTATGGAGTGGCTTATTTGGTTTGGGAAACATGAGAGTGATTAATGATTTCCAAGGAGTCAGTATGAAGGCTGTGCGTAAAATAAACGTATAAATACCGGCAAGTAAATGAAGAATAACATGGCAGTAGGAAATACGGTCAGAACCTGGAGCGGAGTTGCGTTTACTGGCGACTGTGCTGCGGATATCTTCCACCGTAATAGGAGCTGTGAGAAGATTGTTACCAGGTAACTGATGATTGAGATTAGGTTGAAAATCTGGTATTGAAAATTTGAAATTATCTGATGGATGACGGCGAAGAGACGGATCAGGCGAAAGCGGAGTGAAAATTCCTTGAAGATAATGAGCAAAGGCGTTTACTTTAGCTGTATCGTCAGCAAGTGATTCGTCTCCATCTAAGAGAGGATAAGGTATGCGAGATGAGCGGCCAGCGAGTTGGTGGAATCTCTTCCAGTATTTTGTGGGATGAGTGGCGGTGGAAAGATCGTTGCAAGTAGCGATCCAGCGACGGCGTTTATAAGCAACGAGATAGTTGTGGACAGTGCGTTGATACTGACGGTGGAGACGGAGTGACTCAAGGTTACCAGTACGAGTGAAGTCTCGATAATGTGCCCGGGAACGTTTGATAAGTGCAAGATACTGAGGAGGTAGAGCTGGTTTGTAAGCATGAGCGGTGCGAAGCGAAATATGTTGGGCAGAGGCAGTGTGGATGGCAGCAGTAATAGTATCTAATGCGACAGAAAGATTATCTTCTGTTTCAGGTTCCGGTATATTTTCTAACTGATGTTGAAATAAGGTGCGGTAACCGTTCCAGTTGGCTTTGTCAAACATGGGATAAGAACGAGGGGGTGGAGGAGTAGTGCGAGAAGCAGAACGTGAAGTTGTGGTGGTCAGAAGTATTGGCACATGATCATGCCAAGAGGATCCAGGACATCTAGCCTGCAGCGAGTCTGAGATTAAGAGAAGAAATAACTACATCCGGTCCGGTATTGCTACTAGGTCGAGTAGGCTTGAGTAGTGGATGAAAATGGCCGGTAGTGTGCGTGATAAGGTAGTTGCGGAAATCTTGTTGCCGACGGTGAGAGCGATTGTGAAAATTCAGATCAGCTAGAATTATGTAAGTGCGATAGTTATCTGAAATGTATTGGATAAACTGCTATGGAAGAGGATGTCCTGGACGAATGTAGAAGATCGCAACTGTGGTGTTAAGTTGTTTGAAGTATAAAGTAATAACTAGCTGTTCAGGTAAGGGATGTATTGGAAGAGTAGTGCGGCGAAAAGGAAGAGATGGAGAAAATCCTATAGCGACCCCACCATTTGCCCTCTTTGCTGGTGCCTGGTTATCGTATCGAAGCATGGTATAGTGCGGCAGATGCACGCGGGTGCGAGCTGCAAGATGTGTCTCTTTCAAAATGAAACACACCACATATTTTTCGAAAAGTACTTGCTCAAATAAGATTTTATGTTGAGGTAGAGAACGAATATTCAGAAAGAGAAACGTAATATCCATAATGATGATAAGGTAGTAGACGGTGGGGTAGTAAGTCTTAAACTTCTGTTTGCAACGGATCTGAATGAAAGTAAACAGTTTGGCCAGACTAAGTAGCTGTAAAGTTGGTGTTTAGGATGGCTTTGGCAGTTTGTTGAACTTGGCAGAGGATATGGTTGCGCAGTAGCAGATGAATATTTTGTAGTGTAACTGTGAGAAACGATAAGAATTGGGTAATTGTGATTGGCTGACAGATATCCTGAGGAATAGATGCAGCTTGGCTAACATGTGGTTTCAATGGTACTGTTAATTCTGGTTTGAGTGGATCCGCAGTAGGTTTACCCTTGCATTTGTAACTATAGGTAGCGTGTCCAGTTTCGTTACCAGTGGAACATTTAGAAGTTTGGTTGAGGTTAGTGCAATTACGGCTGCTATGAGGGCCAGAGCACTTAAGTTGGTTTGGATAGGAGCCGGTTGGATGATCGTTATAAACTTGGCACTTTTCACAGCGCATAGGAAGTGGAGCAGGAGAAGGAGAAGGATCGACACGGTGTCGTGTGAATTTGTTAAAACTCGAACAGTTTTTTCAGGTTATAAAATATTGAATCCTACCCTACCAACCACACTTCCCAAGCTTACATGAGTGATGTGACAAATTCAGTTGGTACAATTTCTCTTTTCTCTCTCTCTCTCTCTCTCTCTCTCTTTTTTTTTTTTTTTTGTTTCAAAATTTAATGTCCCACTGTTATGCTCCAAGGTTAAAGAAGACTGATGATGCTAATTAAGTAAATGGTACCCCTTATATCTGGAGAACTACATACAGTGTAGCCAAACCCAAACTATCACTTAACTCAATATGATGAGCTTATTTCGAAAAAAAAAAAAAAAAAATCGATTTAGGGGCCGTTCAAAAATTTTGTGGCCCCTGAATCAAAAAATCCAATATATTTCATTGAATCATTTTTTTACGTTGTATCTGGAGAACTACATACAGTGTATTCAAACCCAAACTATCACTTAATTAAGTATGATGTACTTATTCAAAAAAAAAAAAATAAATAAATAAATAAATAAATAAATCCAGCGGCATAGCGTAAGGGAACGCCTGTATGCCCGGCATCCCCTGTTAATAAGAAAAAGTACGTATTTCATTATATTTATAAATTGTTTGCTTATAATTATCACAATTATTTCCACTGCAATCTTCTAGATGCGCTCTCTCGCTTAGTCGCTTTACTTTGGCAAGCGGAACCTACGCATGCGCATCACTCAGATGCACATTTTCTGTCTTTCCTCTTGTTGTATGCTATGTTTCTTGGGCATCCAGGCCTACTGCAAGCATCGGGGTTTTCGTCTGTTTTCTGTCGAATGCGCATGCCCAACTACTTCTTTTCCTACTCCCCATCATCCTTTTCAACCCAACATTTGCTTTAGATATAAGCTGGCGTATGCTCAAGTACTGCCAACTCTATATATTTTGAACTAAGCTATGGTTTCTGTATAGAACGTACTAGCGCTGTCAAGGAAATAGAACAAAACATAAATAGTTAGTTCAACGCCATTATGAAGCATGTCGCTTATGTAAGTGATAGCATAAAAATAGTTATGCTTTAATCGTAATTAAATGCATCGTAATTAAAGGCAAACTAGTAATCTACATCATAAATACATATCATGTGTCAAGGTGTAGCCAGATACTCTTTGAGAGGACTCACGGTCACCGATCTAGTAGGCCACCCTCCGCCCTTCAGAAAGTTTACTTGGGCTCTTCCGTATCTGGATATCTGACAGTGAAGTAGATACACAGAAATAGGCCCCCAGAGTTGCTTTAAGTGCTTTCTATTTGTATCGTCAAATGATATACACACTCAGGCCCATATTCACGAACAGGCGCCTGAGGTCCGGACCCAAGGTAACAGATTTCTAGGGGTGACATAAAAAAAAAAAAAAAAAAAAAAAAAAAAAAAAAAAAAAAAAACTAGATTGAAGTATGGTATGCGGAGAAAGAAGCTGCCCACGAGAGAGAAATAAAGGGAATTATACTAAAAACAATATTCATACAAAAGTGGAGCCGGTTTTTCTCGTCATAATGCTAGTGGCAGAAAAGGAGCTGAGACAATTGCTTATTGGCGTCTAACGTAATCTACACATTTGCTTCTGTATGCCCCACCAGGCGTGCAATTAGGGGAGCCTGGCTCCCTAAATGTTTTGGCCTCCTAATTATTAAGAGTAGTTATTGATAAAAGAGATCCAGAATTGTGACGATTGGACCCCCTAGCATATTTGTGCCTCTCTCCTAAACTTTAATGGCTGGTTGCGGGCCTTAATGAGAGACTCAGCCTGTTAATCTTCTATTTGTATTGTGTAATAGTACGGGATGGTTGCAAATTATGCCGTTCTAAATATAAAGCTTCTGCAAGTTGTTTCATGAACATGGCTTTACAATCCTTTCTTGTGATAAATTATTGGCTCACCTCTCCCTGGCTATGCCCTTGCGTTCTGTACTAGATTTATGCTTTTGATTAGCAACATTGATCGTTGGTGGTCAAGAAAAATTGGGAGTATAAAGTTCCTTTTGCGTTGTGATTTGAAATTAATATTTGTTTTATTGTTTTACTGCACACAATCATAGTCATACGTCTTGCGAATAAAATCAGAACAATAAACACACTGCTGAACAAGACTGCACTTATTTAATGTGTTTTTATGTGTTTTTTATTAAATAAGTGCAGTCTTGTTCAGCAGTGTGTTTATTTTTATGTTTTACTGTTGTATGAAGAAAATTGCATTTATAACTAATAAACATAGCTGTGGAAAGTGTTCGGCTGCTACAAGGTAGAGTACCTTACTAACTTTTAGCAAATGATGACTACGATAACAGTACCAGACACAAATTTAATTGATTTTTTGTTAACTACCATATCTCGGTTGACTTGCGAGCAGCGCTGCTCTCTGAAAGGGATACGACCTACCCCAAAGCTTTCCATAAAAACGACAACTTGCAATCAGTCGCGAATATTGCAGTCTTCGTGGTATAGGTTGTCTTGGCTTTCTGGGTGTTCTGTAGGAAATAAAATGTTGTGTTTCGTCTGCATTATGTTTAGGGCAAAGGAGTCGGAGTGGTGTTCAAACGGTGTTTCTGATTTGGGTAATTTCATGAAGAAAGCTATAAAACATGAGTCATCGAAACAACATTTGCTGCATAGTGAATCTTTTCACTTGTTAAAGAGAATATACATTGAACATGTATTGCATTGTATTGTATTATATCAGACAAGTGACTAACTTTGGCATCCCCATTTCGGAATACCACGCTACGCTACTGGAAAATTCTATCTAGGAGCCGTTCAAAAATTTTGTGGCCCGGGACCAAAAAATCCAATATATTTCATTAAATCAAAAATTTTCTTGTACGCCTTATATCTGGAGAAATTCATACAGTATAGCCAAACCCAAACTATCGAATACGAAAATTCGATCTAGGGGCCGTTGAAAAATTTTGTGGCCCAACTCTTTAACTCTCATATTTCCCAACTCTTTAATTCTTCTATGTCCTCACATTTTCTTTTATAATATTCTTCCCTTGCTCTGTCTGTTTCCCTTCATAACTCATTGTTTAACTTCCTCTACATGTTTTTGCACTCTTCTGTATCAACCTGTTTTCCCGTCTTCCTCTCTCCCATTTTCTGCAACATCTGTTTTGTAACCCTGATTTCCTAGCCGCTTTGTGTTTGCGGTAAGCTTCTACTTCTTCTGCAGTCTGCTGTATGCAAAGTTGAATATGCTTCCACCATCTGTTACTACCTGCATCTATCTTTTCCTCGTTTGAGGATTTCCCTTCGAATTTTTCAACGAAAAGATTTTCTTTCTTCTTCGTTTTTGAACTTTTCAGTATTCAACATCCTTTTGTCTTCTTGTCTTCTGCCTACATATTTCAGTTAAATATTCACTTCGGACATCACAAGGTTATGATCAGTGTAAAATGTCATCTCCTAGGAGGGTTTTCGGGTTCTTCAAGCTATTCCGATACTTGTACTGGGTCATAACAGTTTACCTGATATCTTCGGCCGTCTATTGACGATTTCCAGGTATATGCTCTGTGCTGATTGGACCAAATTTTCCAATTACTAGTCAATTCTGTCTACAGAAATTGACCCGTTCGTCTCCCCTTTTATTTCTTTAGCCTAAAGCATATTTACCTCTGACATTCATTTTTTTTTTCACCACAATTGCACTACGGCCCTCTTCTGCCTGTCTGTAATTTCTGTTTTCTCGTAATTTTTCTCTACGTCTTCAATTGTATGCAAAGTCGTCGGTGCATATGTCTGTATCACCACTAGATCCTCAGGTTTTCCTTTAAGTGTTAACATCTTAACTCTCAAGAAATTCTATTTTCACTACCTTCTCTTTTAACGCTTACCAAGAATTATTCCCACACCATTATGACTGCCCTCTTCATAGAGTAAAACATTCTATATCATTTTGCTGCTCAACACCCCATTACCTCCATCTAATTTTTCAAACTCCTAACAAATCAAGATTATTGATTTATTTATTTTCATTTCTTAATTAAGATTTTTAAAATTTTCCTCCCTGTAAATACGTACGTTCCATATCCCTATCCTAAACATTTTGCTCTTGCTTGTCTTTCTCTATCTTCCCTACATTGTCACTTTCTCGTTCAATAGTCCTTCCCAAGACATCCCTTCCCGGGGATCCGAATGAGGAGATATTTTATCTCCGAAACTATATTTTGACCTGCAAAAGACCATTGTACATATGATCTCTTTTCGCTGTTAGCAAACTAGGGAAGATCAGAGTGGCGGTTTTCCGTTCCCTTCCATGTCGCTCTGACCACACCTGGGACTAATGTCCAAGTTTCGTGCCAATCACTATGATTTCTGTTTACTTGGCTACTGGAGAATGCTGTCGTCTCCCAGAAGGCAGATTAGTAATGAAATATTTCTTTATGAAATATGAACAAAGCAGTGTTTTTTGTAGAAAATGGACCGGAAAAACTCACCCTTAAGAGTGAACCTGCTGTGAATATTTTCAGGACAACTGAATAATACTTTATTATCGGGTTTAAACGAAGTATTTATTTATGAAATAAAAAGCTAGTTCGCTTGAATCTGTTAAAAAGAATTTCTAAAAGAACTCTGTTCCAAGAGTAAACTGAGTCACAGAAATGACTTACACCATAGTATAGGGTTGTTAATGAAAGATTGATGTATGAAATTTAAACAAAATTGTTCGAATCAATTTTGAAAAAGTAATAGTTTTCAATTTCCACCCTTCAGTAGTGTGCCCTTAATTTTGGGAATAGGAAAAACATTCAAAAAGCATTCCTAAGAAATCTAATAAACACCTTAAATTTAAAATTTGGTGCGGATACGTCGAACGGTATGGCCTCTACGCGAGTGAATACATTTGCATCGAGGGGGGCGCGGTGGCTCAGTGATAGAGCATTCACCTCCGGTGCTTGGGGTCCCTGGTTCGATCCCAGCTCGCGCCGTGTGGACTTTGTGGTGTACAAACACCGTGCTTGTGGGTTTTCTCGGGTTCTCCCGTTTCCTCCCACTTTCTTCATTCCACCATTTCATTCATTTCTCATCATCACCGTCTCCTTTAGCCTAACCAGCATAAACGTGGGACATAAATACTTCACTTCACATTTACATCGAGATAAACGGATAAACATATCGAAAAATACTTTTCGGTATGTAGAAACCATGAAACGTGTAAATCCATTGAAATCTCGAATTCGATTTTTTCACGATCACCATACTTTCATCTCTCCTATCACCACTCGAAAGTAATAATAAGAGAAATACGTATTTTAGCGTTTTCGAACATTTTGTTTCTGGAAGGAAAGGGAAGCGATATGTATAATATGGAAGATTGAAAGTAATTCATTGAAAATTCAGGTCATATCTGGAAACGTGACAATTTGATAGAATTCTCCTTTTGTTGCAAAAGCTATTAATAACAAAGGATTTTTTTTTTTTTTTAAATTTTAATACGTCTGCTAAGGGATGTGAAGGGGATTCAAGTGCTTTGCCTAGAATAAAGTGCCACATAAATCCCAGAAGTTAAGGAAATGAAACTCAGCACGTAAACTTCTCATAAGCGGACATGTGTCCCACCTTTTTTAAAAATTCCCGTTTTAAGAGAATCGCATTGAAAGCAATATTGTCTGTTGTTTGTAATCGCATCACGGGATAATGGCTGAAAACTTTGAAATGAATTTAGAAACATACTTACCATCTACTTTGAGCTAGGTTTCAGTCATTACTGTGATTAAGGGCGTGTCCTAAAGCAGTATGAGGTTCAACATTAATGCGAGAAATTGAGTATCTCTTGTGCCCTTCAAGTGAGGAAGATGAAAATTATATATAGACTTCTAATTATAAATGGGTGACCCAGCATTGTCCAAATTTCCAGTTTTAAGGCGGGAGTTCCAATTTCTGTATTTTTCGTCACATTGGAATATACGTTGACTGTTGTTTGTGATTGCTTCACGCAAAACTTCTTTCCGTTAGTTGTTGCCTCAGGGTTTTTATCATGTCAGATTAATTAATGAGTGTATCTTAAGGGGTGAAAGGTGTTCAAAATTCATAACAAGATTAGAGAATATGTATACACATAGTGTAAGTATACACTGAAGTGACAAAGGTCATTGGATAGCAGTAGGGAACTTGTTGACGTCTTTGAATACCGGTCAAACAGCGCGAAGCAATTTCAGTGTAGTCAGTTGGACTTCTGTGAGTGTAGTGAAACGTCATGTGACATAATGATTGCAACCCAATGGGAATTACTGGTGTTTGTGTGCGGGATGATGATTGGTGCTGGACCAGTGGGGCATACAATTTCGTCCGGACATTGAACTTTTCTCGCTCTTAAGTGTCGAAAATGGACCGTGAGACTCATGGCGTGAGTGAAGCATTGGGGACATTATGATCCATCAAAGACAATGCAGTAGGTACCCACGTGTACGGAACAACCATGACCGGTAAGTTTGAGCAGACTCGTGCAAGCAAACAGATAAGTAGCATTGCGTGAATGACAGCATGAATCAATGCAGAAAGTCCTAGCAATATGTCTCAGAGGTCAGTACGGCGCAGTTTGATCTCCATGGGATATCGAAGCTGTAGACCGCCATGAGTACTGCTTCTAACCTCTGATCATCGGCAGCCGTGACTCATATGGGTTCGGAAACATGTGGATTGGGTCTTAGATGACTAGTAACGTCTAGCGTGGTTAAAGAAATCACGTTTGCAGTTGGTTTGTGTGGATGGTTGCGTCCTGCTGTCACGCAGACCCCATGAGGCCATGGACCAAAGTTTCAATGATACATTTTCGAAGCTGCTGGTGTTTGTAACGTCCCATTCCGCAGCAAAATCGAACAAAACTTCAAAAAAAATAAATAAATAAAAATAAAATAAATAAATAAATAAATAAATAAAAATCAATCCAATCCTACCTCAGAGGGAGCTTTCATTGGAAGAGTCAACGGTCGAAGAAATGTTTCCCGTCAATTAATAATCAAATTATTAATAAATAAATCAAATAACCAAGCATACATACAGAAACAAAATCAAAATAATATCAAATAACAACACCAACTTTTCAAAATTAAATTTTATTACAAATTACAAAGATAATCTTCGTCAGCCCAACAACGTAATCAGGTTTGATTTGGGTGTGTTTACATAGGATGGTTTGGGTCGTCTGATTCGTTTAGACCAAATATTGACCGGTCATCTCTATGTTCAGCTGCTTGGAATGATCTCGAGCCCTTTATGGACTTACTGTATCCTGACAACAATGAGATTTTCCAGGATAGCAATGCGCTATGTTACATTTCCGCAATGAATGGTGCGCAACTAATTTGAGGAACATTCTAACCACTTCCAACTCAAGGTTTGGTGTCCTAGACCACCGGACATGAACTTTATTGAGCACAGGTTAACGATTTTTGACCTTATGTTAACGCACTTGAATGGCAATGGAATGACATTTCCAACAGTGTGCAGCCTGTGGCAGTGGCATTTTTGAAAGGGAAGATATTGAGGGAAATCCTCCGCGAGTGTTGCCATCCAATTCACTTGAATATTGAAAAAGGAGAATTTTGAGGGACGCTATTAAATTTTAGTCAATAACTTCACTTCCAAAGAGGCCACTATACATGCTGCATACAGTTCGAAGTCCATTCCACCACTCTTTAAGTGTGCTATTTCTCAGCTGTGTAGAAGAACTACAGGGTGAGCAACAAAATTTTTTATTGAACATAAGACCAAAAATGGTTAAAATCTGTAGCTGTCGAACCGTTGAGAATAGGACACGTGGTTTTAGGAACTCTTTCGCTTAAAATAGCCTCTCCTATCACCCCACAAGGAGATGTGATTTCCTCCCGGCACACCATTATATCTAGAATAAGTAGGACAAGTCAGAAACCTTCGAACACCATTTTGTTGTGAAATCTAAGAGAAAAATGTAAAATTTTTTAATACGAAATAGTAGTAGAGGTGGAAACATATATGGTACATGTCCATCATGATCATCATCTTGAAAGCAATTTCGAAATTTCAAATGCGAAGAGACATGCTACACATTAGGTAAAACTTGTGTGAGCTCAGAAATTCAAAGATGTTATTATTTCTTTCGTATCTTATATGGTTTGCACTTTATCAAAACTGAAACTTTAAAATTATTTACCAACGGTACGCTACAGCACATACTCTATGGTGGCATTCTCATCTAATGCACAACCGTAGTCTCCGTATCCACTCTGACTGCATATAGAGGAAAATATCTAGTGAAATTCTTTTACACACATGCTGAATGCGTTCTTGAGATGCCTTATACCCCGGAGTTTCTCAGCATATCCCATTTGATTCAGAAGGCCTCACTGATAGAAATCCAAGTGTGTGATATCAGGGAATGTGGGCGGCCATTCCACGCAACCACAACGACCAATCCACTTCCTTGGAAGTTATGCATCGACCCATTGATGCACACCAACACCACAGTAGAGGGAGGTCCCCATTGTGTTGGAAATAGGAAGAAAGTTGTCTGCTGAGCTCAGAAGGAAACGAAGTAAATGTTTCTGTAGAAGTGTCAGGTACTTTGTGCCGTTAAGGTAGTGTTGATGAAAGTGCACTAATGAGCTACATCATATGCCTATATTGCTACACCGTTACCTTGGCAGAACTACGTTCCTTACTTGGGTCAACTCAACTCTGATTACTATCAGCGTTAATTATGCTGATTGACTTCATCTTCAAACAGAAACAGGCTGAACAGTATGTCACGTATAAACGAGGGAACAAGTTCGTGGTGGTTCGTAGCTCATGTGATGATCGGGACATCCGTATTTAGTTTATATGTCATGTGCAGGTTTCAAGGATGCCAGCAATTAGTGTATATTATTTGGTCAATGGAAGACAGACTGATACCAGTTTCCAGTGAGAGACTATGAGTAGTGCGTTCGGTACTCTTCACAAACAATGGTAGAATAGTTGTTGCTGTCTTCTTATTAATGAAATTCTCTGGTCTCCCACTACGTACCCTATCTTCCTTTTTTTTTTTTTTTTTTTTTTTAATTGAGCGATCATATACGGATGTCTGTCTGAGTACTGTCTGTTGTACTTCTCTGCAGTATTTCTAGAACTGTGTTCGCCGGGTATTAGGATGATTTCTGTTTTCCTTTCTTTTGTCAGAGGTACCTTAGATCACCCGCAACAATAAGAGTTCCTGTCAGTAAGTATGAGACTTTTCCAACTTTCAGTGTTCACAACGTGCAAGCCATACAGGATATCAAATGAATAATAATATATTTTGTTTCCTGAGCTCACGCCGTTGTTATTTGATTTGTGACATGCACGCCATTCACATTTAGAACTTCGGAATTGCATTTAAGATGGGGTCCAAGGTCGCCATGTATCGTATAAGTTGCAGCTTTCCATCTATTACCATTTCTTATTAATAGGTTTCACATTTTCCTCTCGGGTGTTTTTTTTTTAACAGAAGATGTGAATAAAACCATATGTATAATTTAAAATATGCTGATACATTTATATATTTATATGTAGAATAATTTAATAACGTTCGACTTTATTCCTTCTGTGACAATAATGACAACCTCCTCAGTTCGTGTCTTTGAAACGGGGATGTAATCGTTGAACTGAGAAGATCACCTTCCACTCACCATCTAGAATGAGTGGGTACGTTACTGATTTCTATGCGAGAGGTTATCACTTGAACCATGTTTTATAGGAATTAACTTAAAATGACAACTCAGAGATTAAATAAAATATTTGACAGTTATATTTCTCATTACTTTGTGTTGCGGTGTAAATGTTGTGTTTTAATACGGATATCTAGAAAGTTTGCCAGAAGAGCAACGCATGCCAAGCATTGAGCAATTGATCACTGATTTTGAGGTCACACATACCTTGGATGGTGTCTTCCGTTGATGGTCTTCGGTGGTTCTCTCCTGGGCTGGTCTCTGAAGTGTTGATATCGCCAAGTTGATATCTTCCTGGATTGGTGTCTCTCAGGTCAAGACACCACTAACATTGGTGACGGTGTTTCTCTGACCAATGTCCTCTGTAACTAACTCCCAAAGTTAGTTTGACGAATGTAAGCGATTTGAGACTCCAGTTTCAACGTCGTAATTGGATCTGTACTACTAAGTCACATACGAACTTCTCCGTCGTATAGGAACTTCTTCCATCTAGAGACCTCTCGTCCTCTGGTTTTGTTCGAAAATCGTCCTCAGGAATTTGATGGTGTCGACTGACGTCAAGCACGCGTGCCCTCCTTTCTTTGGAAAACAAGGTCGCTTCCTTCTGTCGCGAACAACAACTGCAATGCTCTGATCTCATGATTCTAGGCAATTTCTACATACCCGTGAATGTGTTTCATGTTCACAATCATTATACAATTGCAACTTAATGGATTTTACAAATTGTTCTTGCCAACACATTTTCTAAATTTAATTCCTGCATTCGCAGACAACAAATAATGTGCTTTACTGGTTTTTAATAGCTGACAAAAGAATTGTATAAATTTCATGAGAATTGCATTATTAAGAATCTTAAGCTTGACATAAATTATATTCGTTTTTCCCTTCACCAAACAATAATTTAAAATCTTTAATAAATCCAATATTTCCAAATAAACATAAAATTAATTATTAAATTGTGAGCTCTGCTATATGAAAATACAGGCTCTGCCACAATAATATAAATATGCTACTATTTGGTATGCTACATAATGATGTAATAATTCTTATGAGTATCTGTATTGTGATTGATCAGTTTTTTTAATGTGTAAAAATTCATCAGTTCAAATATTGGCCACTTTAGTTACATGTTCTGTGCGTAATTAACGAAATATTTATTTTGAGAAAACGTTTCGCTGTGATAGACACGTGATTCAAATACACTGAAATTCTTGGAAATTGAAATACCAACAAAAGAATGTTAAAAATGCGTCCAAACTTAGGATTTGCATATACAGGGCATGATGTACTAACGATTATAATTTCAGTAGGATGGCGCATATTTGGACCTAGCAGCTCTTCGGTTCAGTGTTAGTACATCTTAAAAGGGAGTTTACATCACACACTGATGTATTAATGTTAAAGATTATGTAAATAGAGTGTATCGATTTTTGTTTGTTTGTTTGTTATACAATTTGCGGAAAAGTTGTCATTGAGTTAGAGTAATTGGCAAGCAAAATTGCATTAAAAAAAAAAAAGTTAACTTCGTCCCCTGCCTCAAGAAAGTCAATACTTTCAGCGGTCGAAGATACGCAACAACCATCAATGTATTTTTACCTTTTCTTGTGGTTTTATCTTTTCTGTGTGGACCTAAACGATGACTGATTTCAACAAGTTGAGTACCGAGTAACAACATCTCTTAAACATGTGTCTACGTCGGACATTTTCGCTGGAATTATCAAAGAAACTCACCACGGTGAGTATTACCGGTTGAATCCAAAAGCAGCGAAGAGCTGCAAGAATAATCAAATAAATCAATAAACTTTATTTGAATTTAGAAAAGTATGGAGAAATGATGTACCACAAATACAGATATATATATATATATATATATAGATAGATAGATAGATAAATAGATATAGATAGATAGGTAGATAGATCTTCGATAAAAGATACAATTGTTACATTAAAAAGCAGTTTCCTCGGTACAGTACAAGCGCGAAAAATGACCAAAAAATGGGGCCTGTAATGTGCTTCTTGCCTACATTCGGCCACTAAAACCGACCTTCTTGTTGGTTTCAAGGAGTTGACCAAAAAATCTGATGTTTTGCATGCAAACTATTGTAACCCAATGATAACTTTTCCTCAAGTTGCTCAAACGAAATAATAAGAAAAAAGGTCGATCCACCATATTGTACAGTTCAGAAATTGTTATTTCTGTATAGTAATGCAGGGAATCTGTGGTATGAAGTTCATTATACTCACACGTGTCTTTGTTGGTGTTCCAATTTTCACAAACATCAGTTTATTATACTAAGGCAGTTAAAGCAAATGGGGGAAAATGATAAGAGGACAGTTACGTCTCGCACAAGAATTGTCTCAAAAAAAATCTGCCTATAAAACGTATTTCGTTAATGACTTTAAATTTAAGATAACCATTTCAGTACTAACTTAGGAACCATGGTTTTATCAAGTCAGCACACTGACTCTTAAAGTTTCGATAGAAGAAAATGTATTGAAAGGTATCCACTTTGCGCTGGCAGTTATACCACTTTCTTTCAATAGTGATGTTTATGTCCATAAAAGTGTACCTACAATCTGCGTGTAAAGCTAGAGTGTAACGAAAGTCTGTTGTGCACGGAAAACTTGGCGAATGACTACCGGTGATGTTACTAATGATATAGTGCAAATGTAATAATAGTAATGGTGATAATACATTCAGTGAAGCAGAAACTGAGATACTGATTTTTTCTTTGTTTTAGGATCTGCTCACTATGGCTGAGAGACTTTATTCCAACCTTCTTGAAGGGAAATCTCGTCCTTTATTCGATAAGCATATTCCGCATCATTTAGCTGTTGGATATAATTTGCATCGTTGTGTGGATTCAGTAGTAAATGACGGCCTCGATCAGATAGCTAGTGTACAGTCGTTCTTCTCGACATGTACATTTAAGTGTGATTATCCTCTTCCATTTCTTGAGCCAAATAAGACATCCATTTCAGGTAAGGTTGCTATATTCTTGTTTCTCGGTTTAACAATTGTTGATATATTACTTACTCATTTTTTAAGATACACTGAAATCTGTACTGTTTTTTTCTAAAGGAATTAAAAAGTACGGACCACCGCACGAAATATTCTCATTTCAGTTTGTTAAATTAAATAATGTTATGCTCCAGTTATAACTTAACCATTCATTAGTGAAATAAGAAACAAAATTATAGGCGTTTTTTTGAAGGAAACTTTGACCAAAGAAATTTCATCCCAAAAAGTAAACAGCCCCTTGTGGATATTTTCATAAGAAATGATTTACGCAACATTGTATGATATTAGTTACATATTTGTTAATGAAATATGAAGAAAATCATCTGAGTCGTTCCTACAAAAGCGTTCTAGAAGGGACTCAGTCTTCAAGCGAAAACTATCCTTTGTTGATTGTTTAATGAGAAAATCACATATTGTGTATTGCAAGGACATTAATGAAACACTTATTTAAGAAGTGTGAACATAATTGAATAAGACATTTTTTAGAAAATCTCCCGAAAAAAAACTCACTCCAAATAAAGTACTCCTTTGTATTTCCTCAGGATAAATGATTTATGCCGTACTGTTGAGTTACAAACGAAATATTTATTTTTCAAATATGAACAAAATCGCCTCAGTCGTTTCTGAGATAATCGAGTGGAAAAAAAAAAAAAACAACTCCAAGAGTAAACTACCCATTGGATATATTCTTAGGTCAAATGACTTATACCGTATTGTCACATTACTTACGAAATATGTATTTGCGAAAAACGAACAAAACCACTTTGTTTTTGAGAAAATCACCCGAAAAAACTCACCCCCCAAAATAAACTTCTTGTGCATTTTTTCACAATAAGTTATTTATGCTATATTGTCGTGTTAGTTATTGAATTATTATTTATGAAATATGGACAAAACTAATTGAATTTCTCTTGAATATATGGCCCGGAAAAACTCACCCCCAAGAGTAAACTACCCCCTGTGAATATTTTTAGGGCAAACGAATTGTGCCATATTGTCAGGCTACTAACGAAATATTTATTTATGAAACGTGAACAAAAATTTTGAGTCGATCTTGAGAAAACCGTTTTACAAAAACTCACTAGTCCTTCAAGGATTTTACCCACAGAAATGACTTATACCACAGTAAAGGGTTGTTAATGAAAGATTGCTGTTGTAATGTACCATTACAGTTAATGAAATTTTTGTTTGGAGGGGTCCAATAATTTTTGAACGCACTGTGCTACGTGGTTTTTCAAGCTATAACTTCAGTCCGTGTCTTGTATTCATACGTTCTTTATCTAAACCAAAATTAATATGGGAGCTTTGAATAATTTAGTAGGAATCATATTCTGGGGAATAATATCTTTATTTATAAATTATTTTATTATGAGTTCCGTATATGGACATTTCAGATGGATAAATATCGAAATTATCATCTTAATGCGATACGAAAACACAGGCCCGCAATTGGACAGAAATTCTTGAAATTATCCACCAATCTGATTTTTAGGCAGATTAATTTAGACCCCCTTCGTCCCTCTGAGATGCCCATATCCTCCCAAGATCCGGTTTCTTCCAGTTTTTTTTTTTTTTTTGCTACTTTTCATTCGTTTTATAATTTTCCGCCGCCAAAACACTCTTTTCTGATTGAACTAGAAATGAGAATTGTGTACATAGTAATTGTGAATCTTTTTTATTACTAACATGGCGGTATATGGTTTCGTGGTAGTTAGAGTAATTATCATTATAATGGTGTAAACATAAAACCGGGGCTCTCATTTACTCCTAAGTTGATCAAGCTTCCAACCAAAATGGGTTAAACGATTTTTCGTTAGGGTTCTTTTCCCTTCAGGAAAGGGATCCTCACAATTATCGGTTTTGATATGCCCTTTCAGTGACATTAATAGTATCTTGAAAGTTTGATTTAGTTAGTAGAAGGGCTACTTGGCTCTGGTCATTTCTTCTTCCCTTTTTCAGTTCCTAGAGCCGACTGGTGAAAGTGAATAATCTTGTTTGCATCATATATAGCTGAGTGGTGTGATAATACATGTATCAGTTTGTATAGTTATATGTATCAGTATTTACTTTCTTGGGTATGTGGAATGTAATTTGCATGTGTTTAAGTGAGTAGTATAAATTTTAGGAGTAAGGCGTGAGTGAGAGTATGATATATGTATTGATGTACAGTGTATTGTTGTTTGTGTATTTATCTTTGGTCCGTCATAATAAGTACGTTACTCCATCGTAAAGAATTTCCTAGTAATTCCGTACCGTAATTTCATAGTACATAGCTTATTAACAAAAATAGCGCAAAAACCATGATCAACAGTGCAAAGATTATTCGGTTATGCACAGGTTGGTTTCATACTACTAGCGCCACCGCGTTCGAATTTAGTATTATCCGTTGCTAATGTCCTGTTATCTAAATACTTAGTGATTTAGTTTACACGGAAATGTCCTCTTTTTTATAATTAACTTCAGTAAATATTAATTTAGGCCCATATGAGTAGGTATTTAGATAAACTGATTTATATTTTAACATTCCTGAAAAGCACGATCATTTATATAAGTTAGTAATCAAAATATTAATAAAAGTAATCTTCACGTTTCCACCTAACTCGAAGTTTCATCTATATGACATTATTTTTTTATCGCCAGGCTGCATTTATGAATCCTCTTTATCCGTTGCTTGCTGTGAGCAATTACGTTGTTGACATTTTCTGATATATAGTTAAATGCTATAAGAACATTCAACTTTCATTGCATACAAAATAAATTTCGAAGCCATGAAGTGAATTATACCGTAGTTTGTTACGATAGAAATTCATATTCACTTCATATAGGATCACACGTGTTAATTAATGTATTATGGTAATTGCTGATTGTAATATAGTTAGACTGCTCTGAACAGTCTTGGACTTATTGATAAAGTATAGGGTTTCTAAAAATAATCGATGTAGTAGAGAAAAGTAAATAAATAAATGAATACGTGAGTAATGATAATATTATTAGTATATACATGTGTATAGTAAAGAGTGTGATTAAATAGCAAGACGCCCATGTGTATATGAGCCCAGTGGTATAGTTTGCTACGAAGTATTGAATATATATATATATATATATATATATATATATATATATATATATATATATATATACACACATTAAATTCCTTAGTGCATTAATTATCACGTTAGGATTTTTATATAAGGGTAATGTGATATGTAGAAAACGATGGATGGTATTTTTCACTTAGTGGCTCGACTTTTCCATAGTAAATGCACCAGTTACTTGATCAACCAGCCTGACAATACAAATAATATCAAATGATCCCGGATACCTCACAGTTAATTACATGACAGAATAGCTGTTTGCAGAATTAATACAGTTTAGATATATGCGTTTGACTTACATTTATAATAATACCTAGCAACTTTGAATTTTTTTCCACGTTACCCGACCAAGCTAAGTTTATTATTGTGTGTAGAGGTGACGAAGTGGACAGAATTAAATAATCTAGTAAATCTATTATAGTAGACTCTAGTAATGCCGTGCCAGGCCGTCTAAACCCCCAATGTCCATGAATTTTTCACTTTTATTGTTAGTATATAATGTTTGAAATTAGTTGACGCCTCAAGGTTGGCAAGCTTGCGGACTAGTAGCTACTAGTAAGATTTGGCGGACAACTTACTAGTACAAAATCTAATTTTTATTTATTTGTTTTATTTTGGCAAGTCACTGTTAGGATTTCTTCTATTTTATCGACTTTAGTTTTCCATACTTTCCTCGGAACTCTTCTTAGTTTCTGAGGAGTCGGATAATTTATTTTTTTTAATTTTAGAAATTCCAAATTAGGAAACCAAATAACTTCCCGGTAGTGCCGGAGTCTTCAAGGTCTCAGCCGGATTTCCCTAAAGCAAGGAGGGGAATTTCCCTAAAGCTTTTGTCTTTTTGAAAATTCTCTTGTGGGCACGGACTTGCTGTGGCTTTGGAGATACTTATTTTAGGCTACGCATTTTAGTAGACCGAACATTTTCGGCATATAAAAGTATATTTGGCTGTGGATTGTTGTATGTTGAAATTCGACCACTTATCTTTGTAGTTTTAGTGTTCTAGCTTATTTCTTTGGCGCCGCTTTTTTCTCTCTCTCTCTATTCCTCTATTTTATTCTTCAAGATTTTTTAAAATTTTTAACCTCCCCCCAAGTTTTGAATTTTACAAATATCGACCTTTTAATATATAGCATTTAAAACTGAATTACCAACTGAAAAGTCGCGAGACACGATTCATAGAGGTATTCATTGATGTGAAGTATGAAGTAAATGTTTTCCCCCATATTGACAAACTGCAGTAGCGAGCAACTGTCCGGTCTACGATTAAACTTTACTTTCGTTTCCTTCTATCATTATCCGCTTAGTATCTTTTGTCAAGTTATTAGCTATTCCTATGTTTGTTTCCACTGGTAACTCTGAATGTGAAGATTGTTGTAGTTGATTGGGCCTGAAAATAGTGTTAACAGTTTAGTACCATATACTTATACATATTATGAGTTTACGTGCCTGTCATGTTACTTAAATGTCTCCCAGTTTAAACAAAATATTTTGAGAATTCTAATTTTATCATTATGCGCGGGAAATTAGTTGAATATATATATATATATATATATATATACAGGGTGGGCCATTTTAATTAATCCACGGAAATATCTGAAAAATGATAAAACATAGAAGAAATTTTTGAAGTACACGTTATATATTGCTAAGGGGGAAAACCAATTCCGCCAAAAGCACCCCTTTCCGCCCCCCGTAAATGGGGGTAACGGGGGGAACTTTGAAATGTCAAATGTGAACATGGGTCGAGTAATACCTCGTTCGAAAGGTCTTGGAAAACTAAGTAACGCTGTACCAAAAGATGTTTCATATTGTGCACCAGTTTCAAAATGGCCGCCATAATATGGTTCGGAAACTCCAGTACCCGTAGTATGAAAACCATGGAAGGAAAATGAATGGAACAAAATTGAAATACGTAAATATCATAGGGCATATCGAATGATGTAATCCCTGTGATCCCAGTGGCCTCCCTGAAGGGGTCTTGGGGGCTAACTTCAAAATTTCAATGTCCGACCGGACCACGGTTCGGGCGTACGCTTGACCTACCCAATGCTGTTTGGAAGGCAGACTTCATGCATAGAGAATTTGTGCACTAAGTTAACGCGGATGGCCACAGTTACATTTTGATTAACTATTAGCATTCATGTCATATTGTGAGCTTGAGGGACGAAACGGTGTGTACGTATATCCCCAAAATGTTTTCTGAATAACCAGCACGCATTACATAAAAGTTTCTCTTTTTTTAGTCACTACAGCGTCATCCTTACAAACAAATGTTTCAACCACACAATACCTATTTGTAAGGTTAGCCTTAATTTACGAATTAAAGTAGAGTTCTCGTTTGAACTTTCACTTTACTTTCCACCCCACTCACATACAGAGCGCAGGGAGAGATTATTTTGCAGGACTTGGATTTCTCTCTATACATTATGGCAATTTTACTCTAATATTTTTATCTCTGTTGTATTATTCTCGAGCCTTGGAACGCCTCCGTGGTTTTCGTATTTAATTTTCGTTATTTTCATTTATGTGTAACCGTATTCATACTATGGGCACTAGACGTTTTCTTAGACACAGTCACCATGTCTTTGCGATCATTTTGAAAACGGTGTCTCATGTCGAAAATTTTCTTACAGAAGCTGTTTGATATTAATTTGTCTATGTAACGTGATGTTACTCGCTTCAAGCTGCTATTTGAAATTTTCAAGTTGGCCCCGGATAACTTTCAGTTACTCCTTGGAGTCACCCCGACAACACCTCTCGATGTGCCTTACGTCAGTTAGCTACTCCAGTTTTTCTTTTGTTGATTTATCTCCAATCGCTTTCATACTACGGGTACTAAACCTTTTCTCTGACACGGATACTATGTTTCGGCGGCCTTTTGAGAACACTGCCATTTCACATCAATCGTTTTCTCCTGCAATATGTTAGATTTTGCAAGATTTATCGAACGAGGTACCACTCGACTCATGTTACTATTTGAAATTTTGAAGTTAGCCCCCAAGACCCCTTTAGGGAGACCACTGGGATCACAAGGACCACACCGTTCGATATGCCCTATGATATTTACGTATTCCAATTTTGTTCCATTCATTTACCTTCCATGGTTTTCACATTACGGGAACTGGAGTTTTCGAACCATATTATGGCGGCCATTTTGAAACCGGTGCACAATATGGAACATCTTTTGGTACAGCGTTACTTAGTTTTTTAAGACCTTTCGAACGAGGTATTACTCGACCCATGTTCCCATTTGACATTTCAAAGTTCCCCCCCGTTACCCCCATTTACGGGGGTGGGGAGGGGTACTTTTGGCGGAATTGGGTTTCCCCCTTAGCAATATATAACGTGTACTTGAAACATTTCTTGTATGTTTTATCATTTTTCAGATATTTTCGTGGATTAATTAAAATGGCCCACCCTGTATATATATATATATATATATATATATATATATATATAGAGAGAGAGAGAGAGAGAGAGAGATATGCGATATATCGGATTTAAGATGTAAAGTGTTGCAACCGCAAAATTCAATTTGTCGGGGTCAATAGTTTGTAAGGTTGAATAATTAATGAATATAGATTTATGTTGAGATACGAATATGTGTTGAATATGAACATAATATTGAAGTAAAATGTATAATATTGAGTTGAGTAAATAAATATATGTATAAAGGGTCTTGGTACTTTAATCCGAATAGTTCTTGGTTGCCACGGTCACGAAATATCCGATAAATATACCGCCGCATGTTGTATATTCTTTTCAAACTGTGTGATATTCTCTAATAAGAGATATGTAAGAACTAACATTATTAGTACTACACTAACCGCATGTAGCATGGGTTTAAGGCAGTTCGGCGTAACTCTAATTTATCACTAAATCTATCCTCAGACCAGTCAACTGAAATCCTACTGCAGAATTACATTTTGATTCCATCCCTCCTGTACAAATCCTAAAACTCAACCAGTGTTTTCACTTCTATAATCGTGCTCTCACCAATGAAGATTCTTCTGAACTTGAGAAATTCCCGTTTCTAGTTTGTTTTTTTTTTCCTTGAGTTGTGCAAATGTACCAATAAATATGCTTATTTAACGATATAAGGCGATAGTGATCCAAACCTGGAACTAGTAAATTAATCGAAATGAACAGAGAAGTAAAATAGTCGCCGTAATAGTAGAGACGAAAGTTTGTCCTCATCCAAAAATGGGGAGGAAATTTAGTAATAAGTTTATCTACGGATAGAACATGTGTCGGTTACAATTAGTAATCTAATTTCACGTGTGTATTCATCAAAATAATATGCCATCAAAACGCTATTGTTCAAATTCATATGTAGGTTAGTATATTCATATGTATGTTGATTGCATGTTCATAATAATTTGTGTCCAATTTTAAAATAGATGTAATAAATGTTTACCAAATTGTAGTTAGATAGTTTCTTTTACATTATTTTCATCCATGTCGAAACGCTGTCCTGTATGTATGTGTATGTGAATGAATGATAAACTTAGTTTTAAGTGGTAGCATTATATTGATTTAGGATTATAGTATCTGTAATATATGTGTAACACTATGTTATCTGTATTAGTGCATGACGAGGTCATGAAGGAATAACTAATTCAAAAGTACTCAAAATCGGCTCTGTGAGAAAAGCCAAAATAAAGGGATGAGCTAGATAACGACAGTCTTCTCAGAAACCTCAGAACTTTTATTTGTGGAAAATATATACACGTGACTTTAATTTTTTTCTTTCCTGACCGATTCAAATGTGTGGTTGATCTCCGCTTTGGGTATTCAGATACTGGATACAGGTTATACAACATTTCAAAATAACAGATAAACTATTTAGTAAAACTTTCTCGTCACCCGGGCTGGGTTGGGGCAACTCCCACTT